>NC_056749.1:507436340-507731340 GCF_019279795.1 Protopterus annectens
GAAATGAATAAAGACAATATAGCCAAAATCTAGATGTTTGTGGATGATGTTCTTATCACCACAAAGGGAAACAACTCCTCATTCATGTCATTATATGAATCAATTAAAACGTTTCAAATGATGTCCGGTCTATCATTCAATGACAATAAAACAAAAATTCTACCCATATATCCTAATAATAAAAAAAATTAAAAAAGGATGATAGGAAATAATACATATCACATTGCTAACACAGATCAAATCACATATCTTGGAATCATTCTTGCCAAAGACATTAAATCAATAATTCAATTAAACTATAACATGTTTACAAAATATCCAAGAATTATTTTCAAAATGGAATACCATAATATTTACCACTGAAGAAAGACTAACCATTATAAAAATGATAATTCTACCTAAAATTTATACATAATACAATCCATTCAAATTCTACCCTCAAAAAGGTTTATAAATAAACTAAACACTTTAATACTAAGATTCTTTTGGTCACAAAAAAAACCTAGAATTACTATTATACCATGACCCCCAATTAATATTCCAAAACGTGCACGCTGATTGGCCAGCGTGCACGTTGTAAATCGACTTATACTAATGGAAAAAGGTCCGGTCGCCCGGACTTTTTCTATTAGTATAAGTCTCTTTTAAAACACTGTCTCGCTATGTTAAAAGAGTTTAACATAGCGACACAGGTTTAAAAAAAGCAACGGAGATCTCCGTTGCTTTTTTTAAAGCTGTCTCGCTATGTTAAACTCCTTTAACATAGCGACACAGTGTGTAAAAGGCAACGGAGATCTTGCTTTCTCCATTGCTTTTTTTTAAACCTGTCTCGCTATGTTAAATGGGTTTAACATAGCGAGACAGCTTTAAAATAAGCAACGGAGATCTCCGTTGCTTATTTTAAAGCTGTCTCGCTATGTTAAACCCATTTAACATAGCGAAACAGTAAAAAAGCAACAGAGATCTTGCTTTCTCTGTTGCTTTTGGCCACAGCTCTGATGTACTGCGTAGGCATGCACAGTACAGCAGAACTGCTGCGGATACCAGACAGCTGCGGAAAGGCAGCAAAGAGGCATTATACAATGCCATTATTTAAGAAAAGTAATTATTTCTTTTCTTAAATAATGTCATAGTATAATAGCAATAACCCACTTCTGGGTGTGGGTAATGCGGGATTTACCCACGGTTGTCTTTGTTTGGTCGCCCGAGGGACCAAACCACGCCAACTGTGGGTAAATCCCGCATTACCCACACCCAGGCATGGGTTATTGCTATATTAATCAACATACTAACAGCTGGAAGAATGGTGGAATAGCTTTCCCAGATCTAAATCTCTATTTGATTTCCATTATAATCAGATCAATTTCTCAGCTCTTAGATATAACCTACTTAGCTAAATGGAAATCTTTATGGGAAGTATCAGCCATGGAACTTATAATGAGACCAACATCATATCAACTAGAATTCATAAACACACCTTTTATATGGATCTTAAAAGAATATTTTATCACACATACTAATCCTAATCATACTGCCAGTTACATACATAATATTATAATTAACTTTAGAAACTTTATATATAAACATGTTAAATATAAAGACTACTTTTTTATTTTCTATAGCATATACACAAGATACTTTTGTTACCTCAGATATTAACAAAAATTTTCAACTGAAAAACAATGAACGGAAATACTGGTTCCAGCTAACTTATGAATACAAGACTAGTTCAATGGATCATATTCTACAGGAATATACACTTAATAATTCCTCATGGTTAGATATACAAGCACTATATCTTGATAATAAGCTGAAACTAGCTTCACCAGCTAGCAAACATGACACCAAGATATTATTGCAATTTCTTCAGTCAACATTATTACACCAGCATACATATTCAGGTAGTCTCTTCTTTATTTATAGACTTTTAAGAGAAGAAACATTTTCTTGCACACATAACTACTGGAGTCATTATAGTTTAATTACTCATAATCCCCCAAGTGAGCAAGATAAGGTTAATATGCTACAATCAGCTGGGAAAACATCATTTTCTCTGAAATGGAAGATTTACACATGGAGATTCATGAATAGATCCTTTTATACACCACAAATAATGGATAAAATTAATAAAAAAACAGAACATCTGTAATAGATGCAACTCTAATGTAGATATTAACTGGGCACATATGTTTTTTGACTTTCCAACCTTAAATATCTTTTGGAATAAAGTAAATGACTTTTTATAAGCACTTTTTTCAGACAACTTCATATTGAATAAATCATTAATCATATTTAATACACCTGTTCCACAATGTGTTAGGAAAACCAAATACCCATTACTATGGACTATATTGGCAGTAGCTAGAAAGATCATAACAAAATATTGGATTTCAAAACATCCTCCTACATTCTCTGAGTTTACTAATTTATTAAAAGAAGTTAGTTATTTACAGATAAGAACCATAACCTCTAGAACTTCTAGAAAGACATATGAATATCATTTATGGGTTAATAAAACATATGTTGGAAAAAATTATCATTTTGCATAAAAGTAATTGACTTTCCTTGTCATTCATGAGAACAAGTTACAAAAGGAATGTTAATAGTGTATGTTAATGTATAAATACTGGATGTCTATGTACATACTTTAGTTTGTTTGCTTTGTTATTCTTATATTCATATTTAAATGCTTTAAATATATGTTATCAATTTGTAAATATATAATGTAAATTATCTTATATATGTTTATGTGATTGTTTTAATTATAATCAAAATCAATAAAACTGTTTAAAAAAAAAAGAAAGAAAATAAATTATCGTCCTACAGTGTAAAGATAAATACACATCCACCAGGGACTATTGGGAATGTCTATTTGTATGTTCATAGTCAAAAGATAAAGAAATGCAAAATGCTGAGGACCATCTGTTTGGTTTGGAAAAACAAAGAGAAATAAAAGGTATTGGGCTTGCTAGTACAAATTATCTCCGAAATGTAAAGGACATGTGGTGACTCTAAGCACTTATGAACAGCTGACCAACAAGTGTTTATCCTCACCATGCTCCTGTAGCTACATTTCCAGGGAAGTACAATAAGATGGAAAAACTTAAGAAAAGGGCTGACACGATGCATGGTCTGCCATGTCTAGTAGTCACTAACTGTTTGTTAGGCTCAAGTGCACAAGTCACAAATATCATGCCTACTAGACAAACTCTTGAGCAGGAAGTTTGAAGAATTATTCAGAAAGTAAACTCCTTCCAAACATGGCTACAAAAATGCCTCTCAGTGTATACACGGTAAAATACTTTTATTCAGAGATGAGTAAGCGCTTTCACATAGTAACCTATGCTTCTTCAGACCATTATAGCTATAGAACAAGTGACCTTATTCAAAAACACATCCTAGCCAATCACTACTTAGTAAGCCAGTCACTTGTCTAAGAGCAATTAAGGCACCAATTCATCAGTAACTAATTTAATGTAATTTGCCTTGAGTGTCATTTTTGTAGCCATGTTTGGAAGGGGTTTACTTTTTGAATACGTGTGCTGCTTTTTAGACTCCAGCTGTAACTGAGTGGTCTGTGTTTTCTTCTAATAGTTGGAATAATTAGATGTACTGTATTAAGCATAGCCCGAGAAGCCATTTGAGGTAAAGAATGCAAATCCTACATTCTGGGTGCTAAATGCTGACACATGGAAATGTAAGAATTACACAGACAGCACAACAGGTATCTCTGTGACAGTTATGTCAGCAGATAGGAATCTGTCAGCCATGTCTTGTAGTAAAATGTGGATAGCTGATGGTATTTATCTCTGTAAAGGTAGGCATTACTGACAGTTTTATAATAACATTTGTAGAAACATCATTGTGTCAAGCCCTGGTTTTCAGCATTCTGCAAACCAAGTCTCAAAAGATATATAATATGGTACAGAGGCATATTTATGAAATGATAGAGGAGAGTGGTCTGATTCCATTCCTAAATATACTGTGTGTGATTTCAAACATGCTACAATTGCAGCAATTAGTAGTAATGTTGCAGCAACACTGGCAAAAGGATGTTATTTTCATTATTGCTAAAATATATGACAGAAAATCCAGTCCTTATATCTCAGTAGGCTTTATGGAAGTGACATGGAATTCCAAACAAATTGTGGAATGGCCAGGTGCTTCCCATTCGTATCTATGTCAAAAGATCTGGAGGTGCATGTTTCTCATGGAGAACATTTCCTGAAAATGCTGTAGAGATACTAAGTTACACTGAAGAAACATATCTAATAGACAAACTAGAACATTTCCAAGCAGGACAACAAATGCTTCACGCTTTCCTCCTGTTTTTTTCTTTTTGGGATGTCTAAATTTTCTTTTGGATGGACTACCTAGAAGTCAAAATGCTGTGGAAGATTGCATCATTGGATAAGATGTCTACCAGGATGGTAAAATATGGACTTGAATGAATCATAAATATCATAATGAAAGAACAGCAAAGAAGCATATAGCAGACAAAAACAATATTATATGATGTTCTCTTCTCACCACCTAAAACACCCCAGCTATCACGTTATCAGTACCTAGACAGGCAGTAATAGACTAGAAAGAAGCAGACTCTTTATCAGACTTCCTGAAGGCTCCTTCTGTACATGCTGAAGTATGATATGTACAGAGTTACCGTCAGCAGTTACACTTTAACTGTGTAGTACATGACAAGGGGATGCATCTGTTGGAGCGGCACAAAGATAATATCTTTTCTTCATTTTGTCCAGCCACAAAATCATATACTCAGTTAGAGGACAATATGTATGTATAAAGTACTACATTAAAAATCTAACCTCTAGGTGTATGTACCTCATTCTTTTCTCAATATCACCTATTCCTGTATTGATTATGCAAGCTGAAGCAAAAAATATTTCTAGTTGTCCATATTTTATGACATTCGTCTACCAAACTATTGTAGTAGTAGTAGTAGCATGTAGATATGTTACTTTGCTTTTGAACTCATATTTTGTTCCTGACATATGTAATCATTATATTTACAATCTATTTTGTTTGCCATTCTAAAAATGATCTATTTCATTCAATAGTTTAATAAGTATAATTTTGACTTTGTCCCATACGTAATCCATTTGTTGACTGATCTGTATGTTATGTATGTCTTTATCTCATTTCATCCATAGGTATTCATCGGTGTTTACTAGGCTAAGAACCACAAGGGTTTTTTTAAGCCTGGCCATGCATCCCAAATCTCTGACAAGTTCTGGTGCCCTTAATAAGTGTAAGCAGTGGCTTGGGAGTTGAAACATTTACAAGCTAGGGCCTGGGAGATGAACCATTTACAGGTTGCCTGTGTCCAGTAGAGACATAGGTGCCAAACCAAGGATGTATTTCCTGTTCCCCATCCAATTGTCTAAGTTGCAATGGAATTGGGTTAGGGAGGACTCTGCTCCACATGGATGGGGAGCCTGTTACAGAGATGTGATAATCTCTGGGATATATACCTGTCTCTCCAGCAGGTCCTATTTATATCACAGGCAAGTTTCAAGTCTTTAGAACTGGTAATTCTGTTGCTGCTTGTTTTGTGGATATGCAAGATGTCCATCAGAGTGAGGTCTTTCAATGCCCTGTATGTCAGGCATAGCTCTTCACTCAAAAGCCTGTAGGAGACAGAATACAGGGACAGAGCATTGAGGCAGTCTGTATAGGACATTTTACTTAAGTCCTGAATTCTTTTAGTGAGGAACCTGTATGGACGTATTAGTTGTTGGATATGCCTGGTTGGGTACATACCAAATGGGGCATTGTGCTCAATGATAGGTCTGATGAATGCTAAATACACTGGAACAATGGCTTCTTTGGACTCAGATGCTATACCTTTGTTTACAAGTGTGCAACATAGAATGATTTCTTCACTACTGTAGACACATGATAATCAAAGGCTAGATTACTATCTATGTGTGTCTCTAATTCCTTGATTACTGGGTCAGCACTAAGGGTTGTGTTGTCAATATGATAGTTAACAGGATTGGTTGACTTCCCAAAGGATTCTGTTATGCATTTCTTGACATTTAGTTTTAGTCCATGGTTCTGACACCAGTTGTTTGTCTGTGTCGGCCCCTCCTGGAGAACATCTGTGTCAGTGTAGGATTCAATGACAACTCCTAATTTGCAATCACCTGCAAATTTAGTCAGCCAGGGACCGCTAACATTGGCCTTGACTTCAGAGAAGTAAATGCCAAAAAGCAGCGGTCCTAGGACTGATCCCTGAGGGACTCCACTTGTGACTGGCCTCTTTGTAGAGGTGGAGTCTCCAATTTTAACTTCTTGGGTCCTGTCTGTGAGCCAGTTGGCTATCCACCAGGTCACATATGAGTTTGTACCTAACCGCTTGAGTCTGTCAATGATGCCTGAATGGTGTATTGTGTCAAATTCCTTGGCCAGGTCAAGGTAGGCAGTGTGAACCATTTTGCCCTCATCCATTGCTTTGGTGACCTTCTCAAATAAGTCCACCAGGTTGAGTAGGCTTGATCTGCCCTTGACAAAACCATACTGGGTTGGGTCCAGCGTCTGGAGGTTTACTATAACACTGCTGATCATTTGCATGATAATTCTTTCACTTATTTTACATAAAAGGCTAGTGAGATTTATGGGTCTGTAATTTACAGGGTCTGTAGATGGCCTGCCTTTGTGCAGAGAGATGACTGCTGCTGTTCTCAATTAATGCGGCATGAAGCCTGTTTGGCAGCTATAGTTAAATAGCAATTCCAGAGGCACTGACACATCATGTTTTATGCTATTTAGAAGGCATCCAGGGATATTGCCTGAGACCATTGATGCAGTGTTCTTGGCCTTCAAGAAAGCATTATGGTTCTGTCCCTTAGTGATAGCAGGGGGAGTTATACACTACGACAACTAATGTCATTACTCAGCAGTAGCTATTTGGCAGATGATGTCTGGGGATTTAATTTAACTGTACTTACAAGTACAACCCACATGTCTAAAGAACAAACATGTAGCAGTTCCCAACTTCAGTGAGTAAATTAATAACACTTTGATAAGTTGGTAACATAGATTGCTATTTGGGCAGTGTAAATTTATTGTTTTATTATGTACCGTGTATGTACATCCCTTTCTGAACAGTGTGTGGACTGATATAAGTTTATTTTGCCAACTTTATTATTGTACCATATTGTTACAGCAGCTAGAATGATGCTTTCCTGATATATAACATCTTGGAGTTTGCTATTGATCATTGCATCCTGTCTTGTTGATCATATGAGCAATCGGTCATTATGCCAGCAGATGCCGATCATCCTAATGTCACTGTTTGATACTAAAATGATACTATGACTGTCAACCACATGTAGATTAGACTGATTATATATATGTTCTCTCTCTATATATATATACATATACACACACACACACACACACACACACACACACACACACACACACACACACACATATGAATCCTATGATCCTTGTACTGAGGTGAAAATGATTTCATATGACAGGGTAGGAGTCTACCCACTCTTAAGAAAAAACAATCCACAGGGAAAACTGCTTTTTCTTGATCATTGAAGTTGGTGGGTTAGTCAATTTAAAACCAAGAAAAAACAACCACAAACTGTAGCCAATCTCATCTGAGACTTCAAATTAAGCACTTATAACTTGTTTAGAAATCGATACTTCTGTACTGAAAAATATTAAACAGATCAGCATAGTTACGTAACCAGATTGTTCAGTTAGGGGTTAGGGGTTAGCATAATGGTTAAGGTGTGTACGTCATAGACACAAAGTACAGGGTTTGAGTCTCACCTTTGGACACTGGGTAGTGATTAACTAAGCAAGTAATAGTCTGTAGACTATTTACCCAGCATTTAGCTATGAACTTAATCTATCCCCATTATAAAAGAAACTTAAGAGTCTAGTTGGGTAACTATGCCATTGTACTAAATATTTTTCAATACAAAACTATCGATTTCTGAAAAAGTTATAAGCACTTGATTAGAATGAAGTCTCAAATGAAAGTAGCTACAGGTTCTTTTTTTTTTTTTTGGTTTTCATTATTGCCACAAACAATTAACTTCTTCATTGAAAAAGCATATCCAAGGGAGTGAAAATGTTATCAATTCACTAGATATAGATATCTCAATCTCTTTATATGTACATGTAAGGGGGGGTACTATATTCTCTCATTGTTAATACTTTTACCAGTAAATGTATCTCAAAAATGCAAATAAATGGTGTTGGTTCTTATTAATGATATGTGATTCAGAAAAAAAAATGTCTTTTCCTTGTAGGAAACTAAACAAAGTGTTATTCAGCCAGACTTGAGTGATCAATTTAACTGTTGTTTGTGTGTGTGTGTCGGAGGGGAGCTGAGCAAAGTTCTCTAATGTTGTAACATAGATTATGAACCAGCTGAACTTCCTCCAAAATTCTGCCCATTTCCAGAATTGCTAAATGTTGAGGAGAAGTGCAGATATTCAAGATGTGGCAGTTTCATTGACTGGCATTTCAGCATTTCAGCCATTTTTCCAGAGGAGCATATTATTTGGTGAATCACATTTTTAAACACATGACTCCTTAATCAAATTTACTAATCTTGCAGTATTAGGAAGAAATGTCAGAAATATTAGTAGCATTTATAATTCTCCAAAATAAAAAAAATGGAAGATACTGTAGAAAATTAAAAAAAATATAAAATATCTCTTGGCAGAGTTTGTGCAAGGGAATTTTATAGTCTAGGTAGTGCACCCTATTTTTTAAAGGTAAAAGTAAGTTATTAAGTTGCTAAATTACTACATTAAATATCCTATTTATAAACATTCAGTGCTGGTATTATGAAACTGATAATGCACACAGGTTATAAAAATATTTTTATGAATGTAGCATGTAAAATCTCATCACAGTTTACAAACTATAAATAAGTAATTACTATCAATTAATTACAACTTAGAAACTATGAAACTTTCGTTTAAGTATTATACACTGATTATTGCAGGATCTATATCCACCTTGTCCTTCCTATCACTCTGACTCCCTGGTATGCATCAGTCTGCAAAATAACATTTTGAAACAAATTTTCCCTTTTTACTCTTAAGAATAATTCTCTGGATTGGCAAACTCTTTTTACTTTTTTTATTTGTTATATTTCTTTGTTCAAGATAGGCACCTCTCCTAGAAAAATCACAGTAATGTGTCTGTAATAAAAACTCAAGAGATTGAGAGAGAGAGAGAGAGGTAGGTCAAATCTTCACAGCATTTCTGCTGAGTACTCTGGTTAGAAACATAATTAGATGCCAGTGCTGAAATCTTAATATCCACGAAAGGACATGTTTCTTTGCTTAAGTGCTCCATTTGAGACACTTAACACAGAGTTGTAATTTTCAATAAGTAATTCACCTTTTATCTCTTTTCTTAAAAACCTTTAGCAGTCATATTTAAGTCAAGCCTCAGAATGAAAGAGTGCTACTTAAAGTCCATACTGCTACATTTGGTATCATTTCCTCCTTATACATTTGTTTATTTAAATATGCTGAATATTAGATTTTATATCCAGGAAGAAATTCAAACTTCACAATTTAATAGACAGCCCTCCTGAAGTGTTTACCCAGCATCTTCCCTAGTGTAAGGGTAAATGTGTATTACAGACGTCAGTGAAGAAAATGTTTAACATGGAATATTTTCACTGCTAAAACTGTAAACTGATGTTTACAGTTGAAGACAAACAAATTACAGCTTGGATTCATGTTATCCTTTTTAACTGTTGCTAGTTTTTAACTCTATCCTCAGAAAATTGGTGACTATTTTTAGACTAAGAGATGGCTTACAGTCAGTAAATATGAAAAACCTTTGGAGTTATAAATGTTTTAGTTTAGAAAATGCAAGTTAATCCACACACTGTTTCTTTCACTTTTCTGTGTTAGTGGTGGCAGTGTTTAAAATGTATTTCTATTTCAGGGACATTTTCTCTTAGTGTTGTTTGCTTTCTTTTTAATCATGGATGTGAAAAGTTAAGAATTGTTGCTTGTAGCTTGGAAGGATAAAGTCCTTTCTGTGTATCAGATGACCTGAATTTGATTAGAGGTCCAGGAATTAAAGGATCCAGACCAAGGAGGATATTGGCGTGAATAACTCACACCAGTTTGCCCTTATCGGAGGAAGGGAGGGAGGTGGTCTAACTTGCCAACTGCAAACTGGCAAGGGCACATTTAGACAAGAATATTCAAGATATTATGTGCTGTATTTATTTATTTATTTATATATGCATTTGTTTACCAGGATGGTCCTTTTCTTTGGAGGCCCAGGGAGAAAAGCTTCATTGTAATTGTGATACAAAATGAGCAGTATGGTAAGAACATATAGCAATATAGAACAAAGAGGTCAATAAAATATATAGTTAGTCACATAATTATTGATTTGCCAGTTACTGATAACATACATATTAAAATGACACAAAATATATAGGCATTCTTATGGCAGGATACAACTTAGAAGAAAAATATTCACTAGACGTGTTAGTTTAGGATGGAAAAGGTAGAAATTCAGTGGATATGCGTGAAATCTGGTGAGGCATTTGTGTCTAGCCAGTGGTTAGTGAGCAGAAGCCAATTCAGGATGTTTTTAATATGCTTTGAAGTCGCATTTTGAAATGCTTGTGATTTTCTATCATTCTCAGTGGAAGGGGAATTTTGTTCTGTAATTAGGAGATGTGGCTAGAATAGAGGACATCTGTGGCTGAGTTATGGAGTTTGTTGGTACACAATAGCACTTTATTCTTGAAACATAGAGGTTTTTCAGGTGTGTATATTTTTATGTAAGCTATAGTAGGGATGGACAGTTGTTAGGCCTGTAGTAGATGATATGGACAACTTTTATTTAGGACTAAGTAAGATCATTTTGTAGTGTTATACAAGGTAATGGCATTACAGCTTTACAATGATACTCTTTGGAAAGAAGATCGGCCTTCAAATGTATATACTTTATTATAAGCACTGTTTAGGATTGGATATTACAGAGCAGTGAAAGACAATGGAAGTACAGCAACCATACAAAAGACTTGGTATCAGGTAGGTATTAGCTAATGTTTTCCTATAGGAGTCAGTGAAGTAGTGCTTGTGTGGTAGAAGAGCTTTTGGTGACTTTTTTGTTAACAACCAAATGAATATAGTTGCAGAAATTTAGTTGATTATCTACAATCTCACCTAGAAGTTTAGTTTGAGTAACAGTTTCTATTTTAGTATTCTTAGCTAGCTTACATCCTGCCAAGCTGTATTATGTGGTATGTGGCAGAAATGTGCACACTGTCAAGGGGATGGCAATATGTCCTTTCACATCTATAAATATGCAGTTAGCTGCAAATAGGAGGGACTAAATGCTCTTTAATACAAAAGCTCTTCTGGCTGTCTGGGTAATGGTCTGTCATGACAACAAATCAGACAACCAGGAAAAGATGTGTCCAACTGATTATGGTGCAGCTGATTGCTGACATTAATAAAAAGGTTGAAAAGAAGAATGACAAACTACAATAATTAATATTCCGGTCCTTTCTAATAACTGGTTTGCATGTAGGTGAATCAACCTGCTCTAGCACGGATATTTGCATTTGGGTACAATAATTAAATGGCACAAAAAGGACATAGTTACCCAGTGGGGAATATCAACTCTGGCATCTGTTGGATCTCACAAGGAAGGGTTGAGAGTCAGTGGCTGTTACTGGCTCGCACATCCAAAGGGGGGGGGGGTGACGCTTGTCAGTTGGATGACACCTACAATGATCACTTAATGTTTGTCTATGGCCTTCAGAACATACATTTCCATTGTGCAGATGCACATTCCACAGGATGTATATGCAGGCATGCTGTCTGTGGTAGCAGCACACAGAGGAACTTAAGGAGGTACAGATGAGGAGGACAGTGCCCCACCAATTGAGGCTATGATCCCTCCAAGACCTGCAAGCTGACGACATCTCTTGACTCTCAACCACAAGAGAATCAAATGAGCTGATTTCACCCCTCAGGCAAGAATGAATGGGCCAGAGGGCATTCTTCAACTCTGGAATGCTTTCAGCCTGAGGAACCAATGATCTGATTGAGTCAAGGTAGAAAAACCCTCAGGCTAAGTGTTACAGGGATGTGAAAAGGTCCTTTCCCATGATGAGGTTACTATTTTTTACTGTATGCACAGTATGAGAAAACTACATCTTTTCATCAGTCATCAGCCTCGATTATACAAAATGTTGTATGATTATTGCATCTGCTCCATTGTATGCCTTATTTATAAATCCAGTAAGGCATGGGCATTCAGTAACACAGCAAATATTACATGGAGAAGGCCAAAAGCATAATTCTGTATTTAAAACATTGTCATTGATCCAATGTATTTCACCTGCCAGATTAATTATTTTCCTTATTGGAATACATATTTAAAAAAATCATAATATACAAAATGAATCATAAAAGAATACAATATGTGAACAACTACATTGTTTGAGATTACCAAGCAGTAAGGGGTCATATAAGAATACTGTCATACTTTCAATGTCAAAGGTATTATCATTATAGAAACTTGTTAGTGTTACAATTATGAGGGTCACTGACCCATACCATCAAAATGTAGAACGGTGCAGATTGACAGCCTAATTTAGTCAGTGCACTGCTCTCTATGAGCTAATTACATGTGGTAATTTAGTTTGCAAGGAGACTGATCCAAAATTGAATCCAATTTAATGGTTAAGAGACTGCAATGAGAAGCATTACACTGTGGGATGAAAACCCCTTAAAGTGATAATTTTTCACTTGAATAATCATATTGTGGTACTTAAGAGCTGCAGACTTGAAGTGTGCAAGACATTATCTTAAGGAGAATGCGAACCATCAGTAGAAAGGAATTGCTGGTCTCTAAATGTTAATTATGAACTGTTTAAAGGACATATTTAGATGAATGTAGAATTAAACTGTTGATTGTTTTTCAGTGCCTCTGAAATGACAGCATAAAATTACATATTTAAGTAAGTCTGATTCTTTGAAATATTTCATATCTTACATAGCTTCTCCTCATTCTTTCATTTGTAACACATTATTGTGAATATATAAGGCATAAACTAGCTGGAATAAACAAGTCCATGTAGAGGACATAATAATGACGCCCCTTTTCTTTCCTGTGTTCTTGTAATACCAAACATGTTCCCTAAACAGAAATATTTTCTTCTATCATAACATAAGGATGCTTTTAACTGGAAACAATCTCCTTCTCCAAGTGTCACTAATGAAATGAGATGCATGGAAACGATGCTAGATCGTGAAATATGGTTAGAAAAGGGAAATAACAGGAAAATCACAATGACGGTTTAGAAAGTATGCTGTAAGGAAGGAAATTAAATGAAAAGACCATCACTTTATAATGGAAGAACTTGAAGAATTTAGAAAACCTTATAGTAATTCCCATTCAAAAGCCATGACAGAAGAAGCAGGTGAATTAGCCTATATATGTTGTACTTTGCAGCTGTTAATATGAGTTCCTACCATTGTAGTACAAATACTGTGCTAACGTCATACTTTACATGCTTTCTAGAACATTCATGAAGCTCTTTGTTTGTGGACCACACTATTCTAGCAAGAAAGCCCCCTTTCAGGTATTCTTCTCTAAATGTTACAGAACTCCTCTAATAATCTCGCAACACAGGTGTTAGTGGAGCATCCCATGGAACAGCCCCTGATAATGGCATTGCATAGCTTCTCTCATGTCAGTCACTTTATTTACAAGAATCCTTCATAGAAGAAGCCAGCTGGAGCCACACCGCACACAGTATGGGTACATTACTTAGCGTTGGGTCATGGTAACAAGAAAATGCCACACCACACAAAGTATGGGTACATTACTTAGCGTTGGGTCATGGTAACAAGAAAATGCCACACCACACACAGTATGAGTACATTACTTAGTGCTGCATCATGGTAAGAAAATTCCACACCACACATAGTATGAGTACATTTGGGTAATGGTAACAAGAAAATGCCACACCACACACAGTATGAATACATTACTTAGTGCTGGGTCATGGTAACAAGAAAATTGAGCACCTCCTCTGTCACATAACACCGTGATTCTTCATTGTCTATTAGAAGTGAGCCTGTTTACCTAAAAGGACTGATTTGTTTTCAAATAATACATCATTTTCAGTGGAAAGCAAGCCTCACATACACCATGCTATAGGATTTACACATGGTACTGTAGCACATTTTCCACTGTGAAGCCTATGAACATAATGGAATGAAGGCATTGATTGCTATACACTTATGGTAAAATTTCTGTTTAATGTGCATATGTGTATATTTGTGTGTGTGTGTGTGTGTATGGATAGAAAGTTAGATAGATATAGATATAGATTCCTTACTATAATTTCAAAACCATAATTGTGAATCCTGGAATTATTGAAAAGAAAGAATGAAGTGAATTAAAAAGGCCCAGCAGAAACTTGGCTCTCTTTTCAGGGCAAATCTGTACCATACAGTCCCAGCAAGAAAAACCCTAGCCTAATCCTGTTTGCATCCATCCCACTTATATGTCTCACCCATCCTTACAAACCTATGCTCTACACTAAAATCCAAACTAGCTTCCTGTTATGACACAGTAGCTAAATTTGCTACCAATTGTGCATACCAAACTCACCACTGCCAAGCCTTAAAACAACTAAACTGGCTAGAGTTTATGGCATATTATTGCCATACACTCCCACAAGGGACCTCCATTCTGGTGATAAATTTCTAATAAGCACTACTAAAGCAAATAATTAGTTGGGGGACTCACTAAACTCCTGTTGCATCTCCAAGCTCTTGTACACCATCCCTACATAAGTAGAAATGATTAATAAATGTACAAGCTATAAAATGCAGCTCAAACAATACCTTACCCAATCTTGGTCATGCTCATGTTCATCACCGTGTTGAGACCTCTAATAAAAGAACACATTTCTTGTTGCATATCGCTAACTTTTTGCCCTCCTCTACTTGAATCATTACACCCCTAACAACTTTCCCTCCTGCACTTGAATAAATACATCCCTTATCCCCCCAAGCAACATTTATCATCTTTTTCTTTTCCTAACTGCCTCCATTCACTGCTCTACCCCTCTCATGTATCCCCTGTATACCTAAGTTATAAATCTTTTACATACACCAATTTGGAACAGGCAGCCTAAATTGAAACAATCCTATTCCATGTTTTCTCAGTCATATGCTATTAACACTATAATCCTATACAAAACTAATATCTTCCATTCCCTCCTACATAATTTTATAACTTACTTCAATATATTTCTTGAACTCTTTACAAAACTATACAGTACTAAAATCTCCCTTCCTACATCATTTTATTAATAACTTCTTTACATATCTTGAACTCCTTGCAAACCTTTCTTTACTGAAACGAAAGAATACTAAGTTTCTTTACAATAATGTTTCCCTTCTGCAGTATCAACCCATTTACTTCTGCAAGATTTTACAATGGGAACAACTGTACAGACTCATAATTGTTGATGTAAATACCTGTCTTGTAATTATATTTGTTGTTTCATGAGACATGATGTTTGGGACAAACTAATTTGTCTGGGACTCTCTTAGGAGATAGACTAAGTGTGGGGATGGGAGGGTGGTAGGGTGGATGGGTTAAGTATAGTGGCAAGAGTTAGGTTAGCTAGGCCTGGGTGGTGAAGGGTTAATGGTGGTGGAGTAGAGGAAATGAGGTAGATTTGAAGGAGGGTCTAGCTGTTAAAACTGGTGCAGTCAGAGAAGTAGTGTCACATTTGGTGTGAGTTTGCAACAGCATCACGTCTGTGATGACTTGTAGGTACAGGAGTGCAGGTAGGCCATGGACTACATTTACTAGATTTTTTAATTGAGTTAGTGGGCTAGCTACAGCTAATTGGTGGTGGCTGTGGTTTATTGCAGTGGCTGGTGATTTATAGTAGTTAGTTCAGGTTTGGGTTGTGTGAGTGGGTCGGCTTAGGTATTGAGTCGTCTTGCAGTGGTAAGCATGGTGAGGGCAGCAGTGGTGTCAGTGGTTAACCAGTTCAGCTTATTGGTGATTGGTGGTACAAATAGCTGTTTCTCAAGCTGTCTGTGGGCTGAGAAGTGGTTATGAATTTGTCTATGGTGCTGGTTGGCTAATTTGCTCAGTAGTGGTGGGTTGGATATGAACAGTGGCTTCTTGAGCTGTCTGTGGCTGAGAAATGGTGGCACAGTTATTGGATAGTTATGGCTCTATGAGGTTGTGTTGAGCCCCCCTCCCCTCCTCAATAGGTTTCACAGTTGGTGGTTCAGGGCTGTTTGCGGGCCGTGGGTCAAGGTTTGTTTTTCGGCTTAATGTACCAGCACTGGCGTGAATAGTGAGTCAAATTCAGCATTTGCTAGAGGTTTTTTTTTTTTTCATGGAAGTTCATTGGGGGATGAGCACTGGACCATTATGGTGGTTCTGGGAAGTTCATGGGCTAGAGGAACTCTTGCTGGTAAGGTTTGCCATGGCACATGCATAATGTGGCGGATGACCATTGGTGGGGCTGAGCATGGTGTGTTCCTTCTGGGTGTACTTGCAGGTTTTTGGCGGACGATTAATCACCATTCTATGTGTGGGTGACCAATGGGTGCAGTAATCTTTAATGGGGTTTGTGGTTGTTGGTTTTGCATCCTGTCTGTGTTTGTTGTCCCTGTATTATTTAAAAAAAGATAAGAAAGAGAGCAGACCTTATATTATGCTGAAGCTGGGAGGATTGCCAGTGAACAGGGCTGAGCCCAATGGGAGGTTGTATAGTGCATAAAGCATGAAGTAGAAATAATTTTTGTCATTTTTAGGGTCTAGCCTTGTGACATATGAAGGGCTTCATTTGGTGTAGCAGTTGTGCTCATTTTGGGGAGAGTTAGCACAGCGCTGCTTGGTTTGTAGAGGAGGATTTGTTGTCTGGGTGGTCATCATTTGTGCATTCAATATGTTGTAGACTAGAATCTTGATGATTGCTGCTTTGCAGTAATGTGAATGCAGGTATCTGTGAGAGATTAATTGTTTGGGACTGGGGTGTTTTGTACCACTTGTTGCACATGGTAAAATCCATTTAAACCACTGTAAAATAATAGATATATATCAATGAAGTGTTTTTTTCCTGTCTCATTGTACAGATGGTGAACAGGAGCATGCAGAGTTTACAGCAACAGTAGGAGGCCATTGTAGTACAGGTGGAAGAGTTGTTCCAAGAGATGCCTGACACTGGTTCCAGGCTGGTGGTCCAAGAAGGGGACACCTGTCAGAAAAGATGACACATAGTAGTGAGTACCAGAGCAGCATCTCGTGTGAAGAAGCAACAGCCATCGACAGAGGCCATTGCAGTTGATCCAACAATGACTGGAGTGTCTCTGGACAGTGCACCAGGTATTGGTGTGGTGATGGGTGTTCAGTTAGGAAGGACAGGTTCAGGCTGTGTGGGGGATGGCAGTGAAGCATCTCGGGATGGACTGTGTTCTGGGTTGTAGGATATAGCGAGGGTCATGGGGGCAGCTCAGGGGTGTTAGGAGGTGAATGGGGATGCATTGGTTATGGAGGACACGTTTAGGTCAGTGGGCACTTTGAGTTCACTTTCCAAAGTGGGTTCTGATTTTGGCATGCAGCCTAGTGATTGGTTAGCTAAGCAGTCATTGGGTCAAGGAATGGGGCCATTTATCTGACTCCCCACATTACAGCTACAGTGAAAGAAAAACATTGGAAAGAAAATATGTTGATGATTTTGAATTAATAGATGCTGATGGGGTTCAGCAGTTGGTGGAATCTGAGTAAGCAAATAGTAAGGACTTGTGGGCTGCCATAGCAGCATTGAGGATGAGGAGGGTAGGTATGTTGTGACCTAGGATGTGGGATAACTTGGTAGTAGGATTAATTTACTATATGACAGTTTTGTTGGAGAAGGATGCTTCTTTGGCATTACCTTTACTGGGTTACTTTCTTACAATAAGGGAGGCCCAGCATTTTAGGCCTGGGAACACTTGACTATGGTACAACCAGAGGTTCCAGAAGAGGAAATCAGTGGATCAATCACTTCAATAGGCGGCTCATCATCTGGATATTTGGCTGGCTACTATGGTGGATAGTTTTGGGGGATCGTTGGGGGGGTGGCGGAAGGTTTTGTTAGCTTTTAATGCTGGAAGTTACTTGTGGGTGGGATGTAAGTTTTTGCATGGTTCGCAAAGTGTGAGGAGAATCATCCAGCAGTTCAGTGTGAGCATCAAGAGGTTAACTTGGCAACATCTACCTCCAGTTTAGCTGAAGGTGGCTTTTCCCCCTCCAAGGGCTTCAGGACATTAGGGGGTAAAGGAAGTTTTTGAGCATCACTGGGTGGGGTGTCTTTTGGGTGGTTAAAGGAGCCACTGGTACTGCATTCCTCCATTAAGGTGGAAATCTTGCAGAGGATGCTCCAGGAATTTCCTGATGCTTCTCCTAAAGAAGTAATAATCAAAGTTTTTTTGGGGGGGGTTTCAATTAAATCAAGGGTGGGTGGGAATGGGGTGGTTTTTAGCAATTTGCAATCTGTTAGGGTTAAGGAGGACACATTACTGTGCTTAGTAGAGAAGGGAGCAGCAGGCAGGTAGGAGTTTTAAGGTTTCTCCGTTGGGTTTGCTTCTGAAGATGGTGGATAGTGAATTTAGGTTGATTCACCATTTATCATATCTGGCAGGGAATTTGGTGAATGACTTTATTTAGTTGAGGATGCCAAAGTCTGCTGTGCATCTTTGGATGATGCTGTGAAGGTTATCCAGGGGTTTTAGGATTCATGGTTATTAAAGGTGGATATTGAATCTGCTTTTCGCTTGCTGCCAGTAAGAGAAAAAGAGTGACTGTTACTGGGCATGGTAGTAGGGGGAACATTTCTGCTCTGCAGTACAGTTCTTCAGTGGGTTTGTTAGCAACAGGTGGGTACTCAGAGGGCTGTAGATTATTTAGATGATTTTTTGTTAGTGGGTGAGGGATTCCAGGGAGCCCATTATGCATTGCAGGCATTCCTGGGGATGTGCGATGAGTTAGGGGTTCCATTGATGAGGCACAACTTGGAAGGTCCAGCTAAAGCCTTGGATTTTTTAAGTTTGTTGGTTGTTGTAGGACGTGGGCTATTTTGTTCACCTACAGATAAGATAGATAGGTTAAAGGAAAATATTGGGGCATTGGTATCTATGGCCAAAGTATGCATTTGGATGGTAATGGAGGTCTTAGGCCTTTTGGATTTTTCATGTCAGGCTGTTCTTCCGGAACATACTTTTTGCAGGTCGGTGGCCTTTTTATTTAAAGGAGGGAAGAGTAAACACCATTGGGTTAGGATTAGAAAGTTGGTATGGGCTGACCTGGGTCTTTAGTTATCTTTTTTGGAACGGTTTAATGGGGTTTCTTTTTGGCAGACAGATTGGGTGAGTCATGCAGAACGGCAATTGTTAACAGATGCGGCAGAGGGTGTTGGACTGGTGGCAGATTTTTCAGGCAAATGGTTTGGGGAGCGATGTCTGTTGGGCTGGCAGGATGAGTGAAAGAGGGATGTTGCATTTTTGGAGCTAATGCCAATTTGGGTAGTATCAGTAGTTTGGCTGGAGAAATTGAAGGGAAAGAGGGTAATTTTTCATTCAGATAACATTGCAGTGGTTAAGGTTTTGCAGATGAACACCACTAGATCTGAAATGTTACACATGTAGCTGGAGAACCGCTGATGCTAGCAGAGAAAGTTGAATAATGTCACCCAATAGATTTAAAGCACAAAGGTTTATTCCACACACAAATCCACACTATATGCACAAGTTTCCATCCCTGCTCAGTCAGGAACTTCTTTAAGATTCAATTAGTAAAATGCACTTCATTTAAATACTTAAATGGCATATAATCAGTTTTAAAACATGCCCCTTATTTACATAACTAATACAATATATCTTAATAAATGACTAAATCTACAAATAAATATACTCTATCTCATATATAAATACTATACAATATCTAAAACATTCTATTAAATATTAAATATAAAACATTTAAAACACTTCTATGTAAAATTCATCTTTCCAGAGCTTTTAATTTTAAAAAACAAGCAAGTGAAAAAATATAATTAAGTCCTGGCCACTGCAGGGAATTCATCCTTAACTGCCATAGGGCTTCTTGTTTTTCTGTGCCCCCCCACACCCCCTACTTATATATTCTAACTCTGAGATTGCACTGCAGTGGGGATGTGGATAAATTTCCACTCCCCACTGTACTGCAATCTGTGTGCAGATAGTCGATTTACACTTATGCAAATGCAGTTGTGCATTCGCATAAGTGGAGCCGACTTTCTAGTGCAAAACTATTTGTGCGTTCGACATTCTGTTTTTTGGCACATTGCAGCTGATAGAATGTCGTTCTCTCAAACAATAGTAAACCTATTGATATTTATTGTTAATATCAAGTTCCCAAATCTGCAGTTAAATTTTGCAGTTGGTCATTCCAAGCAAATACATTTTAACTAAACTGGATAACTATAGCAATACGGACTAGCTGGTATTCACTTCAAAGTAACTTAAAAAATCTTGAAGCTGTTTTTAGTCTTTTTCCAATCCCAGATTTCCAATAAAGAATTACTTTTCCATCTTCTCACTTTTTTAAATGTTAGAAAATTTAGTACTGTATTCAGTAGTAAATCAGACTAGTGAAGTACAAAATGGTGCAAAGATTCCCACATCATGACTACACATGCCATTCCCATTTAGTTTTGGTGGAGAGTATGCTTTCCTGCCTTTGGTGGAAATACACTGGCCACAATTTAAACTGCTGTTTGCCAGTGTCCTTGAATCTTTAATGATGACGTAATTATTTATGATTTTTCCTTTTATATTGTAATCATATTTGATATTATTTTCCCACGGCTTATGATGCTACATTTTGCATCATATGTTATCTTGTTAGAGTTAGTTATAGACCTCTTCCAAGCCAATAACTAGTCCCCGCCACTCACGAAGGTGTATAAATGGTTACCACCACTCAAGGTAATCTTTTCACCACACTTTATTAAATAAAATCCACATCAATCCATGACAAAAAAGGTCAAGCGCTTTCGTCAAATAGACTTCCTCAGAACTGGTGGTGTTTTTTTGTTCGAGTTGGTGTGTTTGCTGCTTTCCCACCTGTGTTTTTTTCTTTGTTAGTTATAGACCTATTTCAAAATAAGCAACCTTTCAGATTCTGACAGTAATTTATCTAAAATAACCTTGTCCATTTTTTTGCACAACATAAAAGTAAACATGTATACACAATGTGAGTTGTCTTGTCCCATGCCCTTAAAGATGGGTTTAATATGTGCATGTCTTCAATTCTGAGAAATCTCTCCAAACATAAATTAAATAATAAATGACAAATGTAATAGAATTTCAAATGGGGCAGCTAGAATTCCACTTTAGACTAAAAGAGAAGGCATAAAATGAATAAATGCCTTGGAAAGAGTAGTAGTCCACTAGAAAAGCTGGCACTGAATTGGATTATATCCCAGTCTAGAAAGTTACCAATGGATTGTATGTCCATACTTCAGGGAGAGCCTGTATACTGTGTTATAATGAGTCATGTACTAATCGTATGCATTTTCTCATTCTCTCTGTTAACGTTATCCTCTGGATAGTGGTATTAGATAGAAAGGATGTGTTTGTACCAGAAATTTTTTATTACAGATAGCACGCAAACGTTTTTCTTTCTTTTGATCTACTACATCTTATCTGTGTTTTAGGCAATTTATAGAAGCTGAATCATCATTAAAGCAAAAATTCTAATCAATATGCATGAATCTCCATTACTACATTTAAGTCTTAAAAAATTATTAGATTTTCAAAATAAAAAGAACACAATCCACAAAAAATAAAGCAGTTCATAAACTTTACAATATGCATATATAATCTGTATGATACTAAAGCCAAATTAATCAGTATCTAAATACTATATACATATTGACATATGACCAAAGTACTTTCTATCCTCCATATACATAGTTTTCAAATCTGAACAACTTTGTTTAATTTCCACTAAAACTTGGCACATATAGCCAGCTTTTAAGTTTAGTTTCCATCATACTCAGTTTGTCATAACATTCGACCCTTCTAATCAGTTTATATTTCACAGTCAGTCTACCCATTTTTACAGAGTGCACCATTCTCCATTCCCTTGCTATGACAGTTTTTGATACAAATGCTAGTACTATTTGATTCCACTAATTCCACCTTACTGCAGCCTGCTTCTTATGTCTGTACCCTACCCCAAGTTCCAGTGCTTCTTATGACCAAGCTGAGCTATTACCAAATATTTGTCTCTACCCTTGAGTTGTCTGTCTCCATACTTGTGTTTTCCTAAACTCCCAAAATATACAAATCATTCCTGTGTCTTCAACTCCACATCTCCAGCATTTCATATTGGATAAATCTCTTCCCTGTGCGACTTTATTTCGTGTCTTATACAAAAAACGATGGATCCTCATTTGTTGATCCCATACATTAGGCCATTTCCTAAGACAGAAGCCATTTTCCCATGTACATTTCCAAATTGTCATGCTACAGTTCCTCGTTAGTATTTATCTGACTCATCCAGACCACCTGTAGAATAGCTCTTCCTGTAAGACTGCTGTGCTGTTTGATATCATTATATATTGAGCTACGTCTAACATTTTATGTTGCTTTGTTTGCTCCAATGAGCTCCTGTGCATGTCTTCTCTTGTGCAGTGCTCTAGCATTCGGCATGCATTGTTCCTAATACTTTCACTCTTCCTACTCTCTTTTATCGTCATCTTTGCCTAGTGGACTTTGAAGCCATCCTTTTATGTATTTTGGTATATTCCTTCAAAATCAAGTCTAAAGGTCACCCTAGTTTAATAGGACAAATCTAACACCTGTCAGTCTTTAATACCATCTACCACCTGCTGTCTGTATGTCTTCATATGCCTATGCCATATACTTTGCAATTCCCCCCCTTTGCAGCCATCAAAAGTCATTTCTACTTCTATATTCTGCTTATGTCTGTGATATTGTTAACTATTGTAGCCTTACCTTTAATATATGCAATTACTTAATCAGAGAGGACATATTATTGGCCTCTCCTAATATTAAGCCCTATAAATATTTAACCTATTTTTCTTCTCCAGCCCTATACCTATATTAGCCTGTTTTCACCATCTGTCACCACAATTCCTACTTTTACTTCACTGCCTTAAGACATACAAAACATTCCTCTCAATGGTAATACAATGCTTATTTAATCTCTAAGCATCTGCTGCTGTTGTTCAGTTCTCCATTTATAGCAAGCCCATCTCCATGTACATAGTCTGCCTTGCTTTTGATGTACAACTGTTGACAAAGTATAGGAACATGGCCTGAAATATATCAATTTAACTATTATAACCTCACTCATTCATGCATTATCTTCCCTGCCTATGGCAAAATCGTCAATTGCAATGCACCAGACGTATTCATCTGTAGGAAAGGTAGATCTATGTTTTTACCTTGAGTCTATTTCCATGCATCTATTCAGTCTTGTTCTTGCATTTATTTCTGCTTCCACCCTCCCATGGCCGGCCATATTCCTTTTCCTCATACTACCTGTCTCATTCTTTAGTTAACATAACACTGATGTTGCCTCCTCCAGTCATCTCTGTACCCCACTCCTGTATTACCTCTTTGCAATTTTTAAAATGTCCTCAAAAATAATGGGTCATCAGCATTAAGTGCACATATATATATATATATATATATATATATATATATATATATATATATATATATATATATATACACATAGATATCGCCTATCACTATTTTCCTGCTTTGCACTATACCCATCATTGCCTGTGTTCATTTCTTCTGTTCTACAATACTCCATCTTAACTTTCAGGCTCTGATGAAATAAAATGACTATTCTCTTTCCTCACCCTGTCTTGTTATCTGTTACTAAGACAGGGTATTTCTGCTAGTGTAACTCCCCTAATCATTAGTTTAGTTTCTTGCAACATGGCTGCTTGAATTTATGAATATTTTAATTTCTGAAAAATCTGTTTACATTTAATGAGCTGTAAGCACTCCCTATATTCCAAGAGATAAAACAAATGTATGATTCATTCAGTCACCTTTATCTCTGTTAACTGACCCATGCTTTGGTTCCCTCCCCTAGCAAAACTCTGATGCATCAACTCATAGAACTAGATTATAATGCCTTTGGCCATTATATATGAATCTAATCACATTACAAGGCAACTCTTTTAGCTTATATTACAGTGGAAATATAAAAAAATAACAAATCTTTTTCATCTTCTCCATCACTGACCACCAGCACAGCTGCAGTTGGTCTGTCTCTAATCAAGGACATTATAAACGTTGGCATACCGTTGGTGTACTTAAAGGGTATTGTTGCTCAGTTGCTACACATCTGTTTTTAGATCCTTTTAAGTCTTCTTACAGCAAACATGACAATCTGTTTTGTTAGTAATCAAAGTCAGAGCAAATACATATAACTCATTTGCATTCATTTATATAACAAAGTAAATCTAGGAAGAAAGAAACGGTACTTTTAATTTACTAAAAAATGCTTGTTTTTTAACCTTTTTCTCTACTCATTGACACTTTTTTTTACTCTGCGATGACTCGCCTCTGACCTGGAACTTGATTCTCCCAACACACACATAAAATCAGAACACTATTATATAAAATTCTTATTAATGCAAATATATCCAGCAAATAATATAAAGCTATAATCAACAAGAAACTCCAGTATTAAAATATTAATTCCATACGTTTTTCAGAATAGTCAAGTATATATTTATCCAAGAGAGATATACATTCTGTGAATTAATGTTCCTGCCAGTTTATCTTTAATTTTTGCTTGCTGAATACTCAGTTTCTACCTGTTTATAGTAAAAGTGCTGAGTCAGAGGAGAGAGAATCAGAGATATTGAACTAAGCAGCCATTTCTTCCAAGTCAGATCATACCACTCAAAATCATTTTGCAATTTTAAAACTTTTCAAAACAAAATATTACATATTTCATTAATATATGATATATGCAAGAGATGCAACCATATAGCCAAACTGGAGGCTAAGCTCTCTCAACGCAGTACTGGCACAGCCAGTCAGGAGGAGAAGGTAACCATACACACCACAAATCCAATTGCACATAGACCTACCACATCAGCAAACCAAACACATAAACATGCTAAAACATACTTGGAGGCTCTAAATACAAATCTGCCTAAGCAACAGAGACCTCCAAAGCAGACATCCAAGCAACCTCTACCCCAAAACAAAACAAGTGAAACACATACTTCACAAAGTCAGTGTGCCAAACAGTCACAGCCCTTAAGGCCAAACAACACACCTGATACACTTGTAATAGGTGACTCTATTGTCAGACACACTGACGTCCCATTCACCAGGCTGAACAAGGAGAAGGTCACGGTGAGCTGCCTGTCAGGTGCTAGGATCCGCCACATAACACAAGCACTCAGGTCACTCCAAAGCAAGTACAAATATGACTCAGTCATTGTCCATGCTGGTGTGAATGACCTGAGATGTACCTCCCTGGACTACATGAAAAGAGACATAGAGGAGCTCTCAGATCATGTAGCCCAGACAGGTATGACCCTGACCTTGAGTAGCATCTTACCCTCACCAAGAATGATGCCACAGTATAAAGAAAAAATTATCAATTTTAACAATTGGCTAAAGTTCTGGTGTCATTCAAAGGAGATCCAGTGTCTGTCAGCCTGGGATGACATGCTCGACAAGCCACGTTGCTTCACTAGGGACGGCTTGCACCTGTCACCTCTGGGCTTTTGGATACTGGCAAAGGCTCTTGCCACCCCCATAATGCCTTTTTTAGGCAAGGCTCAAAAGACAAATCCACCTCCATAGACAACACAAGTAAAAATAAACTAAGGATAATGCTACTCAATGCCAGAAGTCTAAACCTCAAAATGCAAGCACTCGAAGCTCTCCTCAGCATGGAGAATATCGATGTCTGTGCAGTAACAGAGACCTGGTTCAAGGCTCCCGAGAGCAGCCCAACACTACCAGGTTATACCTCATACCATGCTTTTCGGCCTCAAAACTCGGACCGGACCACAAAAGGAGGGGGAGTATCCATATTCATCAAGGATACCCACACCTCCAGGTTAGTGGCACTGCAAGAAGCATCGGAAACCATCCATATGCAGCTAACAGTGGGCAAAACTGCCTTTCAGTTTGGAGCCTGCTACAGACCACCATCCCAGACTCTGGAACCTCACGTGGCTTTCCTGAGAACATAGGAGAATATGAATGTCTCTCCAAACACCTTTATATTGGGTGACTTCAACTACCCAAACATAGACTGGGAGCACTACTCAAGCCCCAACAACCTAGCCCAAAGCTTCGTAGAATTTATAAACTCAAATGCTATGGAACAACTGGTCACCATGCCCACAAGAGGGGAAAACCTACTGGACCTGATCATCACAAACATGGGGACTCTATGCTCCGCACCAGAGGTACACCCCTCATTGGTAAGATCGGACCACAAATTAATCTCTCTGGACATCCACATCCCAACCCCACCATCAGCCCAGAAAACCACAGTAAAAAATTTCTCCAAGACTAATTTCACACTTCTCAAAACCGAGGTGAATTCACTCAAAGCCCCTGGGCCAGCAGAAACTACGACACAAACTGCAGAATCCTTTATAAATGCATTCTATGGACATCTTCAAGAATGCATGGATCATGCAATCCCAAATAAAACCAAGACCCAATCCTCCAAAGGCAGGCGTCCTGTCTGGTGGACCTCAGCCATAAATAAGCTATACAACAAAAGGAGGAAGCTACTACAGGATAGAGTAAAATCCCTTAAAAAGAAAGCATCACTGATCAGTACTAGCAAAAAACTACGGTCCCTCATAAAATCATCCAAGGCTAGCTTCGAGAGAAAAATTGCACAAGACACTAAAGATAACCACAAGGCCTTCTTTAGTTATGTTAGGAACCTGGGTGGCAACTTCCAGATATGTTCAGAGTTAGTCCAAAATGACAAAAAATACACTGAACCCACAGACATTGCCAACATCCTGGCAGATAGGTTCAGTGCAAACTTCTCCCCCCTTCCCCTCCAAAAGAGCAAATATCTATCCCAGCAGAGAGTTGTCTCCCTGTCATCTCAGATGCTCAGGTGAGAGCTGCCCTCTCCAAAGCAAAAAACACAGCATCAATGGGACCGGACGGTGTCCCGGGCTGCGTCCTACATGAGCTCCAAGAAGAGCTAGAACCTCATATTAGGTTACTTCAATCTCAGCCTTACTACAGGATATGTACCCAAGGAATGGTGTACAGCAACAGTGGTCCCACTCCACAAAGGTGGTGCCTCAACAGACCCTGGTAACTATCGCCCCATAAGCCTGACTAGCTTGGTCTGCAAAGCTATGGAGCAGATCAACATGGAACATATAAACAAAGACAATGGGGAACTACAGACACTGGATCCTACACAATTCGACTTTGTTAAGGGCAGATCCTGCCTCTTGAACCTGGTCGACTTCTTCAAAACAGTCACCAAGGCCATATATGAAGGGAAGGTAGTCCACACAGCCTACCTGGACCTCGCAAAAGCCTTCGACACCATACCCCACTCTGGCATCATAAATAAGCTCTCCAGCCTAAATATCAACCCCTATGTTATAAGATGGGCTGCAAACTGGCTCAAGGACAGAACCCACATGGTCAGAATTGCAGGAGCCATGTCAGACTCTAAACCTGTTACAAGTGGCGTCCCACAGGGCTCAGTCCTGGGACCGCTTTTGTTCGGTATATATTTTTCTGATGTACAGGCCAATACGGGAGGACTATGGCTGACCAAGTTCGCAGACGACTGCAAACCGGGTGCCATAATCGACTCTCCGGCTGACACAGGCATCCTCCGGAAGGGTCTCACAGAGATGGACAACTGGTGCCAAAGCCATGGCCTAAAACTAAACGCCAAGAAGTGTGTAGTCATCCCCTTTGGGAAAAACAAAGTGCCCATAACTTACCACATAGGCGGTAATCCATTAAGTACGGAGGAAGTAATTAGGGACCTGGGAACCCAAGTTGATAGTAATCTCTCCTTTGACAACCACATTGCCAAATTGGTTAGAAAGGCCTTCTATATAGCCCACCTTATCATGAAAGGATTCACATCTAGATCAAGGGAAGTCATTGTGCCCCTTTACTCATCACTCATCAGGCCCATAATTGAATACAATGCCCTGTTTGGGATGTATCTTACCCGACACCTGCAGCAACTGGAAAGACCCCAGAAGTACCTCACCAAGAGGATCAGGGGTCTCAAACATATGACCTATGCTGCCAGGTTAAAGACACTCCAGCTGTACTCAGTTGCATACTGCCTCCTTAGAGGCAATCTGTGCCTGACGTATAAAGCTGGACATGCTCCACCTCAAAAAATCAAAATCCACTAGAGCTAAGCGCTCAAGGGACTTGAACCTCAACACAGAAATTAATAGGACATGCTGGAGAGACAGATTTGTGACCCAGAGGCTCCCAGCACTCTGAAATAGAATCCCAGTCCATAGCAGGCAGAGCCCCTCACTGACTCTCTTCAAGAGAAATCTTGATGAGTGGATGGGAGATCATAGGTTCACCCCGGGGATCACTTCTGTGTCACTACTAGACAGAGGCATGGTAAACTAACCTAAAAAGGGCACAGTAAAACCCATTTTTAAGGGGTGGCGAAAGCCAAACACACTCTGGCTAGGCTGATAAATGCCCTAGGGCATATAGCTTAGTATCAACCTACGAACCTATGAACCTATTAAAAAATAAGCATGACTAAGAAAACTCAAAAAGACACATAAAATGATTTTCAGTATATGCAGAATTAAATTATTTTCTATACTGTTGATTAACCAACTAATCAGACTTTCCAATGCATTCATTTAAATAAATATCAAATGCAGATTATATTTCAACAGTCCAGTACTTGACATTTCTGCAACAAATTTATAATCAAATTTTATCAGTAAACATTATCAAATTTCCATTGTTACCAGCATTGACATTTTATTTGATGATATTTAAGAAAATGTTGATGCTTTATAGGGGATTTGCTCACCACAAATGCCATGACATAATTCAGTTATTTTCCCACAATTTAAATGTAAAGAAATTATGTACACAAAATGATTTTCAGTATATGCAGAATGAAATTATTTTCTATACTGTTGATTAACCAACTAATCAGACTTTCCAATGCATTCATCTAAATAAATATCAAATGCAGATTATATTTCAACAGTCCAGTACTTGACGTTTCTACTACAAATTTATAATCAAATTTTATCAGTAAACATTATCAAATTTCGATTGTTACCAGCATTGACATTTTATTTGATGATATTTAAGAAAATGTTGATGTTTTATAGGGGATTTGCTCACCACAAATGCCATGACATAATTCAGTTATTTTCCCACAATTTAAATGTAAAGAAATTTTTGATTAACTGTGGAATACTGGACACCCCATGTAATGCCAGTGCTTAATACCAACCATAAATGTCTTCAGAATTAACATATTAAGTAAAATATGAACTAAGTAAACTATGTTAACTCCACAAAGATATTGTGTAGTGAAATATGTTGAAAAATATTTTAAATATTTTCAACCAGTTCAGCTTCCATTTTGGCCAGCCATGCCCCCTTTATTGGAAATTCAGTATTTAATGGATACATTAACAATGTCCTGCTTATAACTCTCAATGATTTACTCTTTAAGAACATGTGCAAATTGTGGGTATTAACTGCATTCTGCATATAAGCATTAAGTCTGATGTAAATATTTTTAAAAACTTGTGGATTCTTTCATCAGTATAAATTCTGCCTGGTCATATGGTAATACAGTAAAAATGCTGTAATCCTGAATTCCCACAAAAGGTTACTGAAGGAATGGGAACTAACCATCATAAACTGGGATTAAATAAATTGTTATCTGACATGAGGCCAATTTACATTTTTGATAAACACATGCAGAGAAAATATATGTCTGTTTAGTCACGCACTTCTTGTATGGTATATTGTATTATGTCTACACTTTTAATGATGGAGTCAATGCATACTTTCACAACTCTCAGCCATATTAACACAAGAAGGAAGAGACTGTGATTTGCTTAAGTAAACATATAAAATGTGGAAGAAATATTTAAAGTTGATGGTACCCAATATGTAGACATATGTGGAAATGCTTAGATTCATAATATTTTAGCTTAGACAGAACTATATTCAGATATAACTTTTATGTTGCCTGTGTAATTTGCTAAATAGGAAAGGCATTTGTATTCCTAATTTTCTAAATTACTATTTAGAGTTTTTTGTTATTGTAGAAATAATTTGCCCATATTTTGATAAACGTTGAAAACTACCTTACCAAAGCCCAAGTTATCCTCAATCCAAAGAAAACTCAGCTTATGATTATAACCAGTTCTAACAAAAACACTAACAGTCAATTCACTATCTACTCCACAAATGCTACTCCAATTGCTCCAGTGGCACAGGCTAAGCTTTTCGGAATAACCATAGACTCCCACCTAAAATTTGATAGTCATCTCAACTTAACTATTAAAAAAGTACATGCCAAACTGGGGTCGCTCTACCGTATCAAACCATTTCTTACCAACAACACAAGATCAGCCATTGCTCACTCCCAACTTCTATCCACCCTACTCTATGCATCTCCCATTCTGACTAATCTCAACAAAACTGAACTAAGCGAAATGGAAGCCTGCTATAACAGAATTGCCCACTTTGCTGCAAATTGCTCATATAGAACTCTTTACTGTACTGCTTTGAGACAGCTCCACTGGCTTGAACTGCCCAACCTCCTAACCTACAATCAGCTCTGCCTCTGTCATTCTATCTATTACCTCCCCAATAAGTGTCCTGCCCTCAAAAACCTAGTACAACATCACTCAGCCAAAAGGCCTCTTAGATCATCAAGCAAACTACTACTAGAAGTCACAAACAGCTACAATAGCTTTGGAGATGCACTATATAGTAGTTCAGTGGCTAAAAAATGGAACTCTGTCCCTACAAGCATTCAAAACACATCATCCAAAGCCTCCTTTAAAGACCTCATCAGGCAACATCTCAAGGAAAGTGGGCAGTGCCATGATTGCTCCCCAGGCTAGTGAAAGGGGATAACACATACATACAAAATCTAGATCACTTGATAATAGTTTTCAATCTTACTCACAAATTCTGGCTAATCTACAATGTATGTACTGTACCTGTGTACTATGCATGTATTCTACCTATGTTCCAAATTTCAGCTGTACACCACAAATCTATTAATTACTGTTATTTTTAAAATTAATATGTTTTTGTTTGTTCTCTCCACTGTAACTGTTTATGTGCTGCATACCACTGTAAAAACATGACTCCTGTAATTTGTGTGTATACTGATCATGTCTAAATAACTAAATGTGTCTGTAATTTTTCTTTGTGGAGCTTTTCTCCCCGGGCCTCTGCTGAAAAACGGCCTTTTCGGCTCAGTCAGACACCCCCGGTTAACAAATGTAAAATAAAATAAATAAAAATAAATAAATTAATTAATTCTTGATTTATTTGTCATACTTCCTGGAAAATATCTTATTTCATAAATAATTCAGAATGAAAACTAAAAAAATAATGTAGTCTACATGTACAATGACAGTGTGGCCGCAATGTTTTAAATTAAGGTACTTACTGTAAGATTAAATAGGGTAGCTGATAACGGGCAGCTTTGCCTCACTCTTGTCTCAACATTAAAATATGAGGACACAACAGACCATTACTAATTGTAATATTTGCCTTTGTAACACTTTATACATTCATTACCTTTATAATTAAATAGAGTTAGAGACAACAGTGCTCCAACCTGATATGAATAAGATTTATTTATCAAAGTAAATGCTATTGTTTTGCAGAGTTTTATTCTCACTCTTCTAAGGGGGGGTTTCAACAGCTTCACACCACTGCCCCCCTCAGAGGATGCAGACAACTATGCTGAACAGTACTCCAGTGCAGTATACAAGCAGCTGTACAACTGCATGGACTCAGCCATACTCAACAGAACTAAAACCTGCTCCTCAGGGAAATATAAATCTTTCCGGTGGACATCCTCTATCAACAGGCTTTACAACAAAAAGAAGAAACTGTTGTCCAAAAGTAAAAAGGAACAAATCCCAAATTGGAGTATCTCTCTCTTCTGCCTCAACAAGCATATTAGATCACTAGTGAAAAACTCCAAAGCCAATTATGAGTTGAAACTAGCTTCTGAAACAAAGAGAAACCACAAGTCCTTCTTCAGTTATGTTAGGAACCTCCATGGCAAAGCCCAAGTTTGTTCTAAATTAGTACTTAATGGTACCACTTACACTGATCCTGCTGACTGAGCCAACCTGCTGGCTGATAGGTTCATAGGTTGGTACTAGGCTATCAGCCCTAGGGCCTATACAAGCCTAGCCATAACAATTCCCTGGATATTTCTTCCCACAATGTTTACTTACCTGGATCCCTGTCTAGCAGGGTGACTGATGTGATCCCTGGGGAGAATTTCCTATCTCCCATCCAATCGTCAAGGTTCCTTTTGAAGAGGGCCAAGGAAGTGCTCTGCTTGACATGTATGGGCAGTCTATTCCAGAGTATGGGGAGTCTCTGGGTCAGGAACCAATCCCTCCAGCATGTTTTGCTTATTGTAATGACAAGGTTTAGATCCCTGGAGCATGTGTCTTTGACAGATTGGGATTCCTTTAATTGTAGCATCTCCAACAACTCAGGGTTTGACATGGCCTTGTATGTTAAGCAGAGATTGCCTCTGAGTAGACGATATGCCACAGAGTATAGCTGGAGTTTCTTTAGATGGTCAGCATAAAGCACCTGCTGTGATTCTTTTAGTGAGGTATTTCTGTAGCCTTTCTAGCTGTTATAGATATCTTGTGAGGTACATACCAAACGGGGCGTTGTACTCTATAATAAGTCTAATGAGGGATGAGTACAGTGGGGACAATGACCTCCTTTTATCTGGATGAAAAGCCCTTAGTGATGGTGTGCCACATAGAAGGATTTCCTGAATGTTGAGGCGATGTGGTTATCGAAGGTGAGACCACTGTCCACCTGTGTCCCTAAGTCTCTCATCACACTTTCGGTGTTTAGTGTACTGCCACCTATGTGGTAATTTGTGGGTACATGGTTTTTCCCAAAGGGGATAACTATACATTTCTTGGCATTAAGCTTGAGCCTATTGCTCTGGCACCAAGCATCTGTTTCTGTAAGGCCCTTTTGTAGAATATCCACATAATTTGGGGATTCAGTAATGGCTCCGTTTGCAGTCATCTGCGAACTTTGTTAGCCAGATTCCCTTAGAGTTGGTCTGTACTTCAGAGAAGTAGATTACAAACAAGAATGATCCTAGGACTGAACCCTGAGGTCCTCCACTTGTCACTTGTCTGGAGCTGGATTTGGAGTCGGCTACTTTTACAGTCTGGGTTCTGTCAGTAAGCCAGTTGGCAACCCATTGAGTTACGTAGTATAAGTGCAAACTTCACCCCCTTATCACCCCCCAAAGGCCCAGTCAACATCCCCAATACTTCTCTAACACCTCACATCTCCATAGATCAAATTTTAAAGGCTCTATTCATGACAAAGAATGCAGCTTCCATATGACCTGATAATACCTCAGGCTGTATTCTGCACCATCTCCAGCAAGATCTAGCTTTACCATAGAGCACCCTATTCAGTCACAGCCTAATTACAGGCTTCATTCCAGCAGAGTGGAGAACCACCATTGTCATCCCCTTGCACAAATGTGGTGCCACTACTGACCCGGGAAACTATTGCCCCATTAGCTTGAAAATTCTGATCTGTAAAGCCATGGAGCATGTTATTATGGATCTCATAAACAAGGACATAGGCAAGCTCCAAACACTCTACCCCACTCAATTCGAATTTGTCAAGCAGCAGATCTTGCCTATTTAACCTAGTTGACTTCTTTGAGACTGCCAACAAGGCCGTGGATGAAGGAAAGTCAGTTCATACAGCTTACCTTGACCTGGCCAAGTCCTTTGACAGAATCCCCCACTCGGGCATCATTGAAAATCTAACACAACTCTGTGTTAATCCCTAACTTGTCAAATGGGTGGCCAACTGGCTCACAGCACACACAAGGTCAAAATAGGTGCCACCACCTCCGACAGCAGACCTGTCACTAATGGTGTTCCCCAGGGATCTGTCCTGGGACCCCTTCTGTTTGACATCTACTTTTCAGAGGTCCAAGCAAAGACAAAGGGCCTGTGGCTGAGCAAGTCTGCAGATGACTGTAAGTTGGGTGCTGTCACTGACTCCTCAACTGACGTTATCATACTGCAAGATGGTCTCACAGCTACAAATAACTGGTGCCAAAGTCATGGCCTTAAGTTAAACGCAAAAAAATGTATTATCATACCAGTCACCAAAAACATGGTCTCTAGTGATAACTACATCAACGGCAACTCCCTAAGCACACAGCCTGTGTTGAGAAACCTGGGTACTCAGGTTGACAACAATTTCACATTTGACCATATTGTGGTGGCAGTGGTCAGAAAAGCCAATTACTTGATTCATCTCATAAGTAAAAGGATATCATCCAGAAAGGAGGAGTTTACTACCTCTCTGTCCTCCTCCCTCATTAGACCCATAATTGAGTATAATGCCCCGTTTGGCATGTACCTCACCAAACACCTGCACCAACTGGAAAGGTCACAGAAATACCTCACAAAGGAAATCCATGGCCTCCAACACCTGTCCTATGTGGACAGGCTAAAATCACTATGACTTTACTCAGTATCGTACAGACTGCACAGAGGTGATTTGTGTTTCACCTACAAGGCAATATCAGACCCTGCCCTACTAGAGATGCTCCATATCCATAAGTCTAGCTTCTTGCACATTGCCCGCTTGATAGGCCTACATCTAATATGTGACATCAACAAAATCTGTTGGAGAGACAGGTTTGTCTCCCAGGGGCTGCCCCATCTCTGGAATAGACTTCCTATACATGCCAAACAGAGTACCTCACTGACCCTCTTCAAACGCAACCTTGATGAGTGGATGGGAAACTGCAAATCTGTCCCAGGGTTTCCACCTTTGTCTCTCAATGACAGGGGTGACAGGTGCTGACTGAGGTTTCTCTTTTGGGGATAAACTCTTGGCTAGGCTTGTAAGGGCCCCAGGGCCATTAGCCTAATAACCTTCTATGATCTTAGGGAACAATAAGTGAGAATAAGCTTTATTTGCTTTATTTATATTACAGTAGGTAAACAGTAAATCCAAACAAACCTTTTTTTATATTGCCATAACCATTTATTGCATGTACCTAGTCATCTGCCTGTGAAGAAAATCTTATATTGAAATATTACTTTATTTAACTTATTTAGCAGTACTGTTAATTATCCTCTTAGATATTGTATGTGTTTATATGTAAGTGTATGTATTTCTATATATGTGTATATATATATATATATATATATATATATATATATATATATATATATATATATATATATAAACACACACATGGATCTGTGTCATAACACTGAAAAGTCATTTCACTGAAACTCAAATGGTCAAACTCATATAAATGAAAACTCGTTTTATAAAGGTGTGTGGAAAGTATGCATTGGTGTCATTTCTTATCATAGGAGTTATGAGTAAAGTAAGTCTGCCACAGCACATGTAGATTGTGATGGTCAGCATCATGTTGTACCCCCAGATCTGTAGATATCCATGTTTGTTTTTGAGTGCTGCCTTACTGTATGTGATTTTTTTTTTTTTTTTTAATTTTCTCTGCAGTTGATTGAAGTTGGAATTATTATATATAAGAAAGGGAGCTTGCCTCCCTGCAAAAAACAGGTTTTTAGGATATATTTCATTTGGTGAAAGTTTTTAGTGACATGAGATTTCACTTTGTTGAGTTTTCAGTGAACTGAGCTTGACCATATAAGTTACAGAAAAATAAGTTTTGAGTGTTATGACATAGACCCATGCATGCATACATTTGATATAGACTACTGTTAATGTTTTCTGATTGGTTCACCTTGTTCTACCTATCATAGTATTGTTTTCTTGATATCTACCTATCCAAGTGCAGCATCACAGTATTGTATTTACTGTATTACTGTATATTTATTATTGTTACATGGTGTGAAATCATGTAGTTCTGAAGAAGTTCTAGCATCAATAAAGAATGAAAGCTTAGCTATCCAATTCGTCTTGGTATCCTCTTTTTTTATCATTTTTTACTTTTAGTTTTCAGTAGTTTAAGAAGTACAGTACTTTGGCTACTGTGACTCTTTGATTACCGTATATTATATACCATATATACGTATGTCTGTGTGTTTACATATGCATACATATATATATATATATATATATATATATATATATATATATATATATATATATATATATAGATGGTTTACTATCACAATGCCGACATGCACTTGCACGGCTATGAAGTATTCGAACAACAGATGTTCGAATACTTCATAGTTCGGCAGGTGATGTGAGCGAATGTTACCATTGTAAATGGACTGTGCATTCACAATTCTAACGTTCGTTCATGTGAGGGGATCGCGGTATAGTGCGGTTAGGGAAATACATCGCTTTCCTCACTGTAGTGTGATCTCGGAGTTGGAATATTAAGTTGGGGGGTGTGGGGGGCATGCATGGGGGCTTGCCCCCCCTGCATAACTGTGTGTTTAGGCTAGTTAGGTAGGTAGTTACGGGACAGGTGGGAGTGCTGTGTATTGCCGAATATGTCTCGAGCGACATTTTCGCCAATACACATCTGTTTTCAACATTAGGAAAATTCGGAAATGTTCATTTCTGATGTATAAATTTGAAAATGCAGACACGTTTTGTTCTGATTTTCGAATTTATGATAGTAAACCATATATAGATATATATGTATATGGATCTACTTCAGTAGATCAAAAATGCCATAATGCTGAAATTTAAAAAAAATGAGATCAAAAGATTGGAAATGAAGTTTGTCAAATTTTAACATTGCTGAAACTGTTAAAAATGGAATCACTTTATGCACATGTCCAGAAGCACCACGAAGATGGAGCCAAACTCAAATAAACAACTTACACTTTCAAACACATCAAATAAAAATTATATCTACCAACTCCAAGATTACACTACAGTAGAGAAAAGCTTAAAATTCAAGATCCTCACTGTACGGCAATCTCTTTTCACAATCATTAAATATGTAAAATTTTTCGCTTACGTATTATGCTTAAATGAAGAAGATGTTTTTGTAACTGCATCACAATCTCCATTCTAAACCCTCATGGTGCTTCTGAACAAGCATATCAAGTGATTTGATTTTTAACAGTTTCGGCAATATTAAAATTCGTTAAAGTTCATTTTCGATCCTTTTGTCTTAGATTTCTAAATTTCAGCATTATGGCATTTTGATCTACTGAAGTAGATACATATATACACACACACACATATATTATAGAGAGAGAAATAAAATCACAAGCTTATTTTGAGAACCATAAACTTTCACAAAGGTCATTTATATTAAGGGTCATTATGAATGCATCCATAACCCCTAAGATACACTTAACTTTAGGAGTTCTGAACAGCTGCCATTGCTAATTGCAGTTTTGCAGGCTTCACAAATTAAATAACATCAGAATGAATTTTTTTTACAACCAAAACATTACAGACAGTGATCTGGTCCAGAATAACTTTTAGAGTCATAACATTTAAACAAAAGTAAAATAACTAGTTAATATAAACACACATTAAAGCAGAAAAGTAATATCTAGTACAAAATCCAAACATCCTGAAAGTACTATACCACAGAATCATTCTAAGCTAAATTAGAATATTTAAATGGTTATATCGCTGGAAAATCAAAACACCAGTACAATACATTAGATGGGATACAATTAGTAATTTTTCTTCTATAGCAGAAATGATAATGTGCATTCTTGATTTCTTAGTTGCAAATGTCCACCTCACACTGATATGCTTTAGTATCAGCATGTAATGCCTTGAATTTTGCTGTCTGAGATTAAAAGTGAAGCTATCCCAGAATTGTAGCACTGGGAAACGATACATCAGACGTGTTTGTTCCATGCATTTTTATTAGGGTTTATAAACTGTATAGGTGCCACAAAGTCAATGAGTGGATGCAGAAGTAACAAGATGTTAAGTAATCACAGAAGAAAGTGAACCAGAGATGGCAGTGCACTCTATGCAACTGTAAGCAGAGGACATGACATGCATTGAAAAAAATTGGTGTGTTTGATACTTTTATAGAAAAACTGGAGCATGTATGTTGAAAGACTGCAGTAGTATTTTTCTGCAAAGGGCATACCTAATGATAAACAGATGTAGTCATTTCTCAGACAAAAAAAAAAAAGAAAGAACTTCAACATTTCATTCAAGTCTTTCTCCTCAGTTCATACTTTGTTAAAAAAAATCAATTACTTCTACATCCAAAAATAGTAAATTAATTTTGTTAACTCCAAAACGTCTCTCTAATCAAAATATCCTCTTCATAATAAGTTCAGTAAACAGCACTAAAACAAAATTGATGATACATACCAAGCTATAAGGTACAGCTTGCTGATGAGCAGATGATCATATACGATAAGCAATTAAAGAAAAGCTCACAAAAATGTGACCTTCTGGACATGGCAGGGAAAGGGTTCCTATCACGTCATCGAACTTTTACAAGTTCGAACTACATATGGTCAAGACCATATGTTTGAATATGTAAAAGTTCGAGTGTGTGAATGGAAATCTCCATAGGTGGAGGTTTCCATTCACCTCAATGTGGTGCGATCTTGGAGTTGGTATATTTAAGTAGCGGGGGGTGGGGGTGCAGGGGGGCTTGCCCCCCCCCCCCGCTTACAACAGTTTATTTTGTTGTTTTTTTTTTTTTTTTTTTAAGGTAGTCAGAATTATGTAACTTTGAACATAATGGTTTGACCATTAGGTGTTCAAAGTTACATAACTTCAACTATGTGATATAGACAGAGAAAAGCATTGTTGTGACTTATCTATTTCCTGTACTTCTCTATACCTGCGCAGGACAAGTCTCTCTAAGAAATTAATTAGAGCACTACCAACAATGAAATTGCTGAATTTGGTAAAGACCATCATTGTCTGGCACTAAAACAGCTTAATTTGACAGAAAGGACAAACTACCTAACCTATTGTGAACTAATAATAACCCACAACCTCATCTGCAAACCTAATGACTACCCTATTCTATACAACATCTTCAAGCATTACTCTGAAAATCAAAATTCATGCTTATGGGATATTCATGCTGTTATTAAATCAAACAACACTGCAGGAAACGTATTGCTATTCTATGTGTCTACACTCTGGAACTCTATTTGAATTTCATCTAAAGCTTTATGTGATGATCAGCTGTCCTTGTTTGACTTGGTTGCAGGTTAACATGTAACAGTTATACTCTCTACAAAAAAGTAATTTCAGTAATCCAATGTGTCATCTTCTTCTGCATGGTATCTACTCGTCTGTATTTTCTTCTCTTTCTTCCTTCCCTTTAATATCCTTGCAACACTATTATTCACTCTACACATATAATCATTTCTTTCTACCATGTGTTCCTGTCTACAAAACCTAAACCGTCCTACATACCTCCACCTTTCCTTTACTGTCTTCTATTTTTTAACAAGTAATATTTTTCTAATATTTTTTAAATGTGTTGCACACCAAAATCACATTCTACTATGCATCTCACATTGTATCATTCATACAGCATCCATCTCAAGCTCAAACAGTTGTTTGAGCTGTTAAACAGATATGGTCTGTTTTGACTGACTATTGAAAAAAATGTTCCTGAAATTACCTGCATGTTTATACCTTAGAACTCTATTGGTATTGTTTATAGATGCTATGTATTTATCTACTAGCATTTGCTGTTTTAATTTAATGTTGTTAGTATAGTATAGGATGAATGTTTCATATGTTTTTTCCAAAAGCATTTCTGTCTGTTATACCAGTTAAAAGGGGCATCTCTGCCAGGTCAGATTTTCATTGGAAACAAACAAACACAACCATATTCATGTTATTTTGAGTAATACTGGAGTGAAACCACATAGATTGCTGCATAATTTGACTGCTCCAGACAGGTCTGCTAGTAAAGGGTTTGATCAGTTAGTGTAAGTTATGGTGACTGTTTTTCCCAAAGCCATTGTTAATCTTGGAATGTTTCAGGTTCCACAAAGATAATTAAATGAAGGAGATATGGTTGCATCTTACAGACAGCAATGGAAAAAAAAAAAGAACATTGACATATTGGTAGTGTGTTAATTGATAAACTACATGATTCATGGATGTGTTGAATTATACAGGAAGGAAGTAAAAACAAAACCCTGTTAACTGAAGCTCATTAAACTTTTAAATGGGCAGCCGAAATTTCATTTCAGTGGAAACTGCAGCTAGAGTTGCATTGCGGTTACAAAGTGTACTACAAATTGGTAATGTAAGTCAAATACTAGAAGTACAAAGTGGAAACCAGGAGCCATGTTATTGTTATTAGTGTAGGTCCCATTTCCTTCTCAGGGTAAATTTGAAAGTGAAGAGTGCAGAGAATGTCATACAAGATGACATTTTCAAAGAATATGTTGAAATATTAAAGCAAAAGGCAAAATGTGTCACACTGAAAACAAAGATCCACAAGATATTGTCGAAGTTTTTGGTAATAACAACAAAACTATATGGACAGTCTAGAGTTATTAATTTAGTATAAATGGGACAAACCAGGAAGGATTTGGCTTACCAAAAAAATAAATGACTCTAAAGCATTTTACGGAAAAGAAAATTAAACCAGATGATCGGATGAGTAGACATAAATTTATACCAGGTATATCCTGAGTGGCCAAGCTTGATTTTGGAAGTGTACACTATTAAGTACTCATAAAGTGTGTCTAGGCCTCTTATGATCACTTGCCTACTATTCTTTTTGGGTTTCTGACCCATCTTCCATCCTTTTCTTGGGACATAAATAGGTGAGAAAATGACTCCTTTTGAAGTGCTGCCCATGACAGTAGAGTATAATAGTCAAAGTCAAGTAAGTGTTAGACTTGCACATTATGCAGCATATCAGTGCAGTCATACAGGGCCATGACTGGATGAGCAACTTGATACTCGAATGCAATGAGATTGGGGGGTGGGGTATTCAGACATGGATAGCTGTAGCACAAACAACTAAAAAAGAGCAGATTTTAAGATGCGGTTTGTTACTGAGGTTTCATTGGTACTTTGCAACACATTAAAGGTGAAATTATGATTAATGAAAATTTGCCTTAACTGTTTTTCAAGGCACATTCAGTACCTTATGCTATCTAGCCACTAGCTGAAAAGGAAATTAACATGCCGGAGCAGATGGATTACCTTAAAGGGAAAATTGGAGTCTATAGGCAAGGCTAATCATTCCTGCAGTGTAGAAAAATGGAATGGCCTGACTCTGCAGGGATTTTATGGTCATAACCCAATACTGCAAGCTGAACAGTATCCTTTACCAAGAATTATGGTGGGTAACAACTCCTTATACTGAAGGACTTAACTAATGTCTACCTCAAAATGGAGAAGGAGGAAGATTCACTGGTGTCAACGATCACTATCATCAAGAGCATTTACCATTGCAACAGCCTGGTGTTTGAGATAGCTTCTGTCCTGGTTACCTGGCTATGGACACTGAATCAGGTCACACATATGAAGTGTCTTGAATTCAGTGTTGTTTGATAATATAATCTGCACTGATACTACAGATGATGAATGCATGGAAAAGCATAAGAGTCCTCAAAATACTAGAGGAGTGTAGTATAATAGCTAGATGGGACAACTGTGAGTTAATGTGCCATGGTCATGTTATTGCTGCATCACTGCCAAAACAAAATTTAGGCTGCACTGAAGGATCCATGACCACAAGATGCTTTAATGCTTGTATCCTTATTTTTCACTGAAAGTTATTATGGCGGATTTTTACTAAATCTAAACACTAGATTTTTCATCTGGTGAATTAACATCCACAAGGACGACCATGGAAGTGGATTACCGAATGTCAACATTTATTTCAGGATGCCACAAAGCTGGTCACATCAGACACAGCCCTAATGTATTATGACCCACCTCTTCTGATAAAACTGGCTAGTAAAGTTGCTCCATGTGGTATTGGAGCAATGATGTCTTATATGATTGAAGCTGTCACAGGGTGGCCTGTAATGTTTGCTTTACAATTTTTACGTGCAGCTAAGACAAGTTATGCCCATACTGAGAGCGAGTCATGAAATCATGTGTATATGTCAAAATGCTTAAGCTGTACCTATTTGCCAGAGAGACTGCCAGCTTCCGCTCTTCAGTTTTAGCACAAGAATGTGAGGTTTTACTACAGTAGCTACCCAAATGCAATGATGGACATTGTCCTTCAGTGGTTGTAAGGACACAACTGAGGATAAACATTCTGCACGTTACTCATATGCTAATGGTTGTCTTGATTACCATTTCTGACTGCAAGTGATAAACATGATGGAGAGGAAACATTAGATGTTCTTCTATAGTAAAAATAAGCATACCTAAGGTACAGATGTTGTTCTTCAATGGGCTATTATAAATAAATCCATTTACCTGTGAAATATCCAGTTACTTAATGTGTGAATACTTTTTTAAACAATTCTGCCACAAAACTCAGTGATAAAATAGATCATTAAACAAGATAACTATTGTTTAACATAACGGCTATCAGTTCACTAATAACATCTGGTTTAATTATGCTTTCAAAATCAAGAGTGCCAAAGTATCTAAAAATATCAAAGTTCCCAAATTTTGTTTTAAAAATTTCAGATATTTTCAGAAAAACTATTGCAATTTTCGATTAAGATTGCTGCCAGCTAGTTGAAATATTATGACACTAATTTTCAAAATGCAAGCATGATTTTAATATGGACAAATTGAGTTTATAAAGTACAAATCATAATTTTGGAGTGAGATAGTCCACATGAATAGTAAGAGAAGAGGAAAAGTTGGAAACTTCAATGCTTTAAGGAACAAATGTTATAAAAAAAAAAGCTAATACTTTACTGGTTGTTTAGAGTTTTGAAGGGATGTTAAGAGTGGGGAGAAAGGTATATGAAGATCTACGTATACATGTTTAAGTTTTCCCCTAGACAGGGGCTAAAGTATTGAGGAAAAGTAATTCTTAAGTAGGAATCTGAATATGAGATAGATCAAGAGTATGTTAAAATAATCTGAACTCATTTCCATCGTGAAAACAGATGCAGTGGTGCAGATATGAGACTCATGGGCCTGCAACACAAAATGAAAGATGTACTCTGTAGTGATCGCAGATAGATATATGTTGGTTGATAAAGCTTCTGTCTAGCTGGGGACAGCATAGTTTAAGATAGATAGATCATAAAAACACAAAATCATAGCTCAGTTTAAAACAGTTTTAAACTAAGCTGTGATTTTGTGTTTTTATGATTTGAAGAAGCGTTGGTTTTACAACGTGAAAGAGCTTATCTGGTCCATTTTTACAAATAAATACTTTTATTGTGTGAAGCTGTGGTGTTCCTGCCAATTTTTATGCTTTGGATAATATTTACAGCAACAGATAGTTTTAAATGATTCTAAAGAACCTGTGGGTACTGATGCCCAATTTTATACTTTTTAAAGGTGTACCAAGAAACTATGCCTTCTTTGCAGGTCATTAAATACTAATTGGCTTACATACAGGAAAAAAGGAGGTATGGTCACTAATTAATACAAAGGTGAGGGATGTTGGAAGATGATCACCATGAAGTGGACAAGACCATAATGGCAAATATATTTGAATTTCACGAGTATGAATTGGTAAAGAGTAAATAGTTATAGAATGAAACAGAGAACAAACAACTAATTAAGTCAAAGTGTTATTCAAGGACAATGGGTAAGAAAGTATAGCGATGATTATTTGTTGCAGTGCAAGGTCATATCTGGTCACACAATTTAAGGCTAATCAGATCTCGGTGTTACTTATGCTTGCATGGCTGGGATGGTGAGGGAAGATAAAATAATTAAATGACTAAGTCATAGTAATAAATAAATAAGTAAATTGGTTTTCTTATCATGGTGCCCACTGCAACCTGACACTGAACTGCAGTCTCATCTGAGTTGTCCATTTCCTTCCCTCCTCTGTTTTGATAGACTTCCTACATGCGTCTTGATGTTGTAGATACATGTACCTACGTACTTATAGTCAGCTCCTTGTAATACAGTCTTTGAGTTCACTCTTGCTTCAACATAATACCTTTTGGTGGTAGTTGTGGAGGTGATGTCACTCAAGTCATATATAATTATTTTATTTTTGCTTGTATTGTATGTTAAGATCTCTGAGCAGAAGACTTGCTTGAGAAATACTAATACAGATTCTGTATGGTCTGTCAGAGGCCAGTCTTTCTGTGACATGCAGCAAACCTGGAAAAAGAATAATAAAGTAAGGGGATGGGGTGAAACCTTTAAACGAGGTGTACTGGGGTTTGCTGTCCTGCCAAAACAACTTTTTTTAATTTTCTCATATTGTGTGACATTCGCATAATGTGACATGAATTTAAGCTATAAGTTATAAGCATTACACAAGCTTAGATATCTGCAGTGCAAATAGTAAAATGATATGTGTGTGTGTGTGTGTGTGTATATATATATATACACACACACATATATATATATATATATATATATATATATATATATATACACACACACACATGCATATATATATATATATATATATATATATATATATATATATATATATATATATGTGTGGGTGTGTGTGTGTGTGTGTGTGTGTGTGTGTGTGTATATACACACATACATTTATATACATGTACATATACACACATAAACTGCTTCTTTAGAACCAAAAGTCTAGTGATAATCTTTTTTTTTTTTTATTTTTGATTTTGATTTATGCATAAATCAATAACAGATGGCCATTAGATTCCAGACTTAGGGCACAGTGAAAGGGCCTAGAGTAATATTTCAACAAGGAGTATGTTATAATATACTCTGTATACATTTCTCCAGTCAAACATGTCATTACAGGCAGCTATTAGGACTTGTCTCTTTAATTATTTAAGTGTGTCTTCATGCCTTGGGGAGTGGAATAACAATTGGATCTAACTAGTCTTTAGTGGTGGCCATGGCAGAAAAGCTCCAAAGAACACATTTCAATTTTCTATCCCCTCCTCTTTATGCTATGTATTGACTCTCACTTATTTTCTTTTGTATGAATGCATCATTTTCTGCTTTAGTGATTGAGACTACTTTCTTTCAGCACCTGTTGGACACATGTTAAAGTATCGAACTAAAATTTGTAGACTCAGGAAAACACTATTTCCTGTCTCTGCTACTTATCCTTGCAGAAATGAAGCATTTCTCCTGCTCATAGACTATCTCTCATCTATGTGAACTGACATGGCAAACATTTTGGCATAAGCCTAGAAAAGTATACAAGATATTTACAAATATGTGTATATATATATATATATATATATATATATATATATATATATATATCTATATATTACAAAGTCAAGCCGAATATTTTTCAGGCTTCTATAACCAATAAAGTTGATGACTCCCTGAAACAAAACCAATTAAGAACAAGACAAGGTCAAGACAGCATATCAAAAGTAATACTAAAAAAGAATGCTAATAAAACAATCGCTGGAATAATAAAACCATTTGTTCATCTTCAGTAGCCGTGAAGTAGCATTGAGTTATATACAGTAGCATCTTGTACTGCCTAGCTTCCCTGCATGTCAAGCAGGTTTTCCACTTTGTGTCACCCTTATAATTTTTTTTTCTTCTTCACTGGTGCCTTACATCATGCACCTTAACCTATGATCCCCTTCTTTTCCAAGCAAGCTGTGTCCACCACCATGTTGTTTCCATGACAGTTGTAAGCCAAATGTATGTCAGGAGGGAAGCCCTTTGCATAAGGACCATGCTGCCTACAGTATACTCCATCGACAGCTAAAACTGCCTATGCAAGGGAGTAATCTATAGGGTGATGCACCATCGTGGTGAGATTGGGCACAACTTTTATATTGCATTTATTCCAGCCTTGACTATAATTAGCCTATCTAATTAGAACTCTGTTCTGATCAGATTTTATTGCATTCATTTACTTCTGTTGCGTATAACATTCAGAACTAAACAGACGTATTTTATGTACTCCGTATTGTGATCATAATGAGAATGTGCAACTCCTAGCCTGGTAATAAAACTCAGACTGCTGCCTTACGATTTTAGTTTATGATTTCATTTTTGTTTTATTTTGCAATAACTAAAACTGTGTGACAGTACGTGAGGTTATATTAGTCTCATCAGCTTGAGTTTTGTATCCTTTTAAGGCTAATATAACAGAAGATTTTAATTTGAACAACCTGCCCCTGTTCCCAGAGCAATGCCATCCCTAGACAACAGTGTCCTATTAACCAAAGCCCACCTCCTCACATGTGCATGTTAAAATCAGCAGCCTGCTGATGCATAATAATATAATTAAGTTTACCTGTATTAATATTACCAAGTCTGATGGCTTACTTGACTTTCGGGTTACCTGGACCAGCTATAGTCACCTTGAATGTTCGTGAGATGTTACTTTAACAAAATGTCTGCACCACAGAGACTGAAGTGTCTCACAGTAAACCTTATATAAGTCTATCCCCTTCCTACAACTACCTTTGCAAACCTATACCCCTTTCCCTATCATTTGTCCCACTTTCTAACTCACTCAGGATTTCAGACAACAAGGGCTACAGCAACTCACATTTCATTTTTTTCCTGTGAAGTGTCCATTTCTCTCTCTCTCCTTCATCTCTGACATTAACTTTAGCATTATGTACTTCAAAACATAATTGAGACACTGGCCATAGTAGTAGGTTAGACAGATTCAGTGCTTAGTTTCACAACTGTGCAACGCTGACCTCTTTGTATAGCTTCTCTTTAACTTTAACAGGATTTATTAAAAAAATGACGACATTTTAGAAGTCTGCAACATTTACCTCTTTCATTCAACACCAGAGGCTTAACAGTGCAGGCACTTTGTGTTTCCTGATCATCTGTTCACTTTTACTGCAATGCACAGGCAGATTCCCAGCAAGGGCGAGCAGGTGTGGACAGCTCTTATCCATCACTTTTATAGCTTTTGTTTTCGCACCTCTTTTCTGAGGAGGTGGCAAAGTATACATGCAGATCCTTGCCTTTTGCTGTCTCTGCTCTTCTGCTTCTCACAAGCATGGTCCAAATGGAGAGATGAAAAGTCAGCAAGCAATGGAGAGTAGTAGTTTTGAAATTGAATTCATCCTCAAGTCTTGGAGTATACCTTTATGAGGTGGACCCTGTTTTTCACAAAATCTCACCAAGACATCACTGATATATATATATATATATATATATATATATATATATATATATAGGTTGTTTTTATATAGCATATATCATGGACAGAAGTAGGTCAGAAACAAAAAAAAAAAAGAGAGAGCTGGGTGCACAAGACCCAGGATAAGAAAGAACCCAGTCCTGGTAGGTGCACTCGTGCCATGACTGTAAAAAATGACAGTGTAGAATCCTCTAAATATGGAAACATTCCTACAATGAGGCCAGGCCAGTCCCAGGGGGAGTATGGTCCCCCTGTTGTAGAAGGAAGTAGCAGTCCACAAAAATCACAAAAACTGATTTGCCAAAGAAGAGCCATAAAGACGATAAAGTGGATTATTGAGGATAAGAAAGAAATTATGTATTGTTACTATTATGCAAAAACCTCAGAATTTCCAGACACAAGATATACAAGAAGATTGAGAGATAGGTTAGAGGAAAGTAAAATACTTCTGCAGGAAAAACTGTCAAAAGCTTCAAATTAAAAAATTGTGGTCATTAATACAACAGATTTTTGAAAAAAACGGTATATAGATCAAAAAACTTTGATATGTTTGGAAAAAGAAGCATTTGAAGACATATGAAAATATAAACGACAAAACCTAGATATTTTTGGAAAGTATAAAAAAGAAATATGGACACGAGAAAGAAAGAGAGATTTGATATGGTGCAATATTTATGCAAAGGCAAAAGCCAAATTAATCAACATAAAGAAGGCAGCACCAAAGATATTCAAAAAGAAATACAGGCAAATGCATCCAGATATGGAAAATTTCACAATAAAAAAATAATATCACAAAGAGGGAATGTAGAAAAGAAGATTTGTAAAATAGAAGTTAAAAAAATAGAAGTTGAAGTTATGAAATGCTTGCAAAGTGAAGGATTAGATGTAGAAGGTCTAACACAGGTTATATCACAGCATGATGGACTGAGTCCCCAAAGTATGGAGAAACAGGAAGATCAGGATACATCTGAAGAAGAAATAGGGACATGGGAAAGACAAATAAATTTAATGTGGTGTAATATTTATGCAAAGGAAAAAGCAAACCTAATTAATACAAAAAGAGCAGCACCAAAGATATTTGAAGAGAAATGCAGGCAGAGGAATCTGGACATGGACAACTTTACAATACAAAAAATAAGAAGACAAAGAGGAAAAGAAGATCAGTAATGGAGAAGTCAAGGAAATTGAAAATGAGGTCATGAAGTACCTCCAAAGTGAAAGACTCAGTGTAGAAAATCTAACTCAGAAAGCACCACAACAGGACAGAGCAATGGAACTTCAAATTAAGGAGAAACCAGTGGAATGAGAAGCAATTGGTCAAGTGCCATATGAAGATATTTTGGAGCCTTCCACAGCAAACCAGTATAAACATTCACTTGAAGCTGGACAGCAAGGGAAGGAACAGGAAGCTGTGGAAATTCTGACGCAGTTAATGTTGAGGAGTGATAGGCCAGCAAGTTCTCATATGACAGAGCAATGGCTTGCACAGGATGAAATTGAAGAGAATGTGCCACAGGAAGATGCAATAGAACATTCTGTAGAATGCCCGCAGGAAATGGAAGACAAAAGTATCCCCTCTGTTTAGAGGAAACCAAGCTAAGAAAAGAGTTGCTTGACTTAATAGAGATAGACTGCAGAAGGTAAATAAAACCCCAAAAGTCAGACGTTCGATAAAACAAATGAACACAGTAATTAGGACTGTCCATAGAGAGTCATGCGATATAACAGAAGTAAACAGGATATATTATTGTACAGCTAAATTAATAACAGATAAAATTCTACCACAAGAACACAGGGTAGCGAGGGAAAGGAAGGGGAGAAATCGAATGCCATCATGGAAGTATTGAAAAGAGAAAACCATAAAGCAGCTAAGAAAAGAAGTGTCGTTATTAGAAGAGTATAGAAGAGGGAACAGATCATCAAAACTACTCAGAAAGATAGACATAATAAAAGCGATGCACAGTATTAGAATGGATCAGGATCTGTCATGCACTAAACTAAATATCTCAGCACAGATAGAAAAACTTAGAAGATATGTAGACAAATATAAAGGAAAAGTACAACTTAAGCAATTTATTGATGACCCAAAACAGCTTTATAAAGAATTAAGAAATAAGTTAAAAGGAATTGAAAGACCACCAAAAAAAGAAGAAATAGATAAATTTTGGAGAAGTATCTATGAAGATCTTGTGGAACATAACAAAGATGCTAAATGGCTAGAAGAAGTGAAAGAAAGAATAAGAAGTTTAAAGGTACAGGATATGAAATGGGATGAAATAACAACCACAGATATTGAAACAAAGTTAAGAAAAGCTTCTACTTGGAAAACCCCAGGCCCATATGCAGTAACTAACTTCTGGTTAAAACTTTTAACATCTTTGTACGATGATTTAGCCATGAGTAAGAATTATTTATATGCACACCCTGAAAAGACACCAACCTGGCTAACAGGAAAAACAATGCTCCTACTTAAGAGTGAACCTGCAAGCTACCCTAAAGACCAATAACTTGCCTTGCAGCAACATATAAATTAGAAACTGGAATTGATGCCGACAGAGTTTATAGTCATTTTGAAGAAAACTCAGTTATGGCAATAGAACAAAAGGGCAATAAAAGAAAGTCATACAGAACAAAGGATCATTTGTTGTTAAATAAATTCATAGTGGAGAACTGTAAAAAGGGGAATACTTTATGTATGGCATGGATTGACTACAAAAAAAGCATTTGATAGTATTCCACATTCATTGATAAAAGAGTGCTTAAAATGTATAAGATACTCCCTGCACTGATCAACTATATTACAGTGACATGAAACAGGCAGACCACTTTGCAATTAAGCCACGATAAAGGACAATTTATTATTCCAGGGATAAAAATCGAAAAGGGGATATTCCAGGGTGACTCTTTGTCACTGCAGCTATTCTGCCTTGCCCTTAATCCATTAAGTTGTCTACTTAACAGCTTAGGTCATGGCTATAATTTTACTCCTAGAAAACAACAAAGTGCAAAGACTTCTCATCTTCTCTTTGTTGACGATTTAAAACTGTATAGCTTGTTAGATGAGGAACTGAAAGCACAACTGCAATGCATCATTAAAAGGGACATTTGAGACTGTTTTACCTAGTACATAGCTGATAATGTCAAACATGTTCAGGATATCTATCAGTCTAAATCCGTGCTATTATTTAGAAATGTAAGAAAACACAGGAAAGAGAAGGAAGTTTCAGATGAGTCATCAGAAGAATACAAGTTGAGTGTTGTGTGGGTGAGTAAAATGGTATCATCAGGCAGATGTAAAGGGCAGAAAAAAAAAGAAAAACAAATATGACACCAGTGCAGTGTTAATAAAATGCATTTTCTTAAGCAGAAGAAGTGATGACATTTGAAAGGAATGTCCTGCATGGAATGTCACGAAGATGGAATTCACATATATTTCATGGTTCTCCTTTCAAGGAAGTTAAAGGTATTACAGAGTGGAATATCTTGATTTGTCCAGGTCTTTCTCTTGTTTTTGCCAAAGTGACTTTTCTGTGTGGCTTTTTTTTTAGCTGTTTTTTTTTATTTTTCATAGGGTAGGTGATAAAAGTGTACGGTCGTTTAGGACAAACTTCGCTCTAATCTTGCTTGTATATAATCAGCTACTGTAAGAATTCACTTTTGTGAGTGCATAATGTCACTTGTACAGAAGTATATAAGAAGCAGTGAAATATAAAATTGTATTCATTCCAGCACTAATCCACCAGGATGATTTGTATAGCTAGAAAGAGGCCCTACAGAAATCTATTAAACAGTTTTCTTCTAGTAGACAAGCACATTTCATGGGTCATACAGTCTTGGTTGCAAGTTCAGATGCCAAAAAGGAGTCCAGCATGGTAGATTGGAACAGCATCCTTACAGTACTAAATTTTGATGTGGTTCACAACAAGGTTTATTGAGTTATTAAGCTCTATGTAAAAAGAGGGAGCTATGACAATTAAGGTAAATGCTGGAATCTTGGCAAGGAACACAAAACGGTTCAGGAGATACCAAGACAAGTTTATTGAAAATCTATAAAATGCTTAAGCTTTCATGCTGGAAATAGTACTCCATCAGATGCTATGAGTGGGAGTAAAATCTTTTTATGTTAGGAAATCAGTTTGTAGATTTGAGGACTGAACTACTGAAAATTGTTTAGTAATAAGATATCAAATCCTGAGTAATGCATTAGCAAAACAAGGATAACATTATTTCTGGCTGACAAGCATCCATGACTGAACAGTACTGTTACAGCAAAACAATTACAAACAAAGGAAATGAATGTAAAAGCTTGAGCATTTTATTTTTTTTTATTAAACTTTTCTCATGTTTCTTGAACTAAACTGTGCATTTGTAATTGTGAAACTTAGGCTGTTTCAGAATTTGTTGGTCTGATCTGCACTGCTGCTTAAATTCTAGGTTGTTCCCTAATTTTATAGCTCTGCAGAGGCACAAGGCAGGAGTGTCCCATTTTAGTTCTTTTTGTTTGCCATATGACCAGAGGCTCACGACATTGGAGACTGGCCTTGCCCCCATTCCTGTTTCAAGAGACAGGGCAGCAAATTTGTTTGGCAGGGCAGAAGCCTAGGGTAGATTAAAAAGTGGTAACATTGCCGGTGATGATGTGAACTGTCTCTCCTAGATTTTAGGTTTTTTGAAGTGGTGTCTTGTCTGAAATAGTTAGAGCTGCTGATTTCTGGGGATCTACAGCCCCTCTGAAGGTTTGCATTGCTTTCAAGGTTAGCATGAATAGGCAGACTGTTAAACCGACTTCTTCCATAAGAGCTAAGATGGGACAGAGAAGATTCTCAAATCACAGTCCATTAGTCAAAGTGATAACTGAGTCAGTCAAGGTTACAACTAAGACGCTAAAAGATTGAGCTCTTGTCATTAAAGCTTTTGAAACTATGGGTAGCATACTTTATGCATTTGTTTATTTATTCTTTTTTATTTATTTATTTATTTATTTATATATGTATGTAGACGGGTTACCTTAATTTGATCGAAATTTCATTTGATCTAAACTCATTTGATCTAAAGTTCATTTGATCGACAACCAGTATTCAAGGCAAACAACAGGAAGTTGTTCCCCTCCCCAAGTTCTTGTGACCCTGGAGTTGGTATATATAGTTCAAAATCTGTACTTTTTGTGTTATTTTCTTCTTTTGACGGAAACTAGATGGGGGGGGGCTGTGCCCCTCACACACCCCCTCACTATATATACCAACTCCAGGGTCGCATGACATTGGGGAGGGGGGCCAATCCCTGTTATTTGCCTTGAATTGTACTGAATTACTGGTTGCCAGTCAAATGAAATTTCAATCAAATGGGTTTCAGTCAAATGGGCTGTCGATCAAAAGAAGGTAACCCATGTAGGCATACATTTATTTATTTATGAATCCTTTGCTAACCGTGTATATGAGCTAACCCAAAGATCCTTTTCAATCATGACTGGACCACTAGATCGCAATCAGTTGAAACAAAAAATAGATTTCATATAGAAATACTACATGAGGTACAGCACCAACAGCAAGAAAGAGTTGTATCAGTATAACACTATTACAGTGAACTATAAGCTGCAGAAAAAAGTGTCATTGTTAGAGCATAACGGTTCTATAGAAATTACTCTGATTTTTTTATACTGAAAGCAATTACTGGACTACATGGGATATTTTGCCACTCTGTATGTTTTGTATGCAAAGACACCAATAAGGAAGAATAAGTTACTATAAAGGAGTTTATAATAAGGTGTGAAGAATCTGAAGCAGGTCACTAGGCAACAGAGGAATGGCCACTTACCTGTAAAGAAAGATTAATAACTCAACATAAGAGCATGAACATAACAAAACTAAAATTATTTAAACCATTTTATAATGAGAGAATGAGTTAAATATTCAAATGGTTCATAGGTAGGTACTAGGCTATCTGCCCAAAGGCATTTATAAGCCTAGCCAGAATGTGTTGGCTTTCGCCACCCCCTTAGATTAGTTCCCTCTGCCTCTGTCCAGCAGAGCCACTGAAGTGATCCCCGGGGTAAACCTTCTGTTTCCCATCAACTCGTCAAGGTTTCTTTTGAAGAGTGTTAGTGAAGAGCTCTGCCTAATGTAGATTGGAATCTTGTTCCAGGGCATGGGAAGTCTCTGGGACAGGAATCTATCCATCCAGCACGTTCTATTTATTGTTGTGGTGAGGTTTTAATCCCTAGAACGTGTTCATAGGCTCATAGGTTCATAGGTAGGTACTAGGCTATCGGCCCAAATACCTACATAAGCCTAGACAACAAGGTTCCCTGGCTTACACCACCCAAGAAAGTTATTTTCCTGTACCACTGTTGAGCAGAGACACAGAAGTGATCCCCGGGGTGTATTTCTGATTTTCCATCCACTCATCAAGATTTTTCTTGAAGAGTGCTAATGAAGAACTTTGCTTGACATAGATGGGTAGCCTGTTCCAGAGTACGTTATATGTTAGGCAGAAATCACCTTGGAGTAGGTGATATGCTACGGAGTAAAGCTGGAGTTTTTTGAGATGGTCAGTGTAGGGCATTTGTTTGAGGCCAGTAATCCTCTTTGTGAGGTATGTCTGTGGCCTTTCCAGCTGCTGCAGATGTCTTGAGAGGTACATTCCAAAAGGCGCAATGTACTCTATAATGGGTCTAATGAGTGTCAAGTAGAGGGGAACAATCACCTCTTTTTTCCTGGATGAGAACCCTTTTATGATGAGGTGTGCCACATAGAAGGACTTCCTGACTACTGTGGCAATGTGACTATCAAAGGAGAGACTACTGTCCACCTGGGTCCCAAGGTCTCTTCTCACACATTCAGTGTTAATAGATTGCTACCTATGTGGTAGATCATGGGTACAGAGGTTTTACCAAAGGGGATGACATTGCACTTTTTGGCCTTTCTGTAGGATGTCCACATAATTTGGGGACTTGGCTATGTCTCCTAGTTTGCAGTCATCTGCGAACTTCATTAGCCAGAGGCCTTCAAACAAACCAAACAGGAGAGGTCCCAGGACGGAACCCTGTAGTACTCGACTTGTCACTGCTTTGAGGTCAGATTTTTAGTCTGCAACTTTTACAGTGTGGGTTCTGTCAGTGAGCCAGTTGGCAACCCATCTTGTGACGTAGGGATTTATACCTAGTTTAGTGAGTTTAGCTATAATTCCAGAATGGGGGATGGTGTCGAAAGCCTTGGCAAGGTCAGGATAGGCTGTGTGAACCACCTTACCCTCATCTACGGCTTTGGTGACTGCCTCAAAGAAGTCAATTAGGTTCAGGAGGCATGATCTGCCTTTCAGAAACATGAAATGGGTGGGATCCAGAGTTTGGAGGTTACCAATCTCTTTGTTTATGAGTTCCATGATGATACGTTCCATGGCCTTGCAGACCAGGCTCATCAGGCTAATAGGTCGATAGTTCCCAGGATCAGTGGTGGCTCCCCCTTTGTGGAGTGGGGTAACTGTTGCTGTGTGCCATTCAGTGGGGACAAAGCTTGATGTGAGGCTATTATTGAACATGGTGCTTAAGTGGGGAGCCAGTTAATTCTGAAGTTCGTGTAAAATGCAGCCTGGGATGTTGTCCGGTCCCATGGATGGCTGTGTTTTTGGCTTTAGAGAGTGCAACTTTTACCTGCATAGTTGTGATTACAGGGACTCTGCATTCTTCCTGTATAGATATGGGCCCTTTAGGGGGTGGGGGTGGGGGTGGGGTAAAGTTAGCACTGAACCTGTCTGCCTGGATGTTGGCAATATCAGTTGGTTCAGTAATTTTCATGCCGCTGTGCTGTAACTTAGAGCAGATCTGGGTGTTGCCATTGAGATTCCTAACATAGCTATAGAATGCTTTGTGGTTGTCCTTAGAATTAGTGGTGATTTTATTTTCATAGCTAGCTTTGGAGGATCTTATAAGGGATCTCAGCTTCTTACTGAGGCTGACCAGGGAGCTCCTCCACTCATGGGATTTTACTCTCTTTTGCAACAGTTTCTTCCTTCTGTTGTACAGTTTGTTTATGGCATGGCACCACCAGACTGGATTCCTTTCTTTGGAGGTTCTTTTTGGGACAGCACGATCCATACACTCATGTAAGTACTTAGAGTGCATTTGTGTAGGATTCAGCAGTTGTAAATATATTGTCCATCTGCATGGATGTCAGGAAGTTCACCACTTCTGTTGTAAGAAGCATGAAGTTGGCTTTGGATACATTTTTTACAGTGGTTTCCTTAATGGAAGGTGGGGGCAGGATGTGGATATCAAGGGTGATTAGCTTATGGTCGGATAGGACCAACGAGGAGTTGACTTCAGGTGTGGAACACTGGTCACTCATTGGTAATGAGTAGGTCGAGGATATTGTTGCCCCTGGTCGGGGTGTGGATAAGTTGATCCAGGGCATTGGAGTTTATGAATTCCAAAAAGCGTTGAGCTAAGGAGTTGGTACACTAGTAGTTTTCCCAGTTAATGGTGGGGTAGTTGAAGTCGCCCATTATTAGGGTGTTTGGTTGAATCCTAATATTTTCCAGTACATCATGAAAAGAGGAGTGGGAATCCTGGGGCATGGTGGGGCATCTGTAGCAAGCTACAATTTGAATTGCAGTTTTGCCCAGAGTTAGTTGCACTTGGATAACCTCGAATGCATTATGCTAAGCAACGAGTGTGGCTCGAGGGGATATGGTTTTCTTTAGGTGGATGTCCATCAATTCTGGGTTGGACATGGCCTTGTATGTCAGGCAGAGATCACCTCTGAGTAGGCGCTATGCAACCGAGTACAGCTGGAGTTTCTTCAGTCGAGTTGCATAGGGCATCTGTTTGAGGCTAGTGATCCTCTTGGTGCGGTACTTCTGTGGTCTTTCCAGCTGTTGCAGGTGTCTTGTAAGGTACATCCCAAATGGGGCATTGTATACACTACAGTTTTACCTGCCCCCAGGTATGCTTCAGGATCCAAATGATTTAAATTTTTTTGACTCAGAGTATTTTAATATTTTTTATATGCTCTTATGGTTCTATTACACCTTCCTTAAGGCAAACCCGTCATGCTGAAGGAATAAGGTTAAGGCTGTAGGTGACTGCTATCACATATTTTGGAGCTGCTTACCTATGGATTCATGTAAATTAGAAATGCAGGCAATTTGTAATAAATTGTATCAATATTAGGTATAGGTTACATTGGACTTATCATTACTGGGGAGAGATAAATTGCTTTACTGAGTAAGAGAAACCAGATAATATCAAAACTTCTAAAGATGGTCTCCAAAAAATATATAAATGGAAACAACAGACCCCACCTATGTCAGTTAAAGATGGAGGAATGAGAAAATGTATGAACTGGAGGTTTCTAATGAAACTCTAGGGAAAAGATGTAACGCTAATGGCATTTTGGAATTCAATAATTAGGGTACAGATTAGTGGCACTTCCATATGCTTTTCTCTGTTTACTTTAGGAAAATAAATGTACAGTGAATTGAAGTTAAGGTTGGGTTTTGTGAACAATACATAGTCATATGAATAGTAGTCATTCTCGTTTTAGTATACTAGTGGTGATCATGTCTTCAGTCTATAACTGAACATTGCAAGAAAATGCATGTTCATTGTTAAATGGATATGGTGGTTTTTGTTCTGAATTAATATAGTGTGGTTCATCTGTCTTGATTATAACACAACTCATTGGACTAAAATCTACCAAAGTCAAATTTTAGCTAAAATATCCTCACAGACTAACGGCAGCCATAAGGCATTCTTCAGCTATATACAAAACTTCAAAGGCATTGAAAACTGTGTGCTCAAATAATTGTAAATGGAGACACCAATATGGAGGATAGCAAATCCACTGGCCAATAAAATATTTTCCAATTTTACCCCATTTTCTCCCCCAGACAACTCTTGAGAAATGCTTCCAACCATAGCTCTCCCAACTATGAATAGGGACCAGGTCTTCATTGTGCTCGCCAAAGCCAGAAACACTACATTGTTGGGACCTGATAATATTACATGATGCCTCCTTAATAGCATGAAGCATGACCTGCTATGGCCACTAGAAGCACTATTCAGTTGTAGTCTCTTAACAGGCTTCACGCCAAGCAGGACTGGAACTGTTATCACCCTGCACAAGGGCACACCATCCACAGATCCAAGAAACTACTTAGCTGTAAGCCTGGCTACCCTCATATGTAAGGCCATGAAAAGAATGATAATGGACATGATTAATAGTTATATAAGAAGCCTTCAGATATTGGATGCAACCTGGTGTGTTTTCATCAAGGACAAGCCATGCCTACTCAGCCTGGTGCACTTCTTTAAGAAGTTCACCAAAGCAATGAAATAGAGTAAAACTGTCGATATTGCTTACTTCAACCTGGCCAAAGCATTCAACAGAATACCCCACTCAGAAATGTTAGACAATCTCAGGAAATTGGGTATAAACACCTACCGATGTTACCCACTGGATAGCATGCTAGTTAACAGATAACACAAAAAGTCAGGATAGGCTAATCTACTTCCACAAAAATGCCAGTGATAAGCAAAGCTCCAAAGGGCTCAATTCTGGGACCACTCCTTTTTGTCAGCTGTTTATTTATTTATTTAACATTTGTTTACAGGGAAAGTCTAACTTGGAACAAAGCCAATTTTCAGCAGAGGCCTGGGGAGAAGTGCTCTAGATGCATGTCTTTATAACATAGGATGAAACCTGAGTACCCAGAGAAAACCCACATGAATGCAAGGAGGAGATGCAGACTCCACACAGAACCTCTTGCTGTGAGGTGACACTGTTACCTCTGCAGCACTGCACCATACTTCTCTGAAGTCAGCACCAGCATCAATGGCCTCTGGCTAACCAAGTTTGCAGATGATTGAAAACTAAATACAGGCATAGAATCTCCCAATGACACAGACATCCACCAGGAAGACCTGAAGCAGATTAGTAACTGGTGTCAGAGTCCTGGTCTAAAACTCAGTCTCAAAAACTGCAAACAAAAGACAACTACCCATGGAAATTATTGAATTTCTAATACACTCTAGGAATTGACCCAGTGGTCTGGGATTTAGGAACAAATGCAGACAGTGATTTGGACTTTAACCTTTATGTGTCTGCTGCAGTATGGAAATCATTTTATGCTGCACAACTTATAATCATGACTCTAAGTCCAAATATGTTTTCGCTCCACTGTAGTCTGCCTCATGAGATCAACCATCATGTACATTGTTCCCTTTGGTATGTCCATGACCAGGCATAAGCAACAAGTGGAGCATTCACTGAGGTCTTTAACAAAAATAATGCATGGTGTAGACAACATATGCTATGCAGACTGACTTAAAGCCATATCCTTGTGCTCTGTCTCGTACGATTGCTGAGCAGTGATCTACGGCTGACCTTCGAAGTTTACTCTGATCCAGCATTTATGGGCCTGTTACACATTCACAAAACAGTTAGTATTGGAAACACCCAAGCTAGGGACCTAAACCTCATGTGCAACATAAATAAGACATGGAGGGACAGGTATATTTCTCAGAGACTATCCTCCTCCTCCTCTGTATCAGGTTTCCCATTCAATATGAAGCAGAGGTCTTCACTACCCTTCTACAGGTGCAACTTGAATGAAGGAATGGGGAGTCTTAAATTTATCTCTGACCTGCCACCTACACCCTTATTAGAAAGAGGAAGCCTGTAAATGTTTGATCATCCATACCCAAGCTATAGCCCAAATAAGGTGAGTCATATAAAAACCTGTCAATGCATTTGGGAAGCATGGCTAGGCTTAAAAAGGTCCTTTAGGGTCATTAGCCTAGTAATTGCCTGTAAACCTATGCTACCGTGTTATGCAACAGATAACTAATAAAGATCATTTTATTAAAAATGCGCAGACTAAAATGGAGTGGGGTAAGTTAAAAAGGAACTAAAGAACAAAGAAGGAAAATATTAGATGCAAGTAGAAATAAAAGACAACAGTTATAAACAGGAAGATTAAAAGGAAGATGGTAACATAGAATGAAAACAGGTACATGATGTAAATCAAAGGCATGTTAAGAGGCGTAGACCGCAAAACTTGGCTGAATAAACTCTTTAGCCCTTTTCAACCCACCCATTCATCAGTCTAGGTACTCTTTCTATTTATGATTTTATCCACCTTAAACAGTCTTGTACCTCTTACTTCTAATTCCTTAAACCACCCACACCTCCCCAGTGCTACTGTTGACCCCCTCCCTTCAACCTCTAGATATTCACAATGTTTATTTGTTAAATTTGCTGTCCATTATTTCTTTTTCTACTATGGTTATACTGACAAGGTGTGCCTCATTATTGGGACAGCAACACTGTACTTCATGGTAACACAAAACATTACTTAAAAAGGCTTTTTTTACAATTAATGTACTATTTATATAACTTTCGTATGCATATATAGTTTTCCGGTTTCCATATGGTATTCAGGTTGATTATTCAAACTTGTAGGTTAGTAATTGCATGTTATGTAACACTGTACAGCTTTACTGTCTTATAGGGATATTACCTCTGTCCTGCGTCATGGAAGGAAAGGGTCTTCAAACCAATCCATTTAACCATTTAACAAATTCAACTAACTAACTCAATCAATCAATAAATACTAGCTCTCCTTTCATGGAAAAATGACATAGATTTACAAAAGATAAAAGATAGCAGTATTTAACAAAACAGTTATTTAGTAAAACTATTATGCATAGGTGTGAGAGAAAACCCCAGTTCTAAATGACACACAGACATTTTACATTTTCACCTCATGTACTGAATCAAAATTAGTAAGGCTAAGGTACAAATAAAAATACTCCATCTGCTAGTAATAGTATGAAATTTGTGGGGTGCAATTAGTAAACTTGAAATTGATACCCTGATACAAATATCTTTTAACAGAGCATATGCACTGACAAGTAAATAATATAGCAATAACTGAAGACATTAATGTGGTATATTGAAGATTTATTCATGGTTGGTGTGGTTTAACCATGATAAGAAAAAAAAAACTTACTTTTCTTAAATAATGTCTTTGTATAATGGTGCCATGGTGCTCCTCCATATTTTCTCCGGTACCCTGATACATGCTATGGGACTTGCATTCCCACGCTTATGCAATACATCAGTGCTGTGTAAAGGAAGCAATAGAGAAAGGAAGACCTTTGTTTTTAATTAATTAAGAAGAAGAAACCAAAAGACCTTTAACATTTGGGAGAGATGGGACAGAGAAAATAAAAAGAAAATCAGGTACATTTCTTTAGTTTTGCATAACATGCCTGATTTTCATTTTATTTTTCACTGTGCCATCTTTCTTGTTCATATGAGATCTTCTGTTTTGTAAATTTATTTTAACAATTAAAGAAAATATAATTTTGTTAGATATATTTATGGAAAAAAGTCTGGGTAGCCAGACCTTTTTTCATTGGTATGGATTTACAATGGGCATGCCGGTTGAGCTGACAAATCAGCATTTTCCTTTCTGAATATCAGTGTACAGTCATTGTATAATAAAGAGTAATCATTTAATTCCTTTGATATTCCAGTAAAGGCAGCCATTATTATCAGTTACTTCTCTATAAACTGCTAACTGCATTTAGATTACAGCTTTACTAAAGGTAATGTAAAGAGAGGCTCTAAAACACAATTGCACATCTGACCATCTGACAAAGAAAGAGCAATTGTACTGTTGCCCATGAAAAACGTCACAAAGACAATTCCAGCAAGATAGAAGTACTGCAGCAGAGGCATATTTCTCACAACTTAGCCAATTTCGGTCTGAAATCATTAAAGACTGTCATATTCATAGTTTTTTTTAAAGCTTAAACACATCTGGTGAAGTGATGGAAAAAAACACCAATTATCATTAGATTTTTTAACACCTGTTTTTCAGTTTTAGTGTTTTCTAAATTTCTACATATGGTAATTTTTGACAGCTCTTTTATTTGCAAGGTTTGTTTCTCTTTTCCTGCGTCCTTTCTGATAATGGCTTCTACCCAATAGACTGACTTGGATAATAAAATGAAAATAAATAAAATATTTTTGCATAAACGATGTATCAGTATTTCTAGGAAATGAAATCTTAAAGGTAGTAATAAAGGTAGAAAACAGAACCAGAACCTGTTGTGGTCATTGGGACCAACCCATGTGCTTAGGTTGATAAAAGATGTCCTTTATTTAGCACAAAAAATGCACATAGGTAAGATAACAAAACTGTTAACGGTTAGCAGGAGACACATGCATGCAAACACACACACACACACACACACACATATATGTGTGTGTGTGTGTGTGTGTGTGTGTGTGTGTGTGTGTGTGTGTAAGTATTAGTGTCTGTGTGTGTGCATGTATGTAAAGGCTGTGTTGTAGCACACATTTATCAAAAATGATTTTAAAGCTTGTGACCATTTTTGTGCAATTTGATTCAGTTTCCATCTAGTGTTACTAAATATCAAATAGCAAGGATCGAGTAACATATCAGTAGATGGAGTCATATAATTTATGTGTAGTCTGTTTCCCATGCCGACCTGTTCCAACTCCTTCTTTGTTTATACCTTTTCAGAAATCCATTTGTGTCTTATAATATTTGGTTAACACGCATCACTGCTGCACTGCAGTGAACAGTACAGGTTTTGTATTCATTTAGATTTGCTCTTACAGGCATACTAGCTATTTGTATATGTTACTTCAACCATTTTAAATCTGCAAGTTCCTCCCAGTCACTCTGCTAACAAGCTTTGCAAACCACTGTAACTGCTGTTTTAGAGTCATGGTGACCTTTAAATTAAGCAATAAAGAGATGCAATCGCACCAGGTAGTTTAATATTCTTGAAAGAAAAGTCCTTTTAAAGGATACAGAGTTCATTACCATGAAGAAATTGTGTGAAACACTGAAATAAAACCAGTCATGCTCTTAAAGTGAAGGCTAGGTTCATAATATGAAGTGACTCTACATTTCAACCATAGTAACAATTGATAGTGTAGCAGAAGAAGGGGTTACTGTAATTAGAATAAATCTAAATCGACATTCCAGCAAGATGATGGGTAAAACATTTTGTTGCATAGCACTTTAGATTGCTATATCACAGAGTTTATTATGCTTTGTTCTTAATAAAGTATCCATTCAGTTCTTTTAGATAGACAAGATTTTTTCAATCTCAGGGTTACACATTGTAACATTCTCTTACCTTATAGGTTCACAGGTTTGTGTTAGTACTAAGCCAACTGCCCTTGTGGGACATTTTAAGCCTGGCCAGGTACCCACGTGAGAATCAAATCCTGCACCATTTGTCTGCAACTTCACTACTATGCCAACCTCCCAACCTGCAACAAACATTAAGGTAGAGGGGTTTTTTTTAGTATTCTTTAATGGATTTGTTCAATTTGGAACAGATGCATTTTACAAAAGGACACTTTTTCTGAAGCAGTATCATATACAGAGGATGATTTTTGTTACAGACAAGAAATGTGACTCACATGCACTTAAACTATTACTTTGCATGGTTATTATTATAGAACATTATGTAATTACCACATAACATTACTGTGATTCACACCACTGGACATTCAGTTTGGGTATGCCAAGTATGGTTTCAGAATGTTGGTATTAAAATATGTATAACAGTTTATGCTTTCTTAAAGTAATGATTATGTGCAATGAATATCAGGCAGAATATGATTGTGCCCTGACATACTTGATGCTATCCTATGAACAGTCTTACAAAGAGACCACTTTTAAAAAAACCTTAATGCAAACTTTGTTTCTGAGTATTATTGTATGTGTGTGTGTGTGTGTGTGTGTGTGTGTGTGTGTGTGTGTGTGTGTGTGTGTGTGTGTGTGTGTGTGTGTGTGTGTGTGAGAGAGATCCTATTATTATATTTTTTAATTTCTCTTAAAAACAAACAGTTGCCTTGAATATTAGTCTAGTATGCCTGTGCAACTGCAGAATGTAGCTCATATTTTGTTGAGGATTTTTTTTTACTTTTAGTGGAAAGAGCAGAGAAATAGAAGCAGGCAAAGGACATACAAGGAGAAGAAAAGTGTACTAGAACTATACAAGCAGTATAGCGGCATGTTTGCGGGATGGATCGGCAGATCTACAGCTGTATGGATTCCTGTTCTGTGATATAATGTGGAAGTTTAAAATGTATAGTCACTACGGTTTTCGGCAGCATCATTTATGATCTCAATTTAATATGATTAAAATGTTTTTAAGACACTTTAAGAATGTATGCAACAACTCTCCGTAAGGTCCCCAAGGAGTCTAACAGTCAAACAATAATGATAAGACTGCAGGTGAGTCTCGCAGTGTTTTATCCACACTTTAAGAATGTGTTTCCTGGTGTCAGATAGTACGCTCTGTCAAATACTATTTTCTTTTGGCATTAACTCTTTGCTGAAGATGAAAACTTGGTATCACAATAACAAAATATAATGGGAATACGCAAGGCATGAGTTAATAGATCCAATGTGTCATAGTTGTAGAGCTTGTAAAATAATGTGGTATTTGCTGAACAATTTGATAACCAAGTAAATCCTAAATTCCTTAATATAGCAGTGGATTATATAGCCACCCCCCTCACCTATATCCTTAATATTTCTCTTACAACTGTGATGAAATTACCCTTAAATAAGATAGCCACTCCAAGGACTACAGAGACTGTACAAACCTAGACCTAATGTCCAACTTGCAAAATCTTTGTGAAACTCATTTACAAACCCATATTTCAGCAAACTGACTGTTGCAGCCAACTCTGTGGCTGCCAGCATGCTTTCCAAATGCCCTTGATACCACACTGCTTTACTTTTTGCTGCACACAACATATGCATTAATATAAATGGGATTAAGTAGAGAAGATGCCTTTGTTGACATAATGTGCATTTTTGTCTGTCAACCATGAAATGTTACTACATAAAATGAAAAGGCATAATTTTAGTGATAAGACTATCAAATGGTCTAAAAGCTATTTTATTAATGAACCCTTTCGGGTCTACTTCAATAATCAATAATCAAGGCAACAAATCCTCTACATAAGTGTACCCCAGGGGTCTGTACTATGCCCACTCCTGTTCTCCCTATTCAGTAAGGATTTAACAAGAGGCCAACCTTCCCTGGAGTTTACTCTGTATGCTGATGGCATTTTACTCCTAGAAGCCAACAGCTCAAATATTCAGTTACAGAGAAAATTAGAAAACCATTTTTCCAAACTATGCCAGTGGTCTACTAACAATAAGGTCCTTATTAACCCAATAAAACTGCTGTAATGCTGTTAACCTCTCCCCCAAAAGCATCACGCTTATTTCAGATCCTACTTAAAGGCACACAAGGCAACATTATCCCATTATTCCTGAATGCAAACACGCTGGCATTACTTTAGACTCCTCTCTAAGCACATAAACAGATACAATCACTAACAAAGTTTTACCACAAAATAAATGTTATTACAAGATCTCTCACTTACTTTCTCCCTTTAGCTAGAATTGCAATAGCTAAGAATGTAATGCTCCCATAATTAAATATGACTTACCATGCTGCCGTTGCACTCATCTTATAATACCCAAGAACAAATCTTTTTGTCCACCCCATAACCTTTCTATTACAGCTTCAGGCATTTTTCTACTTGTATAGGTGTGCAGATTTCCTTCCATCTTCTGAAGACAGTCAGCATTGCCCTTCCCTCCCCCAAAGAAGGTGGTCAGTGTACATCTTTTATGCCATTTTCATTCCCCCCTTTGGTTTTCCTGGACATGTACAAGCTCAAAGAAGCAGAACAGTTGCTAATGGTGCTGCAGCGGCAGTGGTCATGTTTGTCAAAGGTGTCTGTTAATTAGGCAACTCAGCTTCAAAGACTATAGCTAAGAGGGCTTCATGGCAAGCAACTTGGAAAACGGGACTGGGGTAAAAGGTGTGAGTATGATATGCAAAAAGTGCACTGTTATCAGTTGTTTTAATTCTGAATATTTAGAGTATAGTGATGTTTTGTGAATAAGAAAAGTTCCAAGCTTCAGAATGCTAACATGCAATAAAAAATGGTTGCAACTGCAACATCGGAATCATTTTGTAGTTTTTGGGGAAAGCTGTATGGCAATTATATTTTGCAGAACTAAATACTCCTTCACTGAGGATTTCTTCATTTTGGTTTTTTTTAAACATTTGTGGTGGTGTGCATGAAGATCAGTGATATATCTTGTTAAGCAGTCAATATTATCTAGAAATCTTTTTTTTTTTTTTACTTTGAATCTATTCACTTATTTCTTCACATGCTAATTGTTGCCATCTTTCTCAACATTTACAAACATGCACTTTTCTTAACGCAGCCTTTCACTATTATTTGAGACAGGATATCAGGGGACAAATTTCTGGCATATACCTGAATGGTATACATACAGAAATCTAGTTCATTGATATGCTTTCTTCTTATTTGTTTGAATAGTATTTGTAAGTACTGACCATTTTTTAAAGCCTTGGCCAAAACACGTGGCAATGCCCAAATGCAAACTGATAGAAATAATAACATGAAAGGACTGCTTCAGAAAGGAACAGCTATTCATGTGATAGGTATAATAACATAAGTTTGATAATGCATTGCAGTGGTATATAGATATAAACTAGACAAATATCAACTGATTAGAAGTGAAAAGCAAGTGATATAACAATTAGTAAGGAGTTTACACATTAAGCAGCAATATTTATCTGTAATTAATATTGCTGAAGATGTGTGTTTGATGTTTTCATTGATAATGGCCACCACTGTTTTTTCCTAATATAAGGCATGGTTTTGGTGTAGTTCATCATGGAAAGTTATTGTGAAATTGCATCCATGATAATTCTTTAGAATACTTAGATGTTAGAATACTAGCAATGCACCATCTCAAAAGTAAAGGTAGAAATGCACTAATCATGCTTGTATAGGATGCATTTCTGATTTTTCTAATTTCAGGAAGCTTTCAATAATAATCCCCATACATGAGATTTATGCCTGCTTTGATACTTAACAATCCAGCACCTTTCCAACTGCATGGATGATCCGTTACTGGGTATGTTGCCATCTCTTTTTAGGGCTGTTGTTTTTGTATGCATTCTGAATAGTAAGACTCTATAGTGGTTACTCTACGTGAGTTAACATTCCTGACCAAAATGCTGTATCTCTTGCTCTTCCATTGTACCTTCCTATTTCACTATAAGACTAATGTATTCCATTAAGCATTTGCCTTCACAATTTTATTTTTATTTATTTATTTTACATTTGTTGACCAGGATGGTCAACCATGCCTTATTGATTGGTAACTCCTGTTTTGCCAGGTTTGAGCATTATACTTTAAACAAACAGCTTGTTTCTCCCTGAAATATAAATAATAGTGATTGTAATCTTTTCACTGTAATGTTTGCAATAACTACACTTTAATTCATTATGAGTACACCTCTAAAATTATTTTATATTTGTCAGTGATTGATAACTATGGAATCAGCCAAATAAAACCGTAGCTCTCTTTCCTTTTTTGATATATGTAATTCAGCATACCTGTTATGCATAGTGCCTTGGCTGATCTGTATTTCACTTAAAGGTCATTCTTCTGAAGATTAAATAATATATTCAGCAATCTACAAGGCACCTGCCAGAAAAGCATTTGGAACATGCTTTTGAAGTATTCATAGGTTCATAGGTAAGTACTAGGCTGGGTGCCCCTATGGGCCATTTTAAGCCTAGCCAATTTCCCTTAAAGTTGAGAATCATACCCTGTAACTTCTGTATACAAGGTAAATACCTTTGCCATTATGCCAATGAACATTGTCATACGGATTTTAATTGACTTTGTAACATTTGCACATTATTGTTTAACAGCTTCTTCTCTGAGCATATTTCTTCTGTCTTCATTAAATGTTCATATGTAATCAGGCTGTTCACTTGGAGAATCACCGGTCATGAACCACTCTGACATGTATCCACATCTTGTGATACTAAAAAAGCAATCACTAGATGAATGAACCTTTTGGGATGTTTTCCTGTCTGTCTATAGCCTGTCTATAGCTTCGTTCCAAAGCTATATCATTCTAATAACTTTCTTTGGCAAAACTACCTAACAGATATTAGGCACACTTTTTGCATGATAGTATAAACAAAAATAAATCTTTAATGATAGCATTCAGATTTGATGTGGAAGGTTGGTTGAAATGCAGATCTTACTTTCCAACAGTGACTATTCATTGTACCCATTGTTTTAGCTTTAAGTGATTCATTCATAATGACACTTACACTTTTCACTCCCTGCAGTTCATAAAGCATTTTACTTTTGAGTGCAGCTGATACTTTTCTAGAAGTATGTATCACTGGTAGACCATCAGATTGTATTGGGTATATAATTTATATAGCTTTGACTAGTATCCAAGTTGTCTCTGTGATATTGTGATTAATTTTGAATACATGAGGGTTTTGCTTTAACACTGAGAAATGTATTTATCATCCTTAGACTATCACAAATAGCATGACTGAAAATATTAGTATAATTTACTCTTTTATGTGCAACTATTCTAACAGGAAGACTTAATATTTTTCCAACTAATGATGACACTCAGGGGCCAGAATAGGGTAACATTATAAACACAGCTCTGATGGCAGGAGAAATGTCTAAGTTGTTAAAACAAGGGTAATTATGGGCAAGATGTTGTACTGTACACCTATGCCTCATCTAAAAACTGCATTTTGTCAATTCATTCTTAGTATGTCTTGCTGGCAGCAATCTGCCTCTGCTCCAGCTGAGTTCGCCTCGGATGCCTTCTCTGACCGCACAGTATAAAGTCTTCTTGCTACCAATTAGATCTATTTGCTGGCATTTTTTTACCCAGATTTCTGTTAACTAACATGCACATTTTTTTTGAACATGCTTGATTTTCCATTTCAGATTATAGATAAATTATATTTTCTATCTATCTACTGTGTTGCTGAATTAAATGTGTGCAGTGCCTTCTTTGCCTTCATTATGGATTCTTCTGTGACGCTCTATTTTCAATACTTTACTGTGATACCACCGCATATTTTTTTATTTTGTCATATTATTTGACAATTTTCATTTTTCAGTAAATTATTTAACTGCAAAATAGTAATTTCACTTGCTCTGCACTTATCCACTACTTTTGATAAGGTCAGCTGTGCTTATTTTAACACTCTGCTACTTACTTTGTCATTACACACGCCAACAATTATTTCGTCTCTCATTTCAGAAAAAATGTAGTAGATGTTACTGTACTTGGTATCCTACAGACTACTAAGCGCTGAGATATATCTGGCATACACGGCATCCTCTGATCCATTACTGATGGATTTACTGTACATTAGCCAGTCAAATGGCATTAGAAGTGCTTAGTCTAAGGATCTAAACCTCTTTTGCAACATCAACAGAACATTTTGGAGGAACAGGTATATCTCACAGAGGATACCACTCCTCTGGAACAGCATGCTGTTCATATAAGACAAAGTTCACCCCTGTCCATATATACAACAGCAACTAAGATCTATGGATCTATAGATTGGAATCAGAAAATTTACTCCAGGACTTCCCCTGTGCTACTAATGGATAGATTTTCCTAAATGCTTTAAACCATACATGGGTCATTACAAATTATCTATAGTATGATCCCAGGTATTCTCATTATGGATACTATATAATTATCAACCATGGGATGGATAACGCCAATCTATAAACAAATGGGATAGGTTATTTGAGCACAAAAAGGTAATTAGTAAGGCATAAAATTGCTCACAAGGGCAGCTAGCTTAATACTTGTCTATTACGAATCTATAACTTCACAAAGGAGTTCTATATCCACTTAAAAATGCATAGAATTCCATGCAAAATCCTTCCAATCAGGTCTAAATATAATGGGAAATTTAAAAGCAAGCTACCTTGCTTGTCCAAGCTTTTCAATAAAAGAAGAAAAAAGCTTTGATATACAATAGATCAAAAGACCTTCAAATCAAGATTAACATAAGTAAATTGACATAAAACCCTAAAAAATACCAATAAGACTATTAAGACAGCTCATGAGCTTAGGTTAGCATCTGAAGCCAAGTACAACTGAAAATACTTCTTTAATTATATTAAAAACACACACACATATATTGCTCTGAATACATTTACAATGGCACCACATGTTCAGACCCATTAGATCTTAGAAACATTCTAGTAAACAACATCAGTGCAAATTTCACCAATAAAACAACCCCTCAGTGCACATCTATTTTTGAGGTTCTCACCCCCCATCATCACTAAAGAACCAGTAGTAGAGGTACTCCCTAAAACCAAAAATAAAAATATTCCCTAACACTGAACACTTCTTACATTGGGCCTGACACTGTAACAGTCTGTTCAATAAATAATCCTTAACAAGCCCTGGGAGAACCAGTCCTTAAACTATTTAATATAATTTAGCCACGTGGCTTTTTCCCTGTGGTATTAAGTGCAATAGTATTTATGTTGTTCCCTACTGACACCACAATCTGTAGACACATTAGGCAAATGTGTTTTATTTGCAAAGCCATGGAAAACATTATAACTGACCTGATAAATTATGACATTAAAACTGCCTTTGCAAATGATGGATTCAGTCTAATAGATGTGTTCAGTTTCTTTGAGAGAGTAACACAAGCTTTTGATAGCAGATATGCTGTTCCCATGCGATACCTTGACCTGACCAAAGCACTTGACACAATCCCCCATGCTTTCCTTATTAGTAAGCTAAATGCTATACAAATAGATTCCTATTTGGTAAGATGGATAGCTAATTAGCTGAAGAATAAACCCTCGCATGGTGCTGTAGCAGGAGCATCATCAGAGACTATGAAGCTGACCAGTGGTATCTCGCAAGGCTCTGTGCTGGGACACCTTTTATTTGGCAGTTAGTTTTCTTATCCTTAAACCATGAACTAAGGCCTCTGGCTAAACAAGTTTGCATATGACTGTAAACTGTGATTCATTGTCATGTCATCATTTGACTCCCAAGCCCATCCTCAGAAACTTTCCCTTATAAATACCTAGTATACAAATAACTGGTTTTAATTAAATGTATATAATATTATCACATTTGGTAAATTGCCACTTTCTGTAACATAGACAACTCCCCACTCCAAAATGAGAATGTTGTTTGATACCTTGAGATGTGGGTTGACAGTTCCTTGTCTTTTGGTCACCATATAACAAACGTAGTCAGAAATTCCTTTTACTTGGCAGAACTAATTGCCATAGGAATGAAATCTAGATCTAAAGATGTCATTGTTCCCTTACACTTAACATTGATTAGGGGAATACTTTAATTTACTGCTCACTATGTACCTCACTAGACATATGAAGTAGCTAGAAGACTCTGGAGGTTGCTAAGTAGAACATTGGCTTAAATACCCTAAGCTATCAGGAAAGACTAGATGTACTTTCCCTGTTTACTGTATCCTATAGACTCATGAGAGGAGATCTGTGCCTTATCTTCCAGACTGTTAGGTACCCAAAATTCCTAAATTCCATATAGCCCCACAAAAAAAAAATAGTCTCACAAATAGCAGGGCCAGGGATCCAAATCTTTACTGATAGGTAAATACAACTAAGTGTAAAAATAGACTCCCACTTCAAATCTAGGAGTGTCATACTTTATTCACAAATTAACACCTGGACTGACTGACTGAGGAGACTTGCTCTGAGGGTGAATGCTGGCAAGGTGTCAGTGATCACCTGACCCAATTGCCTTGTAATCCCTATGATCCCATGGAAGCAACAAGCATATAAGAGAAGCAAGTTTGGAGCATGCTTTTCAGTTCATGGTGATTAACTTAGTATATAAATGTAGAAGGGGTGGAGATTTAAATAGTAGACTCAAATTGGTTGAATGTGAATGGATTTTTAGACTAGAGGCAGATGTTCTAGGTATTAATGCGGCTATCAGTATTAAACCTGCTTAAAAAAAAAACAAACGGTCAATTCTAAAACGAGAAAATGTTGTTTTATAATGACTATACATCTGTATTATATAAGTTGAGAAGTTGGCTGAATGATTTTACTACACACTGAAAAAGGGCATTGGCCCGAAATCTTTGTGACTTGTTTTATTAAAGTTCTGTGGTCCTAAGGGTTTCCTATTGCTGAAGTTTTTTTTTTTGGATTTACACATAATCTGCTTATATGGCTATAAAGATAAAAGCATTATGAGATAAGGTAAGGCAGAACAGTTAAAGGAAATTAAAGGAAATATGAAATTAAATGCTGAAATGTTTCAGCTATTTGTATTTATATAAATTGTATATGGATAGTCTGTGAAAATATTTGTGAATTTGTATAAATTGTCTTGTTTTATAATATTTATTAATTATATATATTTTTGTAAGAGTGTATATGTGTTGTATACATAAATTATTTAAAATTGTTTAATTGAATTATTGGATCTTGTTAAGAGGCTGTTTGTTACAATGTAAAAGATAGCTGAATTTGTTATACTTTGATCCTTGAAGGAGAACTGCCGAGGTGCCAAATCATTGTTGCTGAATAAAGAAAGTAAGGTGCTGGTGTTAATTTTTGTTATTTTGGACAGTTAAACTGATAACCTGGTGAAGGATTATTTTAATCCACTGCATAGATTAAGAAGAATAATGACTGACAAGTTGGGTGCACTTAAAGCCCAGGGTATTCCAACATGAGTTGACTACCCTGTTATCTTAACTGCAGTATAAAGAAAACAGATGCAGGTTCCACACAGGGGGACAGGCAAATTTTTTGGTAGGGGACTCTGCACAGTGGAAACTGAAGGAGCAGACACAAACAATAAATTTAAATATCCCACCAGGAATGGACTGACAGACAAAGTTACAAAGAGCCAGAGAGGAGGTATAATTACAGTGGCCATGGACAACATCTGGCATAGATGCACCTGCGAGAAAATGAACTAAAGAATTATTAAACAAAGTTAAACAGAGTGAAGTAGGCAAAACAAGTGAGACAAACACAATCCTGGGCATTGCAAACTTCAGAAATGGAAGAAAGAACATGGAAAGCATGAGGAGAAGAAAAAGAAGCCAGTCAAAAGCAGATATCCAGAAGAAGAGGAGACTCAAGTGGGAACTGAGGCAGAATCAGAGATAGAAAAAGAAGAAGAAGCAGAAGAAAACAGCATCAAACAGGAATATTTTAAGTGTAGCCAGGGATTTTAGATGCCCAGTGCTAGACTATGGATGGCCTGAGCAGGCTGCTAGACTGGTTAATGGAGGAGGAAAGAAAAGTAAAATGGAACAGTTGCAGAAAAACATGACCGGGGAGAAGACAGGAGGAGAGATGCCATTAGAAATTGGACAGTCTGATCATTCAGAGAGAGAGAGATGAGAAGAAATGAGAGACACTGCAAGAGAAAAGATGAGGGGATGTGTAGGCACTGAGTCATAACTGCATGTCAAAATAACTGAGAGAAGAAGTCAAGTAAGTGATAGGACGAATTGGGGTAAATGATGCTGAAAAGGACTAATGGGATCTATGAACAATAGGCAATATTCAAAAATTTTTTTTGTTTTAATTAATTGTACTCCACCTGTAATGAAAAGGTAAAGAAGGCACAAATAGATAGATTGCAGTTGCATGTGCTTTCTAATGATACACCATATTTTATAGTGCTTGTACATTCTTATAAACGTAAGAGTTCTGTTTGAAGCACTGTGAGCAAAAATGTGGAATTTGTAAAATGGGGGAAGTAGAGAAAGAAATTACTATAGTAAAACCTGCATTAGGTTCAGATGCAATGTATTGGACAAGAGTGACCTAGAATACATATAACTGTGAGGTAAATAGGATTAAATGCAAAGGAAACAAGTATAGGAAAGAGGAGAGAGAGACAGGAGCAAAGACGAGATAGGAAAGATCAGGGAAAAGTGAAAGCAGGAAGTACAGGGCCCAAACAGAGAAGGGGAAAATGGACAAGTTGAATGAACAGTGGAGAATTTGCAGCCCAGAGGGTGATGCATTCAATCAGTCAGACAAGAAGAAAGTAGTGGATAAATTTCTTTAATAAGCACAGATGTCAAGGTGATGGTAAGAGTGCTAGAAAGGGGAATGGATGAGATTGTGCTGAAAATAATACAGAAGGGGATAATGGTTTTATTATAGGAAGGGCAGAAATGACTTGATGGGCCCTACCAGAGCTTATGGAAGACAAAAGCAAAAAGGGGAAAATAGGCAAGGACTATTTTTTTAAACCTACAAAAGGCTTCCAACATAGTCACATGGAAATGTGTCTAGGTGGTACTAGAAAATAGACGGATAAAGGAAAAATGTATAGGAGAGATGATGTCACTTTTCATTGAGCCTGAAATAGTGAAATGGTAAACTGAGGAGTTTCCAAGATATTGGTCAGGGGGGAATCAGAAAGTATTGCCCTTCCCCCAGGATCTTCTTGCTTATCATACATGAGCTGGCAATGGAAGTGAAGAAAAAGTTAGCACAGCTGCATAGAAGAACAGGAATACAGTCACAGATCCTAATGTATGCAGATGAGTGCAGGCTTATGTCAGAGGATGTTGAGATAGTCATACAGGAAATAATATCAGTTTTTGCAAAGCAAAATGGCCGCAGGGCTTAGATTCAACCAGCTAATGAATATGTTGGTCACTATAGCAGAGATAAAAGGAAAAAGAGAGTGGACTCCATTATCTCCCAAATATCTGGAATATATGTATGACAAACATTAAGTGCTACAACACAAGAGAGTTTGGAGAAGGGGACAGAGATAGAATGCAGGGGATCCTGGAAGGGAGAGGACATACAATATGCTGACAACTAGGTATAATCAATGTGATTAGAATGACAACTACCCAAAATATAGTTGTATGTACTAAGAAACCTTCCAGAGGATCAAATGGAGACTAAATTTCTATGTTTACAGAGGGACCTATAAGGGTGGATAGAAAAAGGGAAATGGAGAAGTGTCTCAAAACACAAGCTAAGACTGAGTAGGAGAAAAGAGAGCTGGGGACTTCACAGAGATGTAGGGGGGCTTTAGCATATATCCTACTGGGGTGGATAGAGAGTAACTAGGAGAACAGAAGGCAAAAGACAGGAGGCAAATAGGATGGCATGAAAAATATTAAAGCATGAATAATGTTGTATTAAAGACATGGGCAATGTCATATGGGAACGACATGGGCAATATGATACGGGAACAAGGTAAAGAAAGAGGCATATGAGTGGAAAGAGGATGGGACAGTTTGGTAAGGAAGAGTCAAAAAGAAAAAGGGAAGCAAAAGAGAGCTCAGGCCTTAACAAAGGAAGACACAGGAGGACAGACAGTATTCTAGGTTTTGGAATTAATATAGGAAGCTGGATTACTACAAAATCAATGGTGGACACCCAACAAACTAAGAGAAAAAAAGCTGGAGAATAGGGAAGAAGAGGTAACCCTGGAAAAGAAATGAAAGGAAAGCAGAGTTCCACAGAGGAAATGGGCAATAACTTGAGAAAGGTGAAGACATGATGGTAAAAGTAGTGGAAGCCACAAAGAAGGAGATAAGAAAAGAATGGAAAAAAGGAAGACAAGTGGCAGACCTAGGAAGTAGAATTATTAAAAGCCTTCAAAATGCCATCAGAGATGAAAAATGCATGGTTTGAGACATTAAGACTGTTGCACATACAGTATCTCACATGAAAAGATTACTTAAGGAAGGAAGGAAACCAGATCCAAGATGCTAGAGATGCATGACAGAACAGGTGGGCATGAAACCTGTTCTGGGATCGTACCTGGCCATAAGAGATCTAAACAAAGGCTCTGCATATCTGGAAGATGATATATGGAAAAAAGGACAAATGTCTTGGGAATTTAATATGTGGGTATAAGAAATGAAAAGCAGGTTGGAAGGAAAAAGAAATGCAGGCAATGAGACTGATGGTGAAGACTGTAATAGTCATAAACTGGAAAACAAGGGGTAAACAAAATAAGAGGGTGCGATAAAAAGAAAGAGAAGAATGGAAAGTGGTGATGATCTGCTATCAACAAAAAAGGGGAATTGTAGGGAGTGTGAAATTAACTCAAAAAGTAATGAGAAGGAGCGAACCACAGGTGTAAATTAAAAAAGTACACCATACATGAGGATTGTACAGTGTGTAATTGTGAATGTATATGAAAAATAAAGAAAAATAAATGTCATGTCTTGTTCACCGTATTATGTTGGTAATAGACTCAGAGCCATAGCTCTCAACACAATTAGGACACATTTCAACAGAATCAGGGACAAATCCATAAATAATCAGCGACAATCAGCAATACTTTTTAAAATACTAATTCTATAAATTTGCGACATTGATAGAATAACAGGATATGAATTATTACACATTTTTCCCTAAGTAACACACATTTATAACATTATTTATTGTTATTATTTATTAAATGTAATAAACTGCCGTTTCTTCAAAAGTCACCAGTTTTAGGAAGCAGAGCTAAAATTTTAGTCAAAATTAGTCATGTGAGAGGTATGGTCACAGCAGGTGAAAGGCTGGAAATAAATCCAGACTATAATGAGTGCCATAAGTAATAAATATCATCCACTGGGAAATTTGTAGTACATAACTAGGAATAGATTTCACAAGAGTATTCTGGTTATGATAACACTGACCATACTCAGAATTAGAATAGGTGGAGGGCGAAGCCAGCATAATCAACTGATAGCAGCGGTTTGTCATAGCTCCATGAAACTAGTATAAAAACAGGAAATAACTTATTTTATTTTAGCAAAAATACTTAGAATTGCTATATTATTATTATTAGTAGTAGTAACTTTGGTGAACTTAGGAAAGTTTTTTCCTGTCAAATTATAAAGGAGAATATAGAATTTGTGGAGATGAGCACTTTGAAGACTTCTCATTCTGACATGGCTTTAAAAAAAAGAAATGCAGCTTGTGACATATGCTGTACAAGAATTCTCACTAAAAATGGATGATTTTAAGGAGAATTTACAAAACCTCAAGGAAAATTGTCAGAAACAAACAGATTCTCTCAAGGAACGTACACACCAGCATCAATCCAGAATAACACACTTAGAAGCATCCCTGAATGATCTTGATGGGAGACTGAGGGAAGAAGAAAGCCAGAAAGATTTTCTTATCAAACAAAACATTTGGCTTCTCAATAATGTGGATGACCTTGAAAACAGGGAAAGAAGGTCAGATATAAGGATTTTTGGCATCCCTGAGAGAGCAGAAGGAGAAGATATAATTTCTTTCATGAATACCTGGATTCCAGAGATTTTAGATTTAAAGGAGGGTCCGCCCTTTGGTATTGAAAGGGCTCATAGAGGTTTAGGAAAGCTAGTGTCAACATCCTCCTCTAATCCTCCCAGATCAATAGTCATAAAGTTTCTGTCTTATTTGGACAAGGAGTTGATCCTAAAATCTGCCTGGAGGAAAAGTCCATTCAAATTTAATCAAAACCCAATTAGGTTTGATAATGACTATTCTACCAGGGTTTTGGAACTGAGGAAAAAAGCTTGGCCATTAATAAAACTGTTAAAGCAGAATAACATCAAAACGCAGCTTGTCTTTCCTGCCAGAATAAAAATTCTATATCAGTATGAAATGAGATCATTTAATGCCCTAGAGGAAGCCACTGCATTTATTAGAAACAATAACATTATTTCCTTACCTGAAGATATGGAATGGGCATCTGCATCTGTGAAGAGAGTTAATGATAAATCTTCTTGGACTGATGTTAAAAAGAAAAAACAAAAAAACTGAGTCAAAGATTGCTGTTTCCACTAAATCTCTCAAAGCATCTACTGCAACTGCACTTTAATTTGTTTTATACTTGCTACATTTTCAAGTAAGGTATGTTGATGTTGTTGTTGTGTCTTTCGGCTTTTTCCGGTTAGGGGTCGCCACAGCAGAACTCCAGTCCACTAATGATTGGCAGTAGATTTTTACGTGCCGAGTTGTCAGCTCTGATGCATAACCTTCGACGAAGGTACGCCCATTCATGCATATCTCCACACAGAAGACTCTCTAGCTGAGAATCGAGCAGGACAATGTCTTACTGTGAGGCGACAATGCTACCGCAGCACTACCATCGCAGTACGTCATGGCAATATTTTTCTTATTGCTTTTCTTTCTCTTTTTGCTTTTCATTTCTATACTTTTTTGTTCATATACAGATTAAATAACTGTTTATGCTTTTAGTATATTAGTATAATATTACTGGTTTATTGAGTGATATAATTGAACAGTAAGCTATCTTTGCTTTTACAACCTTAAGGTGACATGCTTTATTTCAAATAATATATAGCCCTTTTCCCTGCTAAATGTTCTTCTGAGTTATTACACAGGCATAGTCACTGCTTAGATTAATTTATCAAAACTGTTTTGGATACATGGGATAACAGGGCATATCTATGATTTAGTATATATTAACTAGTTTCTTTAATATTTATAACTTCTGATTATTTCAGAATATATATTGGTACCTGTGTGAACAAAAAGCTGTTTGCTGGCTTTTGACATAAATTGGGTCTCTCTGACAGTTATATGCTTATATGTTTTATGGTACAAGGTTTTTAAATGGTTACAAGTTATGTTTCCTGTAGAGTTTAATGTTAAAGTTACTGTTTTCTCTCTCACTGGCATTGAATGTTATTTTACTGTTTGGAAGTTAAACTTTGCATTTATTACTGTAAATAAGCAGACTTTGTGATACAGTTAAAGTGAGGTCAGGAAACTGTAACATGCTGGATGGGAAAATGTCAGTTTGAAATTTAAGAAAAAGAAGTTGCGTCTTACCATAACGTTCCATCAGTGTTCTAGATCTTTGTTCATTCATTACTATTAGGACTTCAGTTCCATCCTTGGAGCTGATACGGCCGTTTCCAAGCTCGCACCAGCCAAAAACTCTTAGCTAAGACCTACCCATAATGCCCCTCTCCTAGTTACTAGGCTTTGAGCAAATACCGTAACCAGGAGTTCCTAAAGTCCACCAGGAGTCCAGGCAGGGGGAAGAAGGGTGGGAAGTAATGAATGAACAAAGACTTACAACACAGATGGAACATTATGGTAAGACATATCTTCTTTATCTGATGTAGTAAATCTTTGTTCATTAATTACTATTAGGACCGAGTCCCCAGCTACTTGAGTCCTGGTTGGCCCTAAGGAAGGATATTCCTGAGCACTATAAAACCAAAAGATGCTTGCCCCCTGGAGGCCAAATCCAATTTGTAATGAGAGATACAGATATGAGGTCTTTCCCTAGTGGCTGCTGTGCAGATATCTTCCATAGAGGCTATGGAATGAAATGCTACAGAAGTAGCAATGCATCTGGTAGAATGAGCCTTTATTCTGGAAGGTAAGGGTAGCTTATTCTCTTGGTAGATAAAGATAATGACTTTCCTAAGCCAGGAGGATTAAGTTACTTTGCAAACAGGTTTACCCAATCAGGGTCCTGCAAAGGCCACAAACAATTGAAATGTTTTCCAGAAAGATTTAGTCCTGTCCAAATAATACTGAAGCTGCTGATGCACATCAAAGGTGTGCAAAAGGTACTCCCCTCGATTAGAATGCTGAGGGAAGAAAACCGGCAGGTCAATAGATTGGTTAATGGAAAAGCCAGAAATTACCTTGGGCAAGAAAGAAGGGTCAATATGAAGGGACACGCTATCCATGTGGAAGATCAAGTAAGGTCTCTTGACACTCAAGACCTGCAGCTCAGATGCTCTTCTCGCTGAGGTAAGTGCTACTAGAAGTAAGGTTTTCCAAGACAAAAGGATCTGTGAGAGATTGAAGCACCAAAGTCAAGTCCCAGGGTTCTAAGGGAGGCTTGACTGGAAGTTTAACATTTAATACTCCTTATAAAAATGTTGTGCATAAGTGGTGTGACATAATTAAAGAATTATCAAGTCCATTATGAAAATTGGCGATAGCTGCTAAATGTATAGTGATCATCAATGCTGAGGCTCCTGCATGTAAAAGAGTATTCAGATATTGTAGGATCTTTTGAATAGACATAGAGAAAGGGTCTAAGTTCTAATCTTTGGCCCAAATAGAGAACCTAGTCCATTTACTAGAATAAACTTTCCTGGTGGAAGGTTTATGTGAAGCCAGAAGAATTTCATGAACAGGAGATGGGATGTCAGGCAGCCTGGCAATCATTGGAAGTGGAGGAACCAAGCTGTGAGCTTGAGACTGTGGAAGTTCAGATGAATCAGTCCCTGTGGATGAGATAACAGGTCTTAAGAATGATCCAGGATCCACAGGCTGTGCATCAGATGAGGCCATAGAAACGGGAACCGGACTTGATGAGGCCAGTAGGGAGCAATGAGGATCACTTTGCTTCTCAATCTCTGAGATTTCTGGAGAAATTTTGGAATGAGGGAAATGGGGAAAGGCATACAGAAGACCAGGGGCCAATAGTGCATTAGAGCATCCCTTGGGGATTCCCTCTGAGGGGGGATCAGGGCAAAATAGCTTCTGCATTTGTAGTTTAGGGGGGAAGCAAACAGATTGCAGCAAGGCTTGCCCCAGCGTTGGAAGATCTGATCTGCTGTTACAGGGTTGAGGGACCACTCAGGAGGCATCAGGATGTTTCTGCTCAGATTGTCCGCAGTAAGGTTGGAACTCCCAGGAATGTGCATTGCTATAAGAAAGCGATTGGGAGCTATCACCCAGTGCCAAATACTCATGGCTTCCCGACACAGGGGGTAAGACCTGGTTCCATCTTGCTTGTTGATATACCAGACGACTGACATATTGTCTGACTGAATTGCAATGGTCCCAGAGGGTAGGGATGCATGGAATGCTTGCAATGCTAAGAAAACTAACCTCAATTCCAGGACATTTATGTGTGAATTGGCCTCCATGGGGCACCAGGTGCCTTGGACCATCTTTCCCTGGAAAAGCCCCCACCCCACCCTAACAGGGAAGCGTCCATGGTCACTGTGTCCATGGGCTGAGGTAGACAGAATGGTCAACACCAATGATTTGTTTGTGGCTTCATCCACCATAGCATTTCTTCCTTGCAACAGTTTGTAATACGTATCATGTGGTTGAGTGGGTGAGTTATAAATGACCGTTGTGTGGAAAGGAGCCACTGCAGGATTCTCATGTCAGCTGTCATGGAGCCTAAGAGTTTTGCAGTACAAGACATGCTGGTACATAGGTCTGAGGAATAAGGTCTTGGATTTGGTGTCTTATTTTTGAAAGCCTGTGAGGGGGGAGAGAAGCTTGACAGGATGTTGCATCGAAGACTGCTCCAATAAATTCCAGTGTCTTCGTTGGGGTCATTTGAGATTTGTCCTTGTTGATTGTAATCCCCAAGCAGAGAGTGAGCTCTTGAGTGTAAGACAGGCTGCAGACTAGGAGATTCCTGGTTGGAGCAGTAAGGAGCCAGTCATCTAGATATGGAAACAGCTGGAATCCTTGTAGTCGAAGATGAGCTACCACAACTGCCATACATTTGGTGAACATTCGGGGGGGTTGTCGAGAGACCGAATGGCAGTGCCCTGAACTAGTAGTGATTGGCTCCCAGACAGAAGCAGAGAAACCTCTGGGAGTGGTGATCCATCTTTATGTGGTAGTACGTGTCCTGGAAGTCTATAGAGCACATCCAGTTGTACCTCCCTAGGAAGGGAAGAATGGACTGTACCATGACCATCCGGAATTTTTGAGGTTTGATAAATTTGTTCAATAGGCTGTGATCCAGGATTGGTCTCCAGTCCCCTGTCTTTTTTTGGCAATAAAAAGAACATTGAGTAAAACCCGGATCCTGTTTGGTCTGGTGGGACTGGTTGGATGACTCTTTCTTAGCAACTTTTCTATTTCTAAGGCTGCTAATTTCTGATAATTGGGTGGTACATCAGGGATTCATTTGGCAGGTCTGGGAATTAAATCGACTGGTATTTGGTAGCCTCTGGATATTATTTTCTGCACCCAAACCTCGGTAGTAATAAGATGCCAGGCTGGTAGGTGCAGAGAAAAATGACCCTCGACTGCTTCCAGAGGAAAGCAATCGAGTCGCTGCTCAGGAGCACTGGTAGGGTCTGCCAGAGAAAGAATCTCTAGCACCCTGGTTACACAAACCCCCTCTACCCTGAAAGGGGATTCTTCCATATGAGTTGCCCCCTCTACCCCAGGGGGGGTTGTTCACCACAAGTGTCACGAAAAGATCCCCGGGATTTCTTGATCCACATCTTTCCTTCCCTTTTGGTTCCTGGAGTAGGACCTCTGGGGGTTGGAAAGCGTAAGCCCACAGCAGACAAGGTCTTTCCATCTTTCTCACTATGTGCAAGTGTGTCTCGTACTCTGGGTCCAAAAAGTGCAGATTCGTTGACAGGTGCATTGATGAAAGAAGATTTAAACGGGTCTGTTAAGTCACACAACCGCATCCAAACATTACCTCTCATGACAATGCCTGATACGGAAGCTCAAGCTCCCCTCTCGGTGATGTGAGATATCAAACACATCAAGGAGATTGAAATTGATTCAAGGGTAGCTAGCTGTGAGGTGACAGTGTCACACACCTCATCAGGCAGTACCCCTTCCAAAGAGGAAGACATTTTGGAAATTAGGTCTTTTTGGAGGCAAGTAAAGTGTGTCAGATAGTTCAGCGACGGAATGGCAAAGGTCGCTGAAGCATAGGTCTGCTTCCTTAGTCTGTCCATGGTCCAAGACTCCCTGTTCAGAGTGGAATTATCTTCTGCCAGTTCCCTCTTGGTGGCCGCCACCATGACCATAGAATCAACTGTCAACTGCTTGGACCAGTGGGGCTGGTCTTCACGTATAGATAAAATTTTGTCTGGCCTTCAAAGGACAGGTTCTGCATTATCTGGGGCCTTCCAGGCATGCTGCAGAATGAGCTTAACAAGGTCATCTGCCAGTGGGGTCACCCAGGAAGTAGATGGCTGGGCACAGAAGGGCTGCAAGAACACTGATTCCTCAGAGGAAGGGTTAGAGGACTTCCAGTCTCCCCGCTGCTTGAGGATTTTGAGAATGTCTCTGAATGAGACTTCATCTGGGGGAGACTATGAGGACCCTTCCCCCTCATCACAATCAGTGTCTTCGGTAATGGATTCCTCTGGGGAATCAAGGTGCTTCCTCTTGCACCATTTCTTCTGGGGTGGCTCCACAGTGGGATCTTCTGAAGTGGAGTCTGGAGAAGGGTTCCCTTCAAAGGGGGGGGGTCTTGCGACTCCCATACCCAGGGTCCTGAAATAAAGGGTTGGGAGAGGTGCATGCTGGGGGGGGTTCTGATACTGATGTCATTGGTGCTGACTGCAAGGCTGCGGAGTCAAGGACCCTCTCCATCGCCTGGACAGCAGGCCCACCCAAGGAGGAATGGGAGCCTGGAACCAGGAAGGTCAACCTCAGAACTGGGGTCACACTTCACCCTGAGGAGTCCACCTCCACGTGAGGAGCTCCGAGAGGACTGGAAGCCATTGGGGCCATGGACATAGATGGAGCCAGTGAGAAAATAGATGCTGGGCTAGGTACCAAGGTGCAAACGGTCCAAGCACTGCTCCGAGAGAGCATCGGCTCCACCAGAGCTGATGCAGCAAGGATGGTTGGTGCCGACAGGGGAAACCTGCTGTTGGAGCAGAGACAGTATGCACTGGAGTGGACATCAGTACTGAGATCTCCGGGATCTGGGTAGAGGCAGAGGAAAATAAATAGGGCAAGATGTAGTAAAAGATTCCGAGCCGAGAGAGATGGAAGGTCTAGCTGGAATGGGCAATCCCCTAGCTTCCAGAAGCTGGTCTACAACCCATACTAGATCAAATTCAAAAAAACTCCTAGTGGATCTAAAGGAGGCTGCTGAAGGAAAATCAGGTCTTTCTAGAAAGCGGCTAAATTTATGCCCCAAAAAAGGGTCGTAAGTTGGAGAGTATCTTTTCCTTGGCAGATATTCGAGTTTTAGAGCCGATGAAACTGTTGGCACTGCGCCTGGGCATGGTGCCAAAGCAGGTACAGTCATAGGAGCCAATGTTGGATCCAGGGATGGCACCGAAATAGGGGTGAATATCAAGGATTGCACCGAGGGAGAAGATACAGAGCCTGGTGCCAAAGAGGGCTGCGCTGAGGGGCACCAGCGAAGCACAGAGCCGACTCAGTTCTATAACTGACAGAGATGCAGAAACTGAGTGACTCAGTTTTTCCTTATGCTTTTTGGTCTTTGGAGGGGGTGAGACCTCCAACCCAGATAGCTCCTCTGAAAAAGGTGGCTTGATTAAACCTTTTAAAATAAGCTTATTTTTATGTTCTGCTAGTGTACGATTACTAAAACTAGCAAAAATGTCACAGTCAGCTTTAATATGATCCACACCCAAACAGTAGACACAATGAGTATGTTTATCTGAGTTTGGCATCTTACATCCACACTTGTCACACTGTTTAAACCTCAACTTAGCTTTGTCTGACATAGTAAGGCAACAAGGCTATCCTATAGAAAAAAAACAAAATAAGGGAGAGAAAAAGGTGATAGAATACCAATGATGGTATTAAAAAAATACCACAAGTGGTAAGGTAGGGCCTGTCAAATGTAGGAGAGAGGGACAGTTCCAATAATGGTAGAAATTAAATTACCAAAGTAAAGGGTAAGGAATAGAATTAGGTTATAGGCGACAGTAAGAAAAGGCTAAATTGACTAAAAAATCAAACATTTTCAAGAGAAACTATCGTAAAAATGACAATTTTCTACTTAGCTTTGAGAGAGATGGCTAGCACATCTGACTAGGAATGCGGCAAACAAGATCTGGAGTAACTAGGAGAGAGGCATTATAGGTAGGTCGTAGCTGAGAGTTTTTGGCTGGTACGAGCTTGGAAATGGCCGTATCAGTTCCGAGGATGGAACCGAAGTCCTAATAGTAATTAATGAACAAAGATTTACAACATCAGATGTGAAGCTTTCTTACTTAGCTCATGACATCATGCATTCTATGCATGCAGATCAGATTACATTACATCTCATGTGTATATGCAAGCCTAATTGTGAATGTCAAGTCTCTGATTGGTTAATATAGCATAGTAAGCTTCTTTTACAAGAATTATGAGCTACACTGTCTGCAAACATATCCATGGTTCCCTTTTATAATAGTGACTATATTTTGTGATCAAATATATACAGAAATGTTATTTTTTCTTGTAAACAGTTAATTATAGCTACTATTTCTAGTGAATATACTGGAGTTTTTTTTTATAAACAGATCTTTATAAATAACTTTCCTGTGCAGTTAGCAAGTGTTTAGTTTAGGCTTATATACTTACAGGAAATGTTTATGACTAATGGTAATAACTGTAAGGATACTCAAACATCATACTAAATCTTAGAAAATATATGTATGAATAATTTTGATTGAACTATAGTTACTTTGCATTTAATATGTTGATTTCATTATTGCATCCTAGATATTATTTATATTTCACATGTCATGTTTTCAGTTATTATAAAGTCATGTTTTTTAGTATATTAGCATTTTATGACAGGGAAAGAGCTCAGTAATATCTATGACTTGTGATAACACAATAAACTAGTTATGAGTTTCAGTATTACCCTATTACTATGGTAGATATTTACAGCTATCTCTATCTTAATTTTGTCTTTAAGTCATTCACTTTTAAGACCTGTTATCCATAGTAAGTTTTATATAAATAATGTTCTTTACTAATTTTTGTCATTTTAACTGATGCCAGTTAATTATTATTGATTTTAGTCAGTTATTTAAACATCTGCTATTCCAAAAGTTTAGGAGTTAATTAAGGGCAAATATGTCTTATGGAATATTTTTAAAAATCTATATTAACATATTTTGGGAATGACATGCACTCACTATGTGCTAACACCCAATTCTCATGAAGTTTTTATTTAGTGGGAGTTTGTCATGATAAGATTTATTCAGAGGGCAAGTAAATACAAATGCTAAATGATTATTTGATGTGTTCTGCCATTTTTAAGTTTTTATTAGAACTAATACAGATGACATGCTTAGGTATTTTGGGTAATTATTTAGATTGTTAATAAAGCTAATGTTTCCTCAGTTTATTAAGCACTAAATTCAGATTATATATATGCTAAGATGTCTTTTGCTTCCTTAGTGAATAATTACTGTATAAATGTTTAATGTTTCTAATAATAGTGTATGTAACTCATCTCTAAAACCTAACTGGAATCAGTATATGATTAGTTGTTTATCACTACTATTTTTCTCTTAATTTATAATATATTCTTCATTTTTTACTTTGTTTTGATGGGCTCGAACCAACAAAGGTTGATGGTCAGGATAAATAGTCTAGCAGATTTAGTTTTGTTTGCTAGACTAGGAATGTATCTCATTCCATGTATAGAGTGTATTCAAGTTTATATCAGAGAGAGAAATGTGCTAATTTTTTGTTATTTAACTCTTTTTCTAGTTTTGAAATGCCGGGCACAGTTCTTTTACTTTTATCAGGAAAGTTCTTTGGATTGAGATAAATAGAAATATAACAATTGATATTCTATTGTCTATTCAGGAAGACTATTATGTATACAGGATTTTATTAATACAAGTGCCTTTAATATTTGTTATCTTTAGAGAATTCTGATATGAATTTAACTGTGATATCCTTAAATACTAATGGCTTAAACAACCCATATAAGAAAGCCAACCTTCTAAGGTATCTTAAACTAAACAAGGCTCAAGTAGTTTTTCTCCAAGAGACACACTTTAAAATAAATGACACATTTATGTGGGACCCTAAGGAATACACAATAGTTGCTCAATATTCATATAAAAATAAGACTAGAAGAATAACAATTCTATGGAAAAAGACTTTCTTAAATCCCCAAATCATTTAGAGACATGTAGATAATGATGGACTCATGGCCTTAGATATACTTAAGTTTAAAAATAGAATTTAGACCCTGGTTAATTTATACTGGTTCCTGGGTATGGGGGTTGGACTAGCTAAGAAACACTTGGACTTTATTACAACTACTTCTAAAGGTAATATACTAGGAGATGATTTCAATTGTATTACAGATATGACAGAAACTACCAATAGGACATCTCCTAGACTATTGTCCTCAGCCAAACAATTAAAAAAATAGAAATGTTTAAATTAAAAGATACCTTTAATGCTTAGGGACCAAATTATTTACTATTCCCACACCAGGACTATAGACATGGTACCCAAACTAGAATAGATAAAATTTATATCTCACAAGATCTTTATTCCAAAATCTTGAATTTTTCAATACAATTTGTCCCTTTTCAGATCATAATTCCCTGTTAACAATACACTTGGAATTCAATTAGTTAGTTATTACCTCAAGGATTCCTTCATATAACACAACAATTAAAGATTTTAAATCTTGGATAATTTCTGAACTTCAGCTTTTCTTAGAGATTATTTGTAAGCCTGAAGCAAACACAATTATGGTTTGGGATTCTCTTAAGGCCTATCTATATGGTGAAGCCATTAGCTGGTACAAATTTAAAATTAAAGAATGGGACTCAGAGTTACAGCAACTCCAAAATCAAATATTATCTCTTAAATCTAATAAAAACTTAATTGCTACAGATAAGAAGAAGAAAATAGAAGAAGCAAATAAGAAATACAATGAAATATTATCCCATAAAACTAATTTAGCTATGGAAAAACTGAAATTAAATTCTTATGCTACCCCTCCTAAGCATCTTCATAACCTATCTATGAAAGTTAAGATACAATAAAAAATTAATAACATTGATAGTATCTTTCATGAGGAGAAAAGGAAAAAAGTCTCGGAAATAGGGGACAGTCTGGAGGCTTTTAATTATCATTATGCAGAGCATCATAAAGATAAAATAAATACAAATGAATGTGAGAAGTTAGAGAATATAGTTCCCAACATAACTCCTGAGGAACTTAAATTAGATCTACAAAAACCTATTTCTCAAAAGGAAATTATATATGGGATTAAAGGAAGTAAGTCTAATAAAGCACTGGAATAGATGGTTTAATTATCGAAATGTCTAGATTGTTCCCTTCTTCTACAATGTCTCTTCTGCATAAAACCTTTCTTGAAGTTCAAACATTAGCAAATATTCCTCCTTCTTGGAGATATTTTCTAATTTCCCCTATATTAAAAGAGAATAAAGACCCTAATCATTGCAACTCATATAGACCAATTTCTTTGTTGAAGAATGATTATAAACTATATCAATTATGGTCAATAAATTGAAAATACCCATATCTAAAATAATTAATGAAGACCAAACTGGTTTCATACATAACAGGCATACACAGGATAATATTAAAAGAGTATTAACTCTGATAGATTACCTCAATAGAAAAAAACATGAAGCATTGATAATATGTCTAGATATTCAAAAGGCCTTTGACTCCTTAAATTGGGGTTATTTATTTAAAGATTTACAGTTATTTGATTTCCCCCCTTTTTTATAACAATGATAAAGAAAATCTATGAAAATAATCTAGCATATGTCAAATTAGGTCCCTTTACTTCCAAAGCAATCCAAATCGCTAGAGGTACTAGACAAGGATGTCCCATGTCCCCTATCCTATTTGCTCTGCCCATAGAAATACTTGCCATTTTAATGCGTAATAACCCAAAGATAAGAGGTACAAATATATATGACAGATATATTTCTAAAATAATGATGTTTCCTGATGATGTCTTACATACCTTACCCAACTCTAAGGAAGTGATAGGTGAAGTGGATATAGTAAAAACAAGTTTCCCAAAAATCTCAGGACTCTCCTTCAACAAATCTAAATCAAAATATTTATTATTAAATAAAAAAAGAACATACAGGTTGCAGTTAATCATAGTATTGGAAATCAAGTTTCAACTCTAGACTATTTAGGAATAGTCCTAGGTGAGAATATAGAGGAAACCTTACAGCTTAACTATGCTAAAGCCATAGACTTAATCAAGACATTAATAAGCAAATGGAATAATTTGTTTATAACATTTGATGATAGGTTACCACTGATAAAAAATGGTTTTGTTACCTAAAATATTATATATAGCACAAGCCCTTGTACTTCCACCAGGAAAGAAAATCCTTAATATATACCCCAGGGATTACTTCAGTGTCACTGCTTGACAGAGGCACAGAAAAATGATAGGCATAGTTTTTATTCAAACTAAAGGTGAAAGCCACATAACTATGGGCTAGGCTTATAAATGCCCTTGGGCAGGTAGCCTAGTATGAACCTATGAACCTATGAACCTATAAATAAATCACTTCAACTCTGATGAAATTCCTATGGTACCCTAAAAGAAATAGAATGGCATATTCTCATCATATCAGAAAATGGGAACGGGGGGGGGGTAAAATTCCCAGAGATTGAAACTTATATAAAGACATCTATAATTAAAATAGTGATCAATTGGATGAATCCTAGATACTCTTCCAACTGGAAACAGTTACACTCCATTATACTAATGAATGAAAATTATTTATCAAATAATGCTTTGGTAACTGACAAAGATAAGATATGGAACTATTTAAGTTTACATTTACAGTATAGTACAACAAAATTAACTAAACTAGCATTAATAAACAATATTTTTGATGGGTTTAGAAAATTCATTAACACAAATTTAGATATAAAACTGTGGCATAAATTTTTAATACCACTTACTATTACAAGGGATTTCCCTGATAAAACACACAGAGAGATTTTTTGTTTATGGGAAAATAACCTATTTTGTTGGTTGCAATGTATTGAAAACCAACAAGCTTTGAATACACAAAGTATATTGTCAACCTATGGCCTATTCCGTAATGACTGGTTCATTCTTCAGAGTGTCAGAGCATACACTAAAGATCTGTGAAGAATAATACATAATTCATCCTTCAAAACTGTACCAAAAAGTATAAACTGGATTTTTGGAATTCTATATAATAATATCAATGTTAAGAATGAATTAGCATGTCTATATAACACTTTAATTTTCTATAAGACAGGTCATAAAGATTCTTACCGGCAATACCTAACTAAAGGGTTTCAAGTATCATTATCAATGGAAGATAAAACAAACATTTTATTTTCAGTTAAACTAACGTATTGCTCACAATTCTGGAGGATTTTTCATTGGAAATTTCTGCACAGATCCTTTATGACACCTGAGAAACTCTCAGAAATGAACCCTTCAAACATCAAGTTATGTTGCAGATGTCATCTGTCCACTAATGCTGACTGGTCTCATATTTTTTATGACTGTACTAATATTAAACCATATTGGAATGAGATTAACAAATGTCTTCAAGCTATCTATACTGATACAGTTGTTTTGACAAAGTCTTTAATTTAATTGAATGTTATTAATAGTAATAATAGGAAGAAAGATGACCTGTAATAGTTGTGGACAATGTTAGCAATAGCCAGAAAATGTATAACTAGAAGATGGAACTCTAATGTAGCACCCACAATGGAGGAATTCCTATAATCACAGAAGAAATGCATACTAATGGATAAAAGAACTAAAGAGTTAAGAACTTTTCCTAAGCCATTGGTTAATAGTCCTTGGAGGAAAGTTTTGACCTTGATTGATACCCTACAGATGGAACCAAACTTTTTCCTAACAATCATAGTTTATATATTAACTTATAATTTAACTACAAATGTTTTTATCTGAATCCTTTTTGTCAGGCTGAATATAAATAATTATTAAATGTTACAAATGTATTAAGTTATTGTATTATTTCATCAAAATAAAATAATTTGAGTGAAAAAAGAATTAGAATAGGTAATTATGTTTAACTGGATTTCAGGCTCAGTCAAAAGTATAGCCATTGCCTTTAGAAATATAACAGAGGAAACAAGCTCTTTAAGAAAATCATAGAATAAACTCCTGGCTATTAAAAAGGGGTTTGCAGTCATTTCCTTTGATTAGCTGCTTCCATGCCATAGTTGTTTTAGCATGACAGCTTGAGTTGCAGTTTACATATTTGCTGTGATCACATGCAAGTGCATTTGTAATGCTTTAGTTTTATTTTGAGTTGGTTGTCTGATTTTACCAGATTCCTGGAAAAAAGGTAGCAGGATTTAGACTTACTGGCCACTCATTCTCTAATATGTGCAGACGTTGAAGTCAGATTAACAAAGTAAGGGGGTATAGGGAGCAAAGCCCCTCGCATGAGGGCTGTAGATGAGTTTACTCCATGCAAAACATGCGTATTTTCTGTGCTACAATGCTCCAGTTATAAGTTCAATTAGATGCTATGAGATGTTGCATGAATTTAGACTCATCATGCACACATTCTTGTAGCTGAGCTTCTATGATTCAGACTCAGAAATATTAAGCATATGTACTAGATTCTTAAAAGGAGAGGAATCAGTTTCATAGAACAGTACCTCTTGCTAAAACCAAAGACACATATTGAGATGATATGATTTAACATCTAACATTCTACCCTTTGAAGCTAGAAGTAAAATGAATAACAGTGTGGAAACAGGTCTTGAGTCTTTAAATAGTGGTCCATGATGAAACATTTTTGGCTGCCAGACACCCCCTTCCTCCTTGTCTCCGTGTGTTAACACAGAACACAAATAACTATGTTGACCAATTTTTTTGGAAAGAAATGCTTTTTGGGGGTAGTGGCAGACATAAATTCTGTGCATCCTAATTTGAAACTTTTTCACGCAATAATGTAGGAGAAAACTTTTGAGTAAATATCTAAGGAAAAATTAAAACAACAAGGATTGCTTATTTTAATTATATATGAGTTTGGCAAATTTTCTTACATTGAGATGCACTAGCTAGTACATTCCTTTGTGCCGGTCCCAAGCCCGGATAAATGGGTGGGTTGCATCAGAAAGGGCATCCGGCGTAAAACTTTGCCAAAATATTTTCATGCAGACACCAAGAAACATTTTTATACCGGATCGGTCGAGGCCCGGGTTAACAACGACCGCCACCAGTACTGTTAGCCTACAGGGTGCTGGCAGAAATTGGGCTACTGTTGGCCGAAGGAGGAGAAGAGGCGGAAGCCATGGCTGAAGGCAGGAAGAGAGGAGAAAGGCTAGGACTGTGGTAGTGAGGGTCGGAACCTTGAATGTTGGCAGTATGACTGGTATAGGGAGAGAGCTAACTGATATGATGGACAGAAGGAAGGTTGGTATATTGTGTTTGCAAGAGACCAGATGGAAGGGGAGCAAGGCTAGGTGTATCGGAGGTGGGTTCAAATTGTTTTATCATGGTGTGGATGGGAGGAGAAATGGCATAGGAGTTATTCTTAAGGAACAGTATCCTGAGAGTATTTTGGAGGTGAAAAGAGTGTCGGATAGAGTGATGTTTATGAAGCTGGAAATTGATGGTGTAATGATGAATGTTATTAGTGCATATGCTCCACAAGTTGGGTGTGCAATGGATGAGAAAGAAAAATTTTGGAGTGAATTGGATGAAGTGGTGATGACTGCACCCAAGGGTGAGAGAGTGGTGATTGGAGCAGATTTGAATGGGCATGTTGGTGAAGGGAACAGAGGGGATGAGGAAGTGATGGGTAGGTATGGTGTTAAACAAAGGAATGCAGAAGGTCAGATGGTAGTGGATTTTGTGAAAAGGATGGGCATGGCTGTGGTGAAGACGTATTTTAACAAGAGGGAGGAGCATAGGGTGACTTACAAGAGTGGAGGAAGATGCACACAGGTGGATTATATCTTATGTAGGAGGGCCAATTTGAAGGAGATTGGAGACTGTAAAGTGGTGACCGGAGAAAGTGTAGTTAGGCAGCATAGAATAGTGGTTTGTAGGATGACGTTGGTTATCAAGAAGAGGAGGAGGAGTGTGAGGGCAGCACCAAGGATCAAATGGTGGAAACTGAAAAAGGGTAATTGTGATGTGGAGATCAGGGATGAGTTAAGGCAGGCACTGGGTGGCAGTGAAGAGTTACCAAATAGCTGGGTAACTACAGCAGAGCTGTTAAGGGAGACAGCTGGAAAGGTGCTTGGTATCACATCTGTACAGAGGAAGGACAACAAGGAGACATGGTGGTGGAATGAGGAAGTACAGGAGAGTATACAGAGAAAGAGGTTGGCAAAGAAGAAGTGGGATTGTCAGAGAGATGAGAAAAGTAGACAGGAGTATAAGGAGATGAGGTGCATGGCAAAGAGGTGGCGAAGGATAAGGTATATGAAGAGTTGTATGAAAGGTTGGACACTAAGGAGGGAGAAAACCGATTGGCTAGACAGAGGGACCAAGCTAGGAAAGATGTGCAGCAGGTAAAGGTGATAAAGGATAATGAGGGAAACATGCTCACAAACAAAGAGAGTGTTGAGCAGATGGAAAGAGTACTTTGAGGGGTTGATGAATGAAGAGAATGAGAGGGGGAGAGAAGGTTGGATGATGTAGGGATAGTGAATCATGAAGTACAATGGATTAGCAAGGAGGACTTAAGGAAAGCTATGAAGAGAATGAAGAATGGAAAGGCTGTTGGCCCAGATGACATACCTGTGGAAGCATGGAGGTGTTTAGGTGAAATGGCAGTGGAGTTTTTAACCAGATTGTTTAATGAAATCTTGGAAAGTGAGAGGATGCCTGAGGAATGGAGAAAAAGTGTTTTGGTACCAATTTTTAAGAATAAGGGTGATGTGCAGAGCTGTAGTAACTACAGAGGGATTAAATTGATCAGTCACAGCATGAAGTTATGGGAAAGAGTAGTGAAAGCAAGGTTAAGAAGGGACATGATGATTACTGATCAGCAGTATGGTTGCATGCCAGGGAAGAGCACTACAGATGCGATCTTTGCTCAGAGAGTGTTGATGGAGAAGTACAGAGAATTTCGGAAGGAGTTGCATTGTGTTTTTGTAGACTTAGAGAAAGCATATGACAGGGTGCCTAGAGAGGAGTTGTGGTATTGTATGAGGAAGTGAGGAGTGTCAGAAAAGTATGTAAGAGTGGTACAGGATATGTACGAGGGTAGTGTGACAGTGGTGAGGTCTCCAGTGGGAGTGACGGATGCGTTTAAGTTGGAGGTGGGGTTACATCAAGGATCAGCTCTGAGCCCTTTCTTATTTGCAATGGTGATGGACAGGTTAACAGACGAGATCAGACAGGAGTCCCCGTGGACTATGATGTTTGCAGATGACATTGTGATCTGTAGTGAAAGTAGGGAACAGATGGAGGAGACCCTGGGGAGATGGAGATATGCTCTAGAGAGAAGAGGAATGAAGGTCAGCAGGACTAAGACAGAATATATGTGTGTGAATGAGAGGGAGGATAGAGGAATGGTGAGGATGCAAGGAGTAGAGGTGGCGAAGGCAGATGAGTTTAAATACTTGTGGTCAATAGTTCAGAGTAACAGTGAGTGTGGAAGAGAGGTGAAGAAGAGAGTACAGGCAGAATGGAGTGGGTGGAGAAGAGTGTCAGGAGTGATTTGTGACAGACGAGTACCTGTAAAAGTGAAAGGGAAGGTCTACAAGAGGGTATTGAGACCAGCTATGTTATATGGGTTGGAGACAGTGGCATTGACAAAAAGGCAGGAGTTTGAGCTGGATTTGGCAGAACTAAAGATGTTAAGATTTGCACTGGGTGTGACGAGGGTGGACAGGATTAGGAATAAGTATATTAGAGGGTCAGCCCAGGTTGGAAGGTTTGGAGACAAAGCCAGAGAGGCACGATTACGTTGGTTTGGACATGTGCTGAGGAGTGAAGCTGAGTATATTGGGAAAAAAATGCTAAGGATGAAGCTACCAGGTAACAGGAAAAGAGGAAGGCCTAAGATAAGGTTTATGGATGTGGTGAGAGAGGACATGCAGGTGGTTGGTGTGACAGAACAAGATGCAGAGGACAGGAAGAAATGGAAACAGGTGATCTGCTGTGGCGACCCCTAGTGGGAACAGCCGAAAGAAGATGACGATGACACATGACAGCTGAAGAGAATCAGAACAAATGACACCGCAGGCACTTGGAAGTTGTATGTAGGAGTATTGAGAGCATATATTTACCACACTCATATAAGACTATGCCCCTACATTGTTGAAATACTGCCCATAATTTTATAACTTATTGAAACTATACATTTTGGTAGAATGCTACCATCATAGAAACACTATGGAAAATTAATAAAACGCATGAAATACAGCAGAATAACTCTTGCAATTCATGATATATCATCACAAAGCATAACACAGACACACAAAGATAAACATAATGAGTCTCTTGTGAGCAAAATCTCTGTAATGCTAGAAAAATACTAGTAAAAACATTCATCATCTACAGAGCTCATTAACAAATGTAATGAAATAACATGAAGTGAATCAAAAGAAAGAACACAAGCATACTAGTTTGTCACAAAAAAACAAACTCCTGAGTTTTTCTAAATAAAAATGCAGTTTTAACTTATGTATGATAGAAACTAATGTTTTGAAGGCTAGCCTAGGGCAGCTAAATACCTGTCAATATTAATTAGGTAGCAGTAAAGTGTGCTGTGGCATTCAATGGGAATCCTTGCAGAGTCAAAATCTGACAGGTTCCTTAGGGACATCTATGAATACCGCAACTTCTTATAGAGTAATTATACAGAGAATATGAAAACGTCAGAAGTGCAAAGGGAAAACCTTCAGAACACTATAAAGAAAATAGACATCACAAGACATAATGAATCCTGTGTAAGGAATGCTAATGTTCCTAATAAATACATAAAATACATTTGCTGTTGCAAAAGGACAGCTAAGGGACCTTTTCAAATTTTAAAATATTGAGTATTTTCGGGTACTTTTTCTTCAAGGATATGAATTTCACTCTTCTGAGGATATTAAGAGTCTTAAATTTCAAAATAGCTGTTATAAATTTGCTGTATATATTACCCAGTTTCTAAGCAAAAGATTGAATAAAATGGTGTATTAATTTAGTTTGCTAATGAATGTGCCTTCTGTGGTTGTAGCTGATCAAACCATATAAGCAAAGTAATGGATGAGATATTACAATAGCCCCAGCAAAACAGCAGAAGTGTTTATTATATAATACATATATGGACTAGCCACAGGCAGAGATTATTTCATGAGCAGCAATAGTTTATGAAAATTATATATATATCACTTAAACGTCCAATTAACTGGGACATGTATCCACTTTAAGTCCCATTCTTACCAATCTGACCTCATTTTAACCTCCACTTGCTTCACAGAATACTATCCGTAACTATAACTTCTGCTTTACTTCCAAACATTGTCATCTACCCTCTCTTCTTATCTATACTAATACAGCCTCTTAGTATTGTATATAACTGCAGCACAAGCTCTTACAATATAATTTTATATATAACTTGGATAAATTGTATAGAATTAGAATGTAGCATTAAGTTTTCTACTTCCAGTAGCTATCTGTGTTAAAACTCACCCTACATGTATCTTATGTTTTTTTTTTTTACTTTATATCTTACTGTATCTTAAAGCTTTACACCTTGGAACTCCAGTGAAAAGGGTTGCTGCTCATTTGGGTCATCCATAGTAAACAAATGTGTACGGATGGATGAATGAATGAAATATAAAGAAACAACAAAACTAACTGAATAAATAAGTAAATGCTCTCATCCCATATGTGGATGAGCCAACAGCTGTGACTAATGCATTTAACAAAAGTTCTATACACTCACAAATCTTGTTTTTAACCCCACCCTTGCTAAACCTATAAATGTTTATTACTTGGTATGTTGCGTATGCCATCCCGGTCTGACTATCCTGAAGAACTCCTCCATTATACACGGTAGAGATAACAGACTTATGAAAATGGACAATTATGCAGGTCATTGGCATATTGGTAGATAATGAAGCAAAACATCTTTATATGAATGTACAACTCTTTTTTTCATTGTATTAAAAATATCACAAGCGAGTGGAAGCTGTAAAAGTAGATATCTACCTTTTTAGTGTAAGCCATCTTTGTGACAGACCAGCTGTGGAGTCCCACTCATTGAAATTACATTTACATATATACACAAAGAAGTGTGTATATATGTATATATATATATATATATATATATATATATATATATATATATATATATATATATAAAACTAAAATTAACCGCATTCAAAAAATGAACAAAGAAAATAAATTTTAACTAAGAAATGAACTTCGTGACAATAACAGCATTCAAAAAATAGTAAATCACACCAACAACTCTTGTAGTACTTTAGCGCTTTTGTCTTATTTATTATCAAGACTTCTTCAGAAAGACATGTTTCATAACTGTGAGCAACCATTTTCACTTCCTTTAAATACATTAGTTCTAGCAGGCCATTTAAATTAACAACAGTTCCATTCCATAAGGTAAATTGGTCAGACAGTAATAGCCTTGTGGTGCCGTGTGCATACTAATAAGGATCATGTGCAAAAAGGGATCATGTGCAAAAGCAAAAAAAAAAAAGATTAAAAAATATGGGGGAACCAGGAAGGATGAGAGTCATGCTGTAATAATTCTAATATTAACACCCTGATTGGTTCGACCCTGATGAGACAACCCAGAAATTACGTATAGTTAATTTGCATAACATATGAGTCCATGCCTTCAAAGGTAAGTAAAGAAGGGCATGGACGAAGATGGAGGAGTCAGGTAGAGAGTCCTGCTTTGGTATCAGTGTGTGTGTGTAGATAAATGTGTGTGTGTATGCCACCTGAGGGGGGGGTGGGAGGAATGTCATGTGGACTTGAGGGGGGCTGTTTGCGGGCCGCCCATGACATGGAGTATGGAGCCAGGGTTTGATGGGTAGGAGAATATAAATAATAGAGAGTCCCAGAAGACTTGGTCAGTGTGGATGGTACCACCCATGGGCTGGTTTGGATGGTACCAGCCCTTGAATGGCTGTGTAAAAAGTGAGACTGGGGGGGTTGTTGGTGGGGTCAGCGGGAGCTAGCCTGGTGACTGGGAGCATGTGTGTAGGGGGTAGGGGGGAGGCAAAAGTCAGAGAAAGGAAACACATTATATTCACTTGCACAGTTTTAAATCCATAAACACATTAAATCCACTTGCACAATTCTTCAAACCCTATCACATTTCAATCTCTATACCTTCTAAGCGCACATTTGATGTCCAGGCTTACGTTGAGTAAGGGAACACATTAAATCTGCTTGCACAATTGTTAAACTTTCAACCCCTATCACATTTTAATCTCTATACCATTTAAGTGCACATTTAATGTTCAGTGTTTCATTGAGACCTGGATAGACATCAGTTCTCAGTTCTATCTGCTATTTTAATTCCTTGACTTGCAGGAATGTGTCCATGTCCCCTACAAACTTTGTTATTTTTTCCAGCACTGTGAATTTGTGAAGTCTGGGCAAATAGCACTGTGTTTAGCCAAGGCATTCAAACTGCCCTGTTTGCATATTGCTGCAGTGTGTTCTTTAATATGGTTACTCAGCTTTCTGTTAATTTTACCGATATAGAAATTCCCACAATGTTCGCAGAAAGCACAGTAGACTACATTTTTTTTGTTGCAGTCATAGTGGTCATGTAAACGGACAGTTCTGCTGCAGTGTGGGAAGGTGACGTTGTTGTCTTTTCGTATGTGTACACAGGCGACAAACTTGCCAAAGTCAGACATTCCAGGTTCTGTCGATACTTCGTTCTGTGAGGATGGGCTTTTATTCCTCTCGAACGCACCACCAAAAGAAGAGGTTTGTTTGAAACAGAAGTTTGGGGATGTCCCAAGTAACTTTGTCAGACCTTTTTCTCCTTCCAAGATGTCCCAATTGTTGGTGAGGACCCCTCTGATTCCAAACATATCCATGGACATTGGAAGGGCGAAACTTGCCACCCAGTCCTTTTTGTTCAGTTTGATTTGTGCCCTTGCTGTGAATCCCTTTTCCAGGATTGCTGGGTACCTGGAGTGTCTGAGCTGTATGATCTCTTGGAACAGGTTGTCCACTAAATACTCTGGGTATTTCCTTTCTAAGAACAAATTTCTGAGGTAAAAATCTTCCTTGATGAAAACCTCGTCCCTAAAAATGGATAACCGGATGAATTGTCCTTTTACAATATTCTTTTTCATGAAATGGGGATGCTGGCTGCTGAACTCTAGACAGTTATTCCGAAAAGTGGGCTTGTGGTAGATGTTGGAGTCAAACTGTCCACTTTCCGGGTCTATAGTGAGATGGATATCCAGGAATTGAGTGGTGGTTCCGATATGTCCTACCATGAGGGTCAAGAAGTCCATACTCTGGAAAAGGGTTTCCAGAAAATTACTCAGAGAAAGTCTGTCCCCCTTCCAGACAAAAAAGACGTCATCAGTATAACGCCTGTACATTATGGTGTTGTTGAACCCGGGCAACGATTCAACCTTATCCATTTCCCAGGCACTGAGGACTAACTTTGCATATGCCAGGGCCATTTTGGACCCCATGGCTACCCCTTTCTGTTGGTGGTAAATCTTCCTGTTGAATTGAAAGAAGTTATTTCTTAATACTGCTTCTGTTAACCTGCATACAGTATTAATCTTAGTCCCACTTAGGTTGGATTGCCTGTTCAGGTACTGTCTGGTGAGGGTCAGTCCTTTGGCGTGGGGGATGTTTGTGTAGAGTGCTTCTGCATCTAGGGTGACCAGTAAATATTCCCCTCCATCCAGCCTTAGTTTGGAGATGTCATTTAGAAAAGCCCAGGAGTCCTTGGTGTAGTATTTGCTGTTCTGTACAATGGGGTCGAGGATGTGGTCCACATATTGAGAAATCTTTTCAGTTTTTGTCCTTCTGTTTGATACCACATGGTGGAAAGGTGGATTTTCAGGGTTTTTGTGAACCTTGGGGATTCCAAAAAATTTTCCAAGGCTGGGTGTCATGACCTGCATGAAGTCTTTTTCATCTTGAGCGATCTCATCCCTGAGGTACAGTTCCAATAGTAGGTTGTCAGTTTGTTTAAAGTTTTGTTGTACCTGGTTGATGTTGACCTTTTTGTAGAACTGGTTATCCGTGAGGGATGCTTCAAGTGTTTGGATACATCTCTACTGCTCCATCACTACTATCCTGGATCCCTTGTCAGCCTTCATGAGTCATAGGGATTTGTCCTGACTCAGTTCCTTCCAAGCCTGACTTTCTGCCCTGTTCAGGTTGTACCAATTTGCCGAGGGATTATCAGAAAGGAGTTTCCTGATATCCCTTTCGCAGGTACTTGCAAAGAGGCTCAGTGTGTTGGAGAGTGCAGGAGTGTACAGGCTCTTCATGGTAAGGGGTCTTTCATTATCCTCCGAGCTTTCCTCATCTTCTTCCTCTTCATGTTGATGTATATCTAATTTTAGTTGTAACTTTCTCAGGTAGCACTTGAGGTCCAGGATAACATCCGCTATGTTGGCTCTCTGCGCTGGGATGAAAGAAAAGCCTTTCTTCAGTACCTCATGATGGCTTTCTGAGAAAACTCGTGTGGTGAGGCTAAAGATGTCAACTACTCCCGCTGGATACCTCAAGTCGGTGCTATCAGGTGCAGATATCCATGAATGGGAAGTGGTGATCAGGGTGGTCCATCCCAGTAATACTACTACTGTATACCGTTCCCTCTCCTCCTTCCCCTGCAATTGTTGTTCCCCCTCCTTCCCTCAATATTGTTGGTGTTGTGGTTCCAGTTTCGTTCATTACCCCCAAGTCTGAACCTGGTATACGTCCTGGTTCTGGTTGTGAGTCCTGCTGAAAATAAAACAACATTGTTGTTCCCACTTGTGTTGTTGTTGGAAGACTGGTCATTAATTGGTGGGGTCCGATAAACCCCTCCTTGATTGATCACACTGTCTGGGGTCCTGCGTTTTGTGTTGCTGTTGTCCTCATTGTTGTCATGGTGGTCTTGTTCACTGGTGTCTGGATCTCCCTGTGTCGCCTGATTCTGGAGAGGTGTTTGTGGTCTTGGCTGTCCCCAAGGAGGAATATGTACCCTCATCTGGGAACTACTCCCTGCCAGTGGGCTGGATGTGATGAGGAGTCTAACCACCTCAGGTGTGTTGGGTCCATTTGTGGGTTCTTGTAATTCTATCATAGGCCTTAGGCGGGTTTTGGACAATGGGTTGGTTGTGGGATATCTGTCTGGCCTTCTCTGTGTGTCTAAGGAGTGTGTGGGCCTGATCGGGTATGCTTTTCCTTCCTCATATTGTTTAATGTCCCTCACCTCCTTCAATAGTATCAACTTTCACTCACCCACAAACTAGTAAACCATCCACTAAATGTCCTATCCCTCCAGAATCTACTTCAACCCTATCGCACCACCAGACCACTAAGATCCAGCAACAAAAATCACTTGCAGATCACTAAAGCCATTAACTCTGCTGGTGAAGCACTATTCTCTTGCGCCATAGCCAAATTATGGAACTCCCTCCCAACCACAATTACCTATGTACCACCAGACCACTAAGATCCAGAAACAAAAATCACTTGCAGATCACTAAAGCCATTAACTCTGCTGGTGAAGCACTATTCTCTTGCGCCATAGCCAAATTATGGAACTCCCTCCCAACCACAATTACCTATGTACCATCATGTACTCACTTCAAAACTTTACTAAAAGCGCACCTAAAAACATGCTGGCTATGACCTTGCAACTCCCACTCTAATATCACCCACACCATCCAACCACTACCTTTCTTTCCACTCCACTAACTACCTTGATCATAGCAAGCTCAGATGCTCATAAGCCTAGTACTTATCATAGAGCAGGAACTTCTTATTGTAACATTTGTTAATGTCTGTTATGTACTTCACAGATAGATTCTAGTTGTCTACTGATGTACTATGTTCTTCATCTGTAAATATGTTGTAATTGCTATGTAAATTGTTAATCGCTATGTAATCCAATGTAACTACTGTCTGTTTATTTTAACTGTGGAGCTTTTCTCCCCGGGCCTTCGCTGAAAATGGACCTATGTCCAGTCGGACACTCCCAGTCAACAAATATAAATAAATAAATGTCCCTAAGCAATTTGCCTTTCTTGCATTCAATCAGTGTCACCACATGCCTAGTAATTTTGTGCGGTACATTGTCCCACATTTCCGCAAAGTCAATAAATGTGGGATCCTGCAGGATGCGTGTTTGCAGATCATCTATTTGAGACTTGTAGGTGGCCATACTCTCAGTATTGCTTTGGATGAGGGCTTTGATAGCTGCTAGCCCAGAGTCATTATATATTTTGACCAGTTCTTTGTGAAGCTGAGAGTTTGGTGTGGTCCTGTTAGGAAATTTGTTACATCTGAGACCCTGTGGGACTATATCCAGCTCTAAACACCTTTCCAGATAGAAGTTGTCATGCTCCAGGTTTTCGTAAGTTTTAATCAGTCTCTTGAATCTGGTAATCAGAGACCTGGTGCTCTGTGAGACCCTCCCTGCTTTGACTGTACTCCAATTTGTGCTGTTGTATTTTGGACCGGGCAAATGAAGGGATTAATTTCCGTCTGCATGAGTATCAGGTCTAGAGCCTGTCTGGTCCTAATTTCTGTCCCAGTTCTGTTGTTAATTGTGGCCCTGGGTCCAGAGTGGTCTGGGTATTCAGTGTGGTCCCTGGTGATCCTTTCATTTGTAGGTGTTAAAGGTCTGCTGTTTAGGTCCTCGAAGAGATCCTGCGCCAAATGAATTCCTTCAGATAATTTTGTAAGAACTGTTGTTGGATCAATTGGTGTCCTGTTCCTGGTTGTTTCTGTCTTCAGTTGACTACTAGAACCTGAGTTGGGTGCTATGTTTCCTGCCATACTGTCACACGGAGTAAAAGACTTATAACTAAAATTAAACGCACTCAGAAAATGAACGAAGAGAAGAAATTTTAACTAAGAAAGGAACTTCGTTACAATAACAGCATTCAAAGAATAGTAAATCACACCAACAACTCTTATAGTACTTTAGTGCTTTTGTCTTATTTATTATCAAGGCTTCTTCAGAAAGACATGTTTCATGACTGTGAGCAACCATTTTCACTTCCTTTAAATACATTAGTTCTAGCAGACCATTTAAATTAACAACAGTTCCTTTCCAATAGTAAAGTGGGAACAGGCAGGGTGCTGTGTGTATTTTCATTAAATCTCTGTAAATAGTCTGTTTGCAATATGTAATGCTGGTATTATGTAATGCTGTATCTGCTTACCCTTGGAGCATTTCTCCCCGGGCCTCCGCTGAAAATGGACATGCATCCAGTCGGACTATCCCAGTCTAAAATAAATAAAAATAAATAAATAAATTAACATTACAATCGCAGTTACATAAGGTAAATTTAAATGGCCTATTAGAACTGAGTCAAGAATGTTTTGCTTTATTCGCTGGCATATGACATAAATTCCTAATAATGTATCAGTGACATGCAGCTAGATGAAATAAAATACAAACCAAAGCAAACATTAAATAACAGTGATAAAGCAGGAAAAAATGTCCTTGTTTAACCTTTAAATGCCAACTCTTTGTGACTTGGGTGATGCAGTAAGGAAAAACAAATCATGTTACTTCGCACTCTGTGAAATATTCAAGCCCTTTATTAATGGGCTATTACTAGTAAAATTCTGATGAGTATGAGGGAACCTGCTAGCTCAAAACAAGTGTATGATGCTTCTTTTCAGTTTTTAAACTCACCAGTGAGTACTACTGTTTCATTGCACTGACAAATGATTACAAACACTTGCATTAATTGTGTTGGCCGCTGTCTCACAAAGAGGGAGGGTATCAGACTGTATACAGTGCCCTGTGGTACAAAGAGGGAGGGTATCAGGCTGTATAGAGTGCCCTGTTGTACAAAGACGGAGGTTATCAGACTGTATACAGTGCCCTGTTGTACAAAGAGGGAGGGTATCAGGATGTATACAGTGCCCTGTTGTACAAAGAGGGAGGGTATCAGACTGTATACAGTGCCCTGTTGTACAAAGAGGGAGGGTATCAGGCTGTACCACAGTACCCTGTTGTACAAAGAGGGAGGGTATCAGACAGTATACAGTGCCCTGTTGTACAAAAAGGGAGGGAATCAGACTGTATACAGTGCCCTGTTGTACAAAGAGGGAGGTTATCAGACTGTATACAGTGCCCTGTTGTACAAAGAGGGAGAGTATCAGACTGTATAGAGTGCCCAGTTGTACAAAGAGGGAGGGTATCAGGCTGTATAGAGTGCCCTGTTGTACAAAGAGGGAGGGTATCAGATTGTATACAGTGCCCTGTTGTACAAAGAGGGAGGGTATCAGACTGTATAGAGTGCCCTGTTGTACAAAGAGGAAGGGTATCAGGCTGTATAGAGTGCCCTGTTGCACAAAGAGGGAGGGTATCAGGCTGTATACAGTGCCCTGTTGTACAAAGAGGGAGGGTATCAGACTGTATACAGTGTCCTGTTGTACAAAGAGGCAGGGTATCAGGCTTTATACAGTGCCCTGTTGTACAAAGAGGGAGGTATCAGACTGTATAGAGTGCCCTGCTGTACAAAGAGGGAGGGTATCACACTGTATAGAGTGCCCTATTGTACAAAGAGGGAGGGTATCAGGCTGTATACAGTGCCCTGTTGTACAAAGAGGGAGGGTATCAGACTGTATACAGTGTCCTGTTGTACAAAGAGGCAGGGTATCAGGCTGTATACATTGCCCTGTTGTACAAAGAGGGAGGGTATCAGGCAGTATACAGTGCCCTGTTGTACAAAGAAGGAAGGTATCAGACTGTATACAGTGCCCTGTTGTACAAAGAGGGAGGGTATCAGGCTTTATACAGTGCCCTGTTGTACAAAGAAGGAAGGTATCAGACTGTATACAGTGCCCTGTTGTACAAAGAGGGAGGGTATCAGGCTGTATAGAGTTCCCTGTTGTACAAAGAGGGAGGGTATCAGGCTGTATACAGTGCCCTGTTGTACAAAGAGGGAGGGTATCCGACTGTATACAGTGCCCTGTTGTACAAAGAGGGAGGGTATCAGATTTTATACAGTGTCCTGTTGTACAAAGAGGCAGGGTATCAGGCTGTATACAGTGCCCTGTTGTACAAAGAGGGAGGGTATCAGACTATATACAGTGCCTGTTGTACAAATAGGGAGGGTATCAGGCTGTATACAGTGCCCTGTTGTACAAAGAGGGAGGGTATCAGACTGTATAGAGTGCCCTGTTGTACAAAGAGGGAGGGTATCAGATTGTATACAGTGCCCTGTTGTACAAAGAGGGAGGGTATCAGACTGTATAGAGTGCCCTGCTGTACAAAGAGGGAGGGTATCAGACTGTATAGAGTGCCCTGTTGCACAAAGAGGGAGGGTATCAGGCTGTATACAGTTCCCTGTTGTACAAAGAGGGAGGGTATCAGACTGTATACAGTGTCCTGTTGTACAAAGAGGCAGGGTATCAGGCTGTATACATTGCCCTGTTGTACAAAGAGGGAGGGTGTCAGACTGTATACAGTGCCCTGTTGTACAAAGAGGGAGGGTATCAGACTGTATACAGTTCCCTGTTGTACAAAGAGGGAGGGTATCAGGCTGTATACAGTGCCCTGTTGTACAAAGAGGGAGGGAATCAGGCTGTATAGAGTGACCTGTTGTACAAAGAGGCAGGGTATCAGGCTATATACAGTGCCCTGTTGTACAAAGTGGGAGAGTATCAGGCTGTATACAGTGCCCTGTTGTACAAAGAGGGAGGGTATCAGATTGTATACAGTGCCCTGTTGTACAAAGAGGGAGGGTATCAGGCTGTATACAGTGCCCTGTTGTACAAAGAGGGAGGGTATCAGACTCTATAGAGTGCCCTGTTGAACAAAGAGGGAGGGTATCAGGCTGTATAGAGTGTCCTGTTGCACAAAGAGTTAAGGTATCAGACTGTATACAGTGCCCTGTTGTACAAAGTGGGAGGGTATCAGACTGTATACAGTGTCATGTTGTGCAAGGAGGCAGGGTATCAGGATGTATACATTGCCCTGTTGTACAAAGAGGGAGGGTATCAGGCTGTATACAGTGCCCTGTTGTACAAAGAGGGAGGTATCAGGCTTTATACAGTGCCCTGTTGTACAAAGAAGGAAGGTATCACACTGTATACAGTTCCCTGTTGTACAAAGAGGGAGGGTGACAGGCTGTATAGAGTGCCCTGTTGTACAAAGAGCGAGGGTATCAGGCTGTATACAGTGCCCTGTTGTACAAAGAGGGAGGGTATGAGACTGTATACAGTGCCGTGTTGTACAAAGAGGGAGGGTATCAAATTTTATACAGTGTCCTGTTCTACAAAGAGGCAGGGTATCAGGCTGTATACAGTGTCCTGTTGTACAAAGAGGGAGGGTGTCAGACTGTATACAGTGCCCTGTTGTACAAAGAGGGAGGGTATCAGACTGTATACCGTGCCCTGTTGTACAAATAGGGAGGGTATCAGGCTGTATACAGTGCCCTGTTGTACAAAGAGGGAGGGTATCATACTGTATAGAGTGCCCTGTTGTACAAAGAGGGAGGGTATCAGATTGTATACAGTGCCCTGTTGTACAAAGAGGGAGGGTATCAGACTGTATAGAGTGTTTTGCTGTACAAAGAGGGAGGGTATCAGGCTGTATACAGTTCCCTGTTGTACAAAGAGGGAGGGTATCAGACTGTATACAGTGTCCTGTTGTACAAAGAGGCAGGGTATCAGGCTGTATACATTGCCCTATTGTACAAAGAGGGAGGGTGTCAGACTGTATACAGTGCCCTGTTGTATAAAGAGGGAGGGTATCAGGCGGTATACAATGCCCTGTTGTATAAAGAGGGAGGGAATCAGGCTGTATACAGTGCCCTGTTGTACCAAGAGGGAAGGTATCAGACTGTATACAGTGCCCTGTTGTACAAAGAGGGAGGGTATCAGGCTGTATAAAGTGCCCTGTTGTACAAAGAGGGTGGGTATCAGGCTGTATACAGTGCCCTGTTGTACAAAGAGGGAGGGAATCAGACTGTATACAGTGCCCTGTTGTACAAAGGGGGAGGTTATCAGATTGTATACAGTGTCCTGTTGTACAAAGAGGCAGGGTATCAGGCTGTATACAGTGCCCTGTTGTACAAAGAGGGAGGGTATCAGGCTGTATACAGTGCCCTGTTGTACTAAAAGGGAGGGTATCAGACTGTATATAGTACCCTGTTGTACAAAGAGGGAGGGTATCAGGCTGTATACACCGCCCTGTTGTACAAAGAGGGAGGGTATCAGGCTGTATACAGTGCCCTGTTGTACAAAGAGGGAAGCTATCAGACTGTATACAGTGCCCTGTTGTACAAAGAAGGAGGGTATCAGGCTGTATAGAGTGCCCTGTTGTACAAATAGGGAGGGTATCAGGCTGTATACAGTGCCCTGTTGTACAAAGAGGGAAGGTATCAGGCTGTATACTTTGCCGTGTTGTACAAAGAGGGAGGGTATCAGGCTGTATACAGTGCACTGTTGTACAAAGAGGGAGGGTATCAGACTGTATACAGTGCCCTGTTGTATAAAGAGGGAGGGTATCAGGCGGTATACAATGCCCTGTTGTATAAAGAGGGAGGGAATCAGGCTGTATACAGTGCCCTGTTGTACCAAGAGGGAAGGTATCAGACTGTATATAGTGCCCTGTTGTACAAAGAGGGAGGGTATCAGGCTGTATAAAGTGCCCTGTTGTACAAAGAGGGTGGGTATCAGGCTGTATACAGTGCCCTGTTGTACAAAGAGGGAGGGTATCAGACTGTATACAGTGCCCTGTTGTACAAAGGGGGAGGTTATCAGATTGTATACAGTGTCCTGTTGTACAAAGAGGCAGGGTATCAGGCTGTATACAGTGCCCTGTTGTACAAAGAGGGAGGGTATCAGGCTGTATACAGTGCCCTGTTGTACTAAAAGGGAGGGTATCAGACTGTATATAGTACCCTGTTGTACAAAGAGGGAGGGTATCAGTCTGTATACACTGCCCTGTTGTACAAAGAGGGAGGGTATCAGGCTGTATACAGTGCCCTGTTGTACAAAGAGGGAAGCTATCAGACTGTATACAGTGCCCTGTTGTACAAAGAAGGAGGGTATCAGGCTGTATAGAGTGTCCTGTTGTACAAAGAGGGAGGGTATCAGGCTGTATACAGTGCCCTGTTGTACAAAGAGGGAAGGTATCAGGCTGTATACTTTGCCGTGTTGTACAAAGAGGGAGGGTATCAGGCTGTATACAGTGCACTGTTGTACAAAGAGGGAGGGTATCAGACTGTATACAGTGCCCTGTTGTACAAAGAGGGAGGGTATCAGGTTGTATACAGTGCCCTGTTGTACAAAGAGGGAGGGTATCAGACTGTATGCAGTGCCTGTTGTACAAAGAGGGAGGGTATCTGGCTGTATAGAGTGCCCTGTTCTACAAAGAGGGAGAGTATCAGACTGTATAGAGTGCCCTGTTGTACAGAGAGAGGGTATCAGATTGTATACAGTGCCCTGTTGTACAAAGAGGGAGGGTATCAGACTGTATACAGTGCCCTGTTGTACAAAGAGGGAGGGTATCAGTCTGTATACAGTGCCCTGTTGTACAATGAGGGAGGGTATCAGACTCTATAGAGTGCCCTGTTGTACAAAGAGGGAGGGTATCAGACTGTATACAGTGCATGTTGTACAAAGAGGGAGGGTATCCGGCTCTATAGAGTGCCCTGTTTTACAAAGAGGGAGGGTATCAGGCTGTATAGAACACCCTGTTGTAGAAAGAGGGAGGGTATCAGGCTGTAAAGAGTGCCCTGTTGTGCAAAGAGGGAGGGTATCAGGCTGTATAGAGGGCCCTGTTGTACAAAGAGGGAGGGTATCAGGCTGTATAGAGTGCACTTGCTGTGCATATTTTAGATAGAATGTGCAGTGCTATTTCTTAACTCTCCACAGCATCAGCAACATGCAGAAAAACATAAAGGAATGTGGCATCTTAGGCTGTAGTACTGAACAGTTCTGGAAGGAAGCAGAAAGAATTTCAGCAGGAATCTCAAGCTTTGTTGATGGAAATGAAATGCTGTGACCTAGTATCTACCACTGTGGTGTACAGTATAAAGAACGTTTTCAGTCCATAACAACTGAATTCAAATAACAACTTGGACATTTGACAGAGATGGCAAGGGATGTGGGTGTATCTATCAGGATGGAGGTGGGGGGCTGGGGGGGGTGCTCCCAGCTAGTTTGTTAATGCTTTGTAGCAAGCAGAAACATACCCGTAATACAGAATCAGATTAGGAAGGATTTGGGCTGTTGCCCTCCTGGTGATATCAGCTGTAGCTGCCACATTTGAATGAGCATGCGTGCATGAGGTAGAGGGGCAAACACAGTCCCTGTGGTGATGCAGGTACTCACTTCACCTCCCTGGTGAGGTTAGGGCCATAACATATACCTTCATTTGCCAAGTTGCTGGTAGAGGTTCAAGAGACCATCATGGCTATCTGTATGATGCCTTCATCTGGGCAGCTGTTTCCTGCATATGTTACCTAGCAGATGACACTCTAATGAAGGGATAAAGGGGCTGTGTCTGTTCCAGAGTTTAATGGTTACAAGGCACAGTGGCAAATTTAAATTATAAAAGGAGTCAAGCAGCAGGACAGCTGGAGAAGAAAAAACGTCACAGAGGAAGGGTGCACTATTTATACTACTATCTGCATCATCCTCCTCTGCTTCATTCAGACATTATAATAACTGCTACTCTAACTGTTAGCCAGCATTAATGAGGGTGGTACAAATGAGAAGAGGTAAACATTCCTAACATATACCTGTAACAGTGGTAATAGATACCATTCCAGCTAAACAGTGCAGCCAATAGAAGCATACACACATAGAACAAGAGAGAACTCAAAACAGAATGCTGTTTAATGTCTGAGATAACAGACTATTGTTTAATGTCTCAGATAACAAACTATTTATTGGATATAATGTCTGAGATAACAGACTATAAAATGGCTATAATGTCTGAGATAATGGACTATTTATTGTTTAATGTCTGAGATAACGGACTATTTATTTGATATATCCTGAAAAGTGTGGTGCATATCAATTCAAATATAGATTCTCTGGTGGTCTAGAAGAATGTTGTGTGAACTGTAGCATGTGACTTAGAAAGAGCTTAAGGGGGACTGAAGACTGAAACAGAAGAGTAATATTGATTCCTCCCCATTATGAGATAAGTTATGATGTGTTTAAGGACTATCTCAGTACTATGTCTAGTGTAGGAATCAGATTGGAAAGGATAACAAACTGATATTTCTACAGCAGGGAATCAGGTGGTAAAGAAATAACATTAAAAATAGTCTTATCAATTAATGGAATGTCAGAGATGGGATAGTATTTATTAATGGCAGGAAAGGCTAGTAACAACATCTTAAGGCTTGAATGCCAGCAGGAAAGATATTAACCATATCTCTTTACAAGATGCTGTGACTTTTTACCATAACTTCTTTTGCAGCATGCCCAGGATAATTATAACTTAAGTGTAGTATTAATCGCTGCCTACAATTTCACAGTTGTTATTGCTTCAGGTACATGGATTTTTTTTTTTGCCTGTAACAATTGTAATGAAATGTCATAATGCAACATAATTACAAACATTATAAACATCAAACTAGTTTATCCCTTGCATGTCAAAATAAATAACAAAAGTCAGTCTACTATTATGATCAGGGTTTGACTTTGTAGTTATAACCAAATGGTTGCTATAACAGAGTATAACTACGGTAATGCCTTTTATCATATCTTTCCAGTAGAGAAATTATAGCTGTTTTATCGAACTTGCCAAGTATTTTCTAAGTTAGCTAGTTCCTAGCTTCACAGGCAAATGACCAAGTTCAAGCTTTCTGGTCAGTCAAACTTAGGATTGTCTTCCTCAGAGCAAAGGTCAAAGCAGAGTGTATCTTGATTCAAATGAATACACACACACACACACACACACACACATATATATATATATATATATATATATATATCTATATATATATATATATATATATATATATATATATATATATATATATATATTGCATTTCTAGACCAGATAGAGACAAATATTCTTATTTTCCCCACATCTCCAACATCTCCTATCACCCTGCCTTCCTTGCTTCGATTGAGATGGTGTATTCTGCCAAAAGTGTATTTTTTGTGTGTGTGAAATAAAATGGGTAGATAGAAAACCAACAGGAAGTCATGAGATACTGTATATTATATTCCATGTATTGACATCTGTTTGATAGCACTGGGCTGTATCCTTTTCAAATGCTTTATCTCTATAGTTATTTCTGGCATGGTATACCATCGCTCCCATGTGAGAGTCTGGCCTGCATTAGCCATACATTTCCTTAATCTAGTTTGATAAGGGATTACGTTGATTCTGTTATCTCCTACTTAATCTACTTAACTGCAAACATTTCCACTGTTTCATGTCTACATTCCCAAATTATATTTGATTCTGAATCAAAGTTATAAGGCTACTTCTATTATAGGGTTGAAATCTTCCCAGTATATAATATGCCCATATGTCTATTCTCACCGTAGTATTGGCTTCTATTCTACACATCTTATTATTCAAGCAGATTTACTCCCACCATTTTATTTCATTTATTAAGAGCCCTTTCTTCATCAGCACATCTCATAGTTTAATGTCCCCCTTAGGTCCCTAATTCACCTCCTCTCCTTGTGGAAATACTATGTTGTATTGCAGGGAGATTATATATACTTCCAGAATATTCCTTTACAGGCAGGGCTTAGTGTGTTTTATCACAAAGCGAACCTAATCAGATCATAATACACATCTATGCAAGTCTGAGAGCTCTAGACCTCCACGTCATTTGTAGGCCATTAGTTTTTTTCATGCCAATCTGTAGTGTGTCTTATCCCAGATTAGTACTGAGAATGGCTTCATGAGTTACTGTACCTGTGGATTTTGGCCTAAACCCTGTATGCAATATGATCAAAACATAAATTTCAGGGCAATGAGTGCCTTAATGGTAGAGATTTGAGCTAGAAAGAAGAGATTTATTCTATTCCAAGATGCAACTTTCTCCTTACATTCTTTCATAATAGACCTCATGTCATCCTTAATAATATTATTTCACTGAGTATGGATTTGAATGACAAGATAATTATGGAAAGGGGTCCTTCTAATTTAATATTTTTCCATGGTGTTATATATCATGACAACTAAAATTCAACTGCAAGATCACAAATTAAAATTCATTCCATGAATGGATGCAAAACCAAAGTTATGAAAGACTTCTTGCACCAGTGTTGGTTTATTGCATATTAGTTACTCAAACATGCAGTCATCTGCAAACCAGACACTGACATATCAAATGGTCTCATTGATCATGATCTTTAATATGCACAATTTTGTTTACTATGGCTTATGCAGCAAAAACAAAGAGGAAGGATGACAATGGACATCCTTGCACAGTACCATTTTATAGGTCAAATGGCTGGCATTTCTTAATATTTGTGACCATTTTAGCCATGGGATGAGAATAAAGAACCCTACACCATGACACAATATACTCAGGAAGCCAAAAACACTTGAGCACAAAATAGGAAAGTCTAAATGGAGTAAGTCGAAGGCCTTATTTAAATCTACAGTTGCCTATTTCATTGGTTAATCTGTTGATTACTATAAAAAGCCATAGCAGTCCTGTGATTCCTTGCCTGTCAGCTTTTATCTCCAATTGCACATTAATAATTATTGGGGCTGTATCTTTAACTGGGTGACAAAAACTTTAGCTGGAATTTTAGCTTCTACTAAGATTAGTGAAATCGGTCTGCAGTTTTGTGTTTCTTGTCGATCCTTTCAGTCTTCAAAGTTAGACTAAATTTAGATTATGACTGTAATGAAATTCCTTACATCATCAGCAACAAATTAAGTTATCCAACTTTTTAGATATTCCTGATGTTGGAAGCATATTAACTGAACCAAACAACAGGATCAAAGGGCTGCTATTGAGTGACACCTTTTTATAAAGAAAAAGTGTTGATTATTTAAGTGGTTCTATTGGTCAGCAGTTTGTTACTCAATGACTTTAATGCTATTCATAATAAGATAACTTTCTTTCTCTTTCATGATTTGCTGTAAGGGGATAGTTTGAGTATCTTTACTTAAAGTAATCCATTTCAGCCAAGTGATAAACTGCTAAAGTAAACAGCTGACAATTTTGAATGTTGTGATACAGCTGAAGAGAGAGGGAGCAATGTTAGTAAACGCAGGCTTTCACCAATTTTCAAAATTTCCAGGATTTGCAAGAATATTAAACACACTTAATTTCTACAAATGTCATTCAGTTTCATTTTAATATTAACCAAATTATAGTTACAACCATTAGAAGAGACTAAATAATGTTTCCTTAGTTATCACCTAACCTGTACAAAATACTGTGATCCTGTTTTGGTCATGAAACAATCACCTAAAATCAGTATATACTCTCTTGTACTGGAGAATACCTTTGCCTCTGGCCATAATTAGGATACTTCTCTCAGCTAGTAGGACCTGTCATCCTATCTAAACCATATTTTCCTCCCAAGGCTATAAAATATTCCTTTACAAAGAGAAAATGGTCCAGAACCATACTGAGGTTCATCTAACTGACACCTGCCTGAAGATAAACCTGTACCAAATAGTGTAGAAAATAAACTAAGTTTTGGTCTTTTTGGACAAGACAACAGTACATTGATACCATGACAAGTCATACTGGGTTTACCCATAATATTAACAGTGTCACCTAGTCATGGCTAAGTTTATTTTGTCTTCATGTATAGTCACATGACACATTAAGATAAATAAAGTAGAAGGTGATGTTTAGCATTGACGAAGGATCATTAGGGGGTATAACTTGGAGCAGAAGTGGGAGATAAAGAAAGTGTATTTCCAAACAATTATTTACTAGACAGAAGTGTATTCTGCTCAATCATAGCTCTATATTCTGCAAATTGTTTTGGATACATATCACTTTGTAGTGTTTCATAAAACAGGAGTATTGTTTTACAGTTTTTCAGATGTGCTGGGCTCATTAGAAACATGTGACAATTGTTTCATTTTCTAATGTACCCTTGCTCATGCAGCTCATCCTGGTAGAATGAATTAAAATTTCTATTGCCCATTTAATTAATTTACCTTGACACTAGCAACCATGAAATTAAATAAAATTCTAATAAGTGTTCATTTACAACAGACTGGAAACAACAACCAAAAATTTCACAGACACAAGTAGGTTTCAGTTTCTTTCACAGCCAGTATGGGCTGGAATAGAAAAATGCATTGTCATTGCTCAACTTGAGTACGGTCCCTCCTTGTTTGTACCAACCTCTTTCAAAAACTCTGCCACACTTCAGACTCTCTCTGGTTAGATATGTTGATTCATAGCTACAGTAACTCACCAAGGAATGAGCATCACTGCCTTACTCTTTCAAAGGCTAAGTGGCTTCCAGTATAGGGCAGGTCAAAGCTTCTTCTTGGTTCCATACTCCTCAAAATCCTCAAACTTAATATCCCCTTCCCTGTCTCTTCCAAACTTTTTATTACCACTCAAACCTATAACCCTAAAAGTCAAGACAGATCTGATCCTTCCCTATAAATACTTTCTCTCAGAATTTACTCTACTAGACACTGCTTTTCTGTACTAGCCCTAAAACTATGGCAGTCACTTCCTCCCGATCTAACTGATCACAGAAAGTACTCCCAGTCTATGCCAATACTCAAACAATATTTGCTAAAATAGTTTGAATGCAGCTATCCATATAGAGGTCATGCCACATAAACTGTTCTCTCCAGCTGCTTAGTACCTTTACCTCAAACATACCCAATCTCTTCCTAAACTGTGATTAACCTTACCAAACCATTCCAGATCTAAACTTACCTGCATAATGTTGTCTCTTCTTTTATCTTACTGGTCCCTATTAGCTTTCTTAACTTCTACTTCCCATTTGTGAACACTGCTCTTCCTTTTCTATTCCACTTTGTAACTGCACATATATTTGGTTTAACTCTTGTATGCATTTATTGTTGGTTACATTTAATGTAACCATTGTCTTTTGTATACTTTACATTATGAGGTAACCCGGGCTGAGCCTAGAAATTGTAATTGTTTGATCATTGTTCTATCCCATTAAACAAATTTAAATAAATGAATGTATTGAAATAAGATCAAAGACACAACTCTCTACTAACCAGCAGAAAGTCAAAGGCAGATTGAGCATCATGAGCATCAAAACCAAAAAACAATTAAAAGTCCAATAACCAGTTTATTAGAATACTAATCGGTAGTTTTTAATTAATGATATTTTAAAGTTCTGGAATAGCCTGAAGCCAGCAACAAGCAGGTGCAATTTTATAAGTACACTAACTACTAACAATCATTGAGCTTGTCTTAAATTAGATTTCTTTTTCCAGCAAGAACATACTGATCAGATGATATTTATTTACCATAATAGCACAAAGCACTATTAAAAAGTTAAGCATAAAAGAATATACTTTGTGGGTCCACTTTTTAATTTTATGAAAGTCCACAATCCTGAATCTTGAAAATAAAAGAAAAAGAAGACAACGCCATAAACATGCTTTTGCAGGGGGGCAACCCCCCTGCATCCCCTACACTTGCTACAACTTAAGTATACTGACTCCGAGATCACACTACAGTAAAGGGAATGGTAATGTTCCCGTTCTGCACTTTATAGAGATTTCCATTACCATTCTCTTCACTGCACAGCTATCTCGGAATCAGTATATTTAAGATGCAGGGGGACTTGCTCTCTCCCTGCAAAAACATGTTTTTTTTATGTCTTCTTATTTATTATTATTATTTTTTTAATTTCAAGATTCCACAATCTCAAGGTTCCAGATTCAATATTCTGAACTTCAGGATTGTGGACTTTCGAAATTAAAAAGTGCATCCACATTAAGTTTACAACTGCTGATAAATAGAAAAGCTAACCCATATTTCCAAGGTCCTTTATTCATGATTGTTATATAAGAGATGAGTAAACCCTTCATTACTTCTCCACAGATGTATGGGAAAAACTCAGCTACTGACAAAATCATGACTGCATAAGGTATAACAAGGGACTGTGCATAGAAGCCAGACTACTAAAAACCTAAAGCCCCACTGGAAGTGAAGAATAAGAATCATAATAAAAATGTTTAAAATAATAACACAGAAGAAAGATCTCCCCGTTTTACCAGAATCCCACTGTCCAACTCTCAGGCAAGGGAAAACTCTGTTCACTTAAATACATTTTCTCAGAACCATTATGAAGTTCACATCTCCCAGAAAGCAACATATGTACTGCGAATGCCAACAGCATGGATCAGTACAAAATTCTTTTACCTACATGAGGAGATCTAGGAAGAGGATGCAACCAACACACCTAAAAAGAGAGCCGAAAAATGTGATCTATAGAAAGACAAATGCATATCTGAATATAAAGTTTTGAGGGGACCCTTGGACTAAGGTCACTTAGGGTGAGGCAAGGGCAGAGCAAGATGGAAGCCAATCAATAAGGCATATAATTTTTATCACAGGTACAATGCTGCAATATCAATTCAGACACCAGAAGCAGATGCCTGTGATTTCTTTTATATTCTATACCCTCACATTCCACTAAGTAGGATCTCAACTTGACACATATACTTCTCACTTCACCATTTTGATCAACACCTCTCACATCCTCACTATCTCTCCTTCTTTCAATGGACAAAGAAATCTGCTCATTTTATCATAGTTAGACTTCTGAAATAAATGCTTTTTGAATAGTTGGACTTTGATTGCTCTGGTGTTTTTAGCATTGGGCACCAAAAAACTGGAACTGATACACAAGGTTGCGCTGCTTTGACTAGATAGAAGTCTCTGAGCAGGTGAGCCAAGTAAATTGTCATAGGATCTATTTCTAAGATTAAACAAATTCAAGAAAACATCAGTATTGTCATGCTCTGACCTCTCTAGTAATTGCTTTGCACACTGTACTGCACGTTCAGCTAGGCTGTTTGACTGTGGGTGCTCAGGACTACTGGTAACATGGATAAGTCCCACTCTTTTGCACATTTCTGACATAGCTGACTGGTAAACTGGGCACTGTTGTTAGAAATAACTGTGTGTATACTACCAGGGTCTGAGAAATGACATTTCAACTTTGTAGTGACAGTCCTGAATGTTAGGTTAGGTAGCAAATCAATGTCAAACCAGTTTGAGTAAAAGTCTACCAACACTAAATAATGTTGACTGTTCCACTCAAATATGTCAGTGGCTACTGTTGACCAAGGTACTTTGGGAATCTGGTTTAGCTGAAATGGCTCTTTTTGCAAATGCAGTTTAGTACTGCTGCAGACTGAACAAGATGAAAGTACTTCATCGATATCTTTTGATAGAAAAGGCCAAAGTACTAGTCCTCTCACCTATCTTTTGTTAGCTTTGGAACCTGTGTGGCTACAATGCAAAATTTGGATGTGCTCATGTTGTAAGGAAGTAGGAATGACAACTTTAGGACCTTTGAAATTTATACCACCTACCATCAACATCTCATCTCCGTAAGGAAAATAAGTTTACACTTTTGTTGGTACAAAGGACTGCTTTGATGGACATCTAACACTGATGAAGTGGTTAAACTTTTGCAAAATTGGATCAGTCTTTCTATGATCTCTTAGCTCATCAGGTCTTGGGGTAGAAACATTACTCACGTCCATGACATCAAAGTCATAATTCTCTGCATCAAACTTTTCTGTGATATTTTTGGGTGATCTGCATAAAGTATCAACCAGATAAAAAAGTTTGCCTTTCATATAGACCATTTTAAAGTTGTACTTTTGTAATCTAAGAATCATTCTTTATAGTCTTGCTGGAGCTAGGCTTCTTTAAAAAAATGACTAGGGGCTGATGATCAGTCTCAATCTGGATAGTTCGGCCATAAATACAATCATGGAACGTCGAACATGCAAACACAATTGCCAAAATTTCCTTCTCAATTTGAGCTTACTGCATCTCAGTTTGGGTAAGAGTTCTTGATGCATAGGCTACTGGTCTGCCCTCTTGAAGAATAACTGCACCAAGACCCAACTTTGAAGTATCACAGGAAAGAATCATTGGTTTGTGGATATCGTAGTATCTTAATGTAGGTGGACTGGCAATTTTCTGTTTAAGGTCATCAAATGGTCTCTGGTGTTGTTCCAGCCATGACCAGGTAGCAATTTCACATTTCAGCTCTCTTAAGGGCAATGATAGTTCACTGAAGTCAGGTATAAACTTGCCCAAATAGTTAACCATGCCAAAAAAATGCTGTAAGGCTTGGAGATTGTCTGGAGCTAGCATCTCAAGAATGGCTGTTTGTTTGGAAGGATTTGGTCATAAGCCTAAAGTGGTAAATAAATGACCTACATGAGTAACTTGTGGTAGTCTGAATTTACATTTCTGAAGATTGCACTTTAGATTCACTTCATGTATCTTTCCAGAACATTCCTGAGGTTTCTGTCATGCTCTGCTTCACCATTGCTTCCAGCTAGTAAATCATCTACTATTACAGCACATGGATAACCTGAAAAAATTTGCTCCATTGCACACTGAAAGACTTCACTAGAAGAATTTATTCCAAAAGGCATTCTGGGAAATCTACATCTACTAAATGGTGCGCTGAAAGTAATGAAGATTTGCAATCAAGCATTACTCGCCAAAATGAAATCATTGCATCTAAGCCAGAAAAAATAGTGACATTTGGCACGAGAGTAGCAACTTCCTTGACTGTACACATAGGATGATGGGATCTCTTTAATGCTTTACTTAAGTCTCTTGGGTCAGTATATATTCTGATTTCATCTGAGCTTTTCTTATGAGCGATTATCATGGAAGACACTCATTCAGTAGGTTGCGTAACTGGGCAAATCACACCTTGCTGCACCATCTTATCTAACTGGACTTTGACTCTGTCCTGCATAGCTATCAGAACTTCTGGGTCTAATTTCATGGAATATACAGCTTGAAGTTCACCTGGCTTGTCTTTGAAAATATCAGCGTGCTCTGAGAAAATAGCATTGGTGAAACTGGAACTCGGATATGTGCTTACATGATGGACTTCTTTGGTAAAAGAGAGCAGTTTCATTCTTAAACTGTCTCTGAGACCTAATTATGACTGCACAGGTCTTTTGACTACATAAAATTGAAAGCTGTAACTGTTTCCAGCTGAATAGCATGAAAGCACTAACACGCCTTTGTTTTGAATCTCTTTACCTCCATAAGCAACAAGCTTCCCACAATTGGCAAAATTAAGTTGTTCACCAGCTCTTACTCTAGAAAATGTTTTTGCTGCATCACATTACACTTTGAACTAGCGTCTACCTTGAACTTTATGGGTTTAACGTTGATCAGCACAGAACAAAACACTTCATTTTTTGCTAATAAATCTACTGCATTAACCTTTTCACCAACCACTGATACATCATTATATAGAAAGTAGAGTTGCAGCTTTCTATATGATCAACTCCCTTTTTTGGGTGACCTTTCTTAATAAATTAATGAGGCTTGCTTGATTTACAAAGATTTTGAAAGTGGTTCCATTTTTTACACTTGTGGCATTACTGACCAAATGCTAAACACTTTTCACTTTTGAACTCATGATTGGCACCAGAATTACAACAGTTAATAATTAGACTTGACTTGGGTTTTGCCGACTTACCCTTATGCTACACTCAGCATGTCCATTTTACTGAGCTAATCTTAGAACTTGCTAGAAAGGTAGGGTTCTCCCAGGACATCTTCAAGGGCTGCAGCTACCATGTGCTTGGGCCTGTTTCTGTTCGCCATGTGCTGCATGCTGTCTACGTTTGCTCTAGAGGCTGTATGAACCACACTCTTATCACTTGCATTCATATCTGTGTGCCTTTCTGTAAGCTTGTGTATTTGACAAATCTCTATGGCTTTGCTCAATGTTAAATCACTGTCTCGAAGCAAAATCTTTCTCACTGCAGCATTATTAACATCACACACAAGCCTGTCTTTTATCAACTCATCTTTCAAATCACCAAACCTGCACATTTTAGCTTTGTTTCTTGAGTCTGTAATATAAGCTACAAAAGTTTACCCTGGCTTTTGGCCTCTTGTATATAAAAAAGTGCCTCTCCAATGTTACATATTTCTCTAAATTTACATTTCAAGCACACTCAGGGTCCTCTCTTGATTCAGTTTGTACAACAATATGGTGGTTTTCCCCTTCTCCTGCATATACTGCTGTTGTATATACAAATGAACCCTCTCTTTCAATGGCTTCAGACCCTGCTAGATTAAGTAGAATAAATGCCTGTATGAAAATATTGTATTCCTGCTCAAATACTCTCTACTTTTCTGGAGTATTATGGCCAAACACAAGTGGATTGGGTTTGCGGGATGCCTCTGCCATGCCAACACATAGTAATAAACACCACTGAAATTATGTACGAACACACACACACACACACACACACACACACACACACACACACACACACATACACACAAATTTTTGCCAGAACTTGTAACTGTGCAAAACAGCACAATAGACTCTTTGAAATAACTGCCCTTTGTAAAATAAGTTTCCATAGCACAAAAACACTTTAAAATCACTGTACTTTGTGAAACCACCCCTTATCAGTGTAAGACACACTTCAAAATGATTGCACTTTGCAAATAAAATGTACACAGCACAACAAACATTTCTAAATGACATTACTGTGGCTGCAATTTTTGAAATAACTGTACTTTACACACAGTAAACTCTTCAAAATAATTGCACTGTAATAAACCACACACTGCAAACACTTTGCACACTCTCAGATACTTTGAACAACTCTAGAAATGCTCTCAACAGCTTTAATCAATGCAAAATATGAGCACATAGCAAAAAACATAGCCATTTACTACAAACATGCAGCTGCTTTGCTTTTCCAATGTCACTTTGCCTTTTTATTGTACTTGTTATGCTCATTTTACTTTTAACATGCTCATTATACTTTTGCTGTGCCTGTTTTAGTTTTAACATACTCGTTATGCAAATCAGAAGTAGTAATGAACACACACAAATATTTCAAATAACTTTATCAAATATTGTTTCAAACATTTTGCTTAGTTAATAATGCATTTTGTGCTTTTTATTTGTTTAATAATATGCCTTGTGCTTTGCGTCTGGTTAATAATGCGTTTTGTAATTGCTTTTCATATCATATTCTTTACAAAATAAATTATTTATTTATGATTTATGCAAGTTTTTTATTACCTGAAATTCATTGCTGGCCTTTCTTCATCATTTGAAGACTGTATCACTCAACCTGATCAATCTACCTTGACCTTTAACTCTGCACGTCATGGCTTGAAGAAGTTTCACTCTTGATCCCATTCTGGTACCATGTCATTCATCTGGTCAGGATAAAACAGATGAATAGTTGTAGGTTCAGTTCAAGCAGCTTTATTATATACAAACACATCCGGGTTGAGGCTTAGAAACTTAAACTTATAAACAGACTACTGCACTCATATATGTTAACGTTCTGACTGTTCTCTCAAAATGGCACTGCTGCCTATGAGTGCTCTCTATTTATATGCATGTGCCCTCACTTTGAAAGGTTTCTTAAAGTTACAACACAGGCTCTGTTGTCCAATAACCTCCATACATTGTTCAGCATCCTGATGGCATTCTTGGACTTGTTCAGTTTGCTGTTGATGTTACTGCATGCCCATCCAATATAGCTGACAGTACTGCCAAGGTGGATTAATTTCCCAGTCACTGTTACGTCCTCTCTATCCACCATGATTGATGAAGTGTTTGAAAGCACTAACTGACTTCTCTCAAATCAGTGATTATGTTTAGAGAATTCATTACTTCACATTTTCATACACAACAATTAAGCAATAACAGAAGAGAGGCTATGGTATATTGAAGATTTACTCATGGCTGGCATGGTTTGATCATGAGTTTGAAGCCCGAGTGATTAAACAACGCCGGCTGTGGGTAAATCTTCAATATACCAACACCCACAAGTCAGTTATTGCTATTATACAATGGCAATATTTAAAAAAGAAATTGCATACTTTTTTTAAATAATGTTTTTGAATAACGGTGCCTTGGTGTTCCTCCTAATTGTTTCCACATTCTTCCACATTTGGTGATGTGCAAAGTATGTTCTCATACTTGCACAGGACATCAGTGCTGTGGAATGTACATAATGGATAAAGGAAGATCTGTATATTTTTTTAAATTATAAAATCTGGCCAGTTTAGAGGTACATGAGAGACAGGGCATAAGTGCAAGGAGGATCAGGTGCATTTCTTTCATTTTGCAAAACTTACTTGATTTGCCTTGTGTTTTTTCTGCCCTCTGTATGTACCACTCAACATCTTAGCTGAAGAAATGTGGACAAAGTTTTTAAAATGGGGACTGATTGTAAATGTTCTTATAAACCTAAATATCTGTGGGAATAGTAAGATTTTTTTATTGTCCATTGTCTGAATGATGTGATGTCTGAAACTGAAATGTGTGTCATTATTTATGTCTTCATTCCTCAGTGATTTGCCAGAAAACCACAGACTTTATGAGGAACAGACCAAAAATATCAGGCACAAATCCAGATAGTTGAGATGTATGCCTCTATAACAAATACTGATAGAAAAAAGTCTGGCCTCTTCATAGTACTTTAGTGACTGGACCTTTTTTCTAATGATATATGCTCAATTTACAATGGGCATGCTGGTTGGGATGACCAATCAGAGTGCACATTTTTGAATACTAATGAGCTATCATTGTATAATGAAAATTAACCCATATACAGTTTCACATCACTCTGTTGTTGTTTAATTAACTTTAAGGGTGTAGCTATGCTTAATCTGTATACTAAACTATGTACATTTTATTTAGAGTGTTTAATAGCAAAAGGAAATGTTTACATGATTATAAATGAATCTTTATAGCATATTCTGTACACAACTTGTTCACAGAAATACCCCTTTACAAATTAGTTTTGTGGATCTAGTAGGCAACAGATGAAAAGATTGCATTCATCTGTTGCTCATATGGTCAACATATGTTATGCAGAGATGAGTAATTGGGCATGTAGGGTCAACAGCAGGAGCTGTAATAACAAAAATGAAGGCTATGTACCCACTTTGGTGTATGGACGATCCCCCTCATATTGCTTTGGGCCTCTTCTGAAACAAACTTTGCTTATATCTCTGAATGATGAGTAGCAAAAACATTTTTCCTTCTGCTTAAAATCTTCCATTGTCGCTATGTTGAGTCTTGCAAAGTACCATCAGAGTAAATTGTTGACTCCATCTTAACCTCATTAACTCAGAACATAATTTCAGCTATTAATATATTAAAAGTATAGCACTAATCAGACAAATACAGACTTATTCATTTAACTTTAAGCTAAATTTCACAATAAAGTAATTACTGTCAGGAAGAAAAGCATAGTCACCTTCAATGTCTGCATCAGTTTAATTGAACTTGAACTCCTTGTCCTAATATTTTTTCATTATGTCATTGCTGTATGTTCATTTAATTTGATCTCTATAGTCTTTCACTTGGACAGGGTATAATCATTTTACCTTTGATTTATTCTTGAACATTCGGTTTTATTTTAATATTCTGGCAGCTTGCCTTGTTATTCTTAATTTTCTGTCTTAGTATTGAGTAATCTGTTTGCTTAAAAATGAATTTAAGTTTAGTCATTAGGTTCAAGTTCTAGAAAATACATTATTTATTGTATTACTGCTTTTTTTTTTTGTCTTGGCTATACTTGAAGATTTAATGGCATATCATTAAACAACATGTACATTATCTGCAAAATCACATATCAGTTGGAAAGCTGAAAGCCAAGCAGACAAGGCTGCAAGGTTATTCACTGAAGCAGTGTAGTCCAAAATTGAAAAAAATATACGTGTGTGTGTGTGTGTGTGTGTGTGTGTGTGTGTGTGTTATATATATATATATATATATATATATATATATATATACACACACACACATACATGCAAATTGTATACATATGTGTGTGTGTGTGTGTTATAAAAGCACATTCATGTAACTCTTATACCCTGTAGCTCATGGAAAACAGGAAGACAGGGCCAGAAGCTTGGTCACTGAAACAGTGTATTCCACAACTGAAAAAAAAAATATTGTCGTGTGTTATAAAAGCAAAATCATGTAAATCTTATACCCTGAAGTTCAACAAATCCACTTTAATAGCCATATGAATAAAAGTGACTGAATAAAATATTTCTTTCACTTCAGAAATGTTGATTACTCTGTTTGCAGATATTTTCGGTAATGTCAGTAATGACAACATAGCATAGAGAGGTAAGACTGCGTGCTGCTAACAAGTTGTACGCTGTTGTCTTTTGTTACCTGCTTCTAGTGCTGACTGACATACTTGTGTGATTCTTAGAAAGTGTTTAATGGGACAACTATTGTAGAGTCACTAGGAAAAAACTTTATGATTAATTGGTCCTATATGACGACAAACTGAATTGAATTCTTGCAGATTCATCTGTTCTATAACAGCATTTGAAACATTTTTTGACATCATAACTGCTCATTTTAAAAACAAGATGCAATTCTGACAATTATGCTTCAACAAAGAAAATCCGATCAGACTGCTTACCTTATACCAACATTTTTCACTACTTACTGTGCTTAATAAACAAAATATTCATGCAGTGGGAGTATTTTAATCCTGCAAGTCACCATAATTGATTATTTCCTCTCTCTAGTGCTACTACATTAGTGGTCGATTGCCATCTTATACATGAACATTCAACATTAACAAATTGAAATGGTTGTTACTACATAACTACGTCTTGGTTCAATACATTTCAGAGCTGATTGATTTATTTACAAGTATTCATTTAGTTTGATTTTCTGCACAGAAGTAGTGAATTAATTTGTTTTCCTGCACATGGTTTACTCCCCATCATTTTATGCAGGTATAGCTACACTGTACCCACTTCTTATAAGTGGACAAAAAATGTAAACATTTGACTAATTCATAAGACACACTTGTTAAGTCCACCATGACAGATCATTGGTAAAATGGTAATATATCCTATCTACATTTGCCACTGATTGATGATTACTGCCAACAACAGTATCCTAGTTTCATCTTAAGCAACAGAAATGCTATATATAGGAATATGAAAGATATGACACATCGTGTCTATATCACTTCATCGAAATCTCAGTTTAGCAAATTCCTATTCATCAAAGCCAATTGAGTGAAAGCTCTCTTCAATGAACGTTTCAGCAAACCTTCACACAGGGAAAGAAACTAGTCAGTCAGCTAACAACTGTACAAAAAAACTACAAAATCTTAAATTTAGCTAAGTGGGAGGCTACTCAGAGATCGCACTACAGTCGGGAAAAGGGCATATTCCTGATGATGCCCGACTGGTTTCTTTCCCTGTGTGAGAGTTCGCTGAAACAATAGTTTGCTGAAGTGAGCTTATGCTCAATTGGGTTTGATGAAGAGGAATACACTTAATCGAGGTTTCAGTGAACTGATATAGATGCATGACACATCTCCTAGAGATCTGTTCCATCGAGGCATGATAATACAATCACAAACAGTGGATGTGCTTGAAAATATCCAGCAATTTTATATGGAGATGTCTACAACACCACTATACCTATATATTTATTATAATCAACTTAAATCATGTAGTCTTGAGATAGGTTGTAAACATTGTAGTTTCAATCAAATTCACATGATTAGACTTGTATTATTGCATTGAGTGGCAACAAAATTAAATCAAGTGAATGAGATACATACTCTCATTCATGTTCCAGCCTAGTATGTTGAGTTTAAAAAAATAAATAAAACATTGTTCTTTTGCAGAGAGCAAGTTTCCTGCACCTTCCATGTTGGCGGCTGTGCCCATCATCCCCCTGCAAATTATATATACTAACTCCATGATCACATAAACAAGGGGTAAGGGCAAATGACTTAATCTCTGGATTTGTGTGATCTTGCAATCCTATCAATCAGTTGCCTAGTTAATCATATGCAGTGGACTATGCTGCTGTTGACCTACAACTCATTCTGTGTATATATGTGTATATATGGGTCTACTTCATTTAGTTGAAAACTCATTTCACTGAAAGTCAGTTTCCTGTGATCAATTCACTGGAGGATGACTTCACTGAAAACTCATTTAGTTGAAAGTTATATATGGCCTTTTCCCCACTGTAGTGCAATCCTGGATTTAGTATATATAGTAAGCGGGGGTGGGGGCACAGCCCCCACATTGGGGGATGTGAGGGATGAAGCCCCTCACATAGTTTGGTTATATGTATGCTGGGAAACTCTTCAGGCCACCAGATTACTTGGCTAAGATACTAGCCTTTTATAGAGTGTGTGTATCTCAATGTGGTACGATAGCCTCATGCCATAGAAAAATGAGATGGTTATACAATAAATGTATTTCTGTGTTAAGTCTGTGGTACTGATCACAGGTGATGTTTAAAATAAATGTCAGTTTTGTATAATAACTGTGCTTGAATAAATATATACAGACCTCAGATCAAGGCTGCTTAGCACTATCACTTTATTAATAATGTTCTTCTAAAGCTACTTACAAAAATTTACAACTAGCATTTAAAGTAAACTTTATGTAGATGCATCTCTAACTGTGATGGCAAGATACACAACATTGCTGCACTGCAATAATATACAGGAGACGAACACCTTTCAAATTACGAAATTGGCCATTTTTACATTTTAGATAGGAAAATAGAGTCAAAGATAACCAAACAGATAACTTTTCTGCAAGAATGTTATACATCAAATCAGATAAGACCAATTACTTTTCAGTGGGGACATGAGAAGATTGGGTGGAATATATTTGTTAATACTGTGTGTCATTTAAGGAAGTGGTCTCCAGCTGGTTTGCACTAATGCCTCTTAAGTAGAGTTAAAGAATCTGAAAAAGGAGATGGTGATACCATAGATATGACTTCTGTTTTTTTATCTGATCTTGTAGTGGCAAACATTAGATTATATTGACTTTAGTCAGTAAGCTGTGAATGAATCATATACAGGTAATATGACTTTGGGTAGCTACAGTCCTAACTTGCATGCTGTGTGCCTCAGTAAGCCATCTCAACATAACAGTGCTCATGGATTGCTACTGAAAAATGCCACATTTACCTGGTGGATATTATCTGGTTAACAAAAAGGGAAAAAAGAGCAAATGTGATCTATATGAACACCGCAGTACTTACTTTTAAGTATAATGATCTGATACAATCAAACTCTGATTGCTAAAATTATAGCTGGATTTCATTGATGTCACCAGCAGACACTTTGAATACCTGCTGCCATGGAAACCAATACCTCATGTTAACTTAAAACAACTAAATATAAATTCAATTAAGATGACTTCTTAATTTAAAACATAGCACATTTTAATAAAATCAAATTTACTTGCACTTCAAAAAGCAATATTTACCACTAATTGAAATCTAATAGCTTATCTACGTAAGTCAGCTACATTTAAATTGATTTTTCTTTCTGAAAGATTCCTGCTACATATTTAAAGGTTTATTATCCCTGTGTTTGAGATAAATCATTGAACTTCAGGATGACATTCTGAGCTATGACTTTAAAAATGCATATATTTTGAAGCAAACTGCAATTCTAGTGAAACATCTGTTAACCAACTCATAAGACAGATATTCCCAAAAGTCCGCAGTGCAGCACAGAAGAAATGGAGGAAGTCTTGTACAAATATACTCTCACAAGTGGAGCATTGCATACGGTATAGAGCTTCAAAACCACGATGAGTCAAAGCTTTAATAATTTTCTTCAGCAAAAAGTCTAGACAGTATTATTCTGTCCAGCAGTTATTCTACGTATTCAATAAAGTACCACAGTAACATTTTGGGGACAAATTAACGAAAATTACTTAAAAGATTTTGTGTTGCTTCAAAATGTCTTGCAGAAAACATGTGCTAAGGAAATTAAAAAAAAAAACATTTTGAATGATTGGTCTCATAAAGCTATACAATTCTGTAAACTAGCTACTGGATTAGGAAAGTATCCAGGTAATTATGAAGACATATACATGAAGATGGATTTTTCATTTCATATATTCTGGTCTTCAGGGAAGGTGAAGAACATTACATAGTCGCCACACTATTACCTGGAAGATGGCATCAGAAAATGCAGGTGAAAATTTAAGAATAAAGATATCCATAAATTGAAATGGCATGTATAAGTTCCATTCACTAATTACAGTGAGTGAATGTCTAAAGCATTCATTAATTAGACTTGAACTCCATACCAGTTATTAAATGACAGCTTATTTAAGAAAACACGAATACGCTCATGACATATTCAGAATTATCATCAAATCAATGTTTGCCTACATCTGAATTTTAGTGCCATGGAATGAATTTCTCCTAATCAAAGCACTGAGATCGCTACCATATGATTATGTTCCTTATGTCAACATTACATGGCATTAAATGTAGGTGAAGAATGTTTTAGGACAAGGCATAACTGATAAGCTGCTAAGAGTATGTTAAAAAATTAATTTTTGAAATACTGTAGAGGCCATATCATTATACATCATATACATTCTTTTTGCATGGATATTGTTTTATATCTTGAGTGACAGTGTTATGCAGGTGGTGTTATTTTTTATGAGATTGAAGATAGCAAGATGTGCTTTTATTTTGAAAGACCTAAGAGATTTAGATTCACTATGGACATTGATCATGTACCTAATGGACACCACATTATCAAACCCATTTTTTCAGTGATAGCATTAATATCACATATCAGACATCAAGCCCTGTATTAGGGCCACTGAAGATAAATTCTACACTTACCAAATAGGTAGCACCTGCATAACTGCAGAAGTGGTTGTCTGAATGTACATTTTGTTTGCTATGCAGACAGTTCAGCTTTTTTTTTATAAGTTATTTTTGGTAATGCTAATGTCTTTACTTTGTTCACTATATAAAACATTAGTTTATTGGTGTATATCATTAAGTATAATTATGATAACAAATGTCTCTGCACATAAAATTATATGCTGTGTGAAATTAAGAAAGAAAGTCATGCCATTAGGTTTATATAAGAAAAGGATACAGCTTTATATTCCAGTTCCCTCAGCTGTCTTGAGAACAAATAAAGTCAGATCGGTGGCACCCATGTACATGAATTGACTACTGATCAAAGAGCCAGGCAGTTAAAGGAAAGGAAAGAGGAGCTGAATGAATGAAAGGGCCAAAAGGCTGCTTAGCATTCCTTTGTGGTAAAAGTGTTCTGGATTATTCACTGGCAGTCTGTCCTGTTAGGTTGGGAAGGCCTGAGAAAGCAGATAATACTGAAGTCAAGATGTGCATTGAAACAGTGGGAGATGTATGCACTGAGATACAGAGATGAACACCCGTGCAAACTTCCAGAAGTGCCATCATTAATTATTGCATAAGACAGAATGGAGAGCCAGAATAATATGGATAGAAAAAAAAAAACTTGACAGTGTGAAAGCTGTAGTACCCTGATCATGGTGTCTGACATACTCGTAAGGAAAATTAATGGGTATTTGGGAAATAATTAGAAGTCTTAAGGATGAAGTCAGGAGCATCCTCTAATATGTTAGTATTTGGAGACTATGCAAAGGCTGATCTATTAAGACCTAATAAATAACTGCCTAAATTCAAAAGCCCCTTACACCTCAATGATTCCAGTGCTTATAAAGAATCCTTTATTTGCGCACATATAAATAGTTGCAAAGAATGATCTGACCCTCTCAAAAATAACTAAAGTAAAATTCAATAATAAATCCTATTGGTAGAGTCTGAATATAACCAGGATCTATGACAAAACAAAAACTCATTGCATGCAAAAACAAATATTACTCTGAAGAAGCTAAAATGATCTTGCTAAGCTAAGCAAGGAACTTTGTATCATGATTAAATAAACTAAAGTCAGAAATGATTGGTAAAAATAGCTACCCAAGTGAATGATAATCACAAAACCTTCTTTAATTATGCTACAAATCTCAAAAATGATGCCCAGTACTGCACAGAGCTAATAGTGATATTGCTTAGTCAGACCAAGTGGCTATAGCAAGTCTACTAGCAGACAAACTCAGCTCCAACTCTTCTTCTTCTCCAGTTTAATATTCTCACCTGCGCACCCCCCCCCCCCCCCCCCCCAGAGTCTCCCAAAAACAAGTCCTGGCTAGGCTGAAACATTTTTTTATCTTCTTCCATCATTGCTACTGGCCCAGCATCCAAGATGTATATTGGGTGCACCAGTCTTCCCCAAGAATAAGCTGGTATTGCTGGAGCTGGTCATGTATCTTAAGGGTATCATGGGGGTTCAGCATGTCTCTGCATCCATTTAAAGATTTTTTTTAATAATGTCATACCCACTTCTCTTCTACTTCACAACAACTTGGTTTAGTCCGAGGTGGTTGTGCAAGGTGGACAAGTGGCATATCACCCCGCCTCTGAAACAGCTCAGACAGGCCCACCTCCAACCTTATGGATCATGGTTCCTTCCAGAAACATCCTCAGCCTCCACCAATGATCATCACTAAGAGACACCCCACTATATCCTTTCACCCCCCTGGACAAGCTCACTCGTCTCTCTCTGCCACTTCATCAGTCACCCAAGCTGCTGAATGAACCCAAGTCACCTGGCTTGTAGTCAGAACTTTATCCATTTATGCTTCTAGAGAGACTCTAACCTGAAACATGAATTGTCAGACTCACTGCAGAGGCTATTCAAGATGAGCCTTAAAACAAGCTTTGTGTGAGATAAATGGAGGGCATTAGCAGTCATTCTCTTGCACAGACCTGGGACTACAACAGACCCATTAGCCTCCCTGACTCATCTGTAAGGCTATGGACTTCTTTAAATTCGTTCCTGAGGTAATGGGCAAAGGCAAGTAATGGCACACTGCCTATCTGAACCTTGCAAAGGTATTTGATACCATCCCACATTCAGGCGTCATAGATTAACTTTTCTAGCTAAATGTTAACATCTATCTAACTTGGTGGATAGCACTATGGCTCACAAACAGAACATAGGAAGTAAGGGTTGGTTGTTCTACCTCTTCCAAAAGACCTGTTATAAGTGGATTGCCACAGTGTTCAGCCCTTTGATTTCTTCTCTTTGTCATTTCCTTCTCAGGGTACAAAGCAAATGTTCAAGGATTGCGGTTGATCAAATTTGCAGATGACTGCAAATAACCTTCCTCATTAAAAAAAATAAATAAATCAAAAGCCTAAATCATAAAAAACTATACAGACCATCTCAAAGCTTTGTCTCTCTTCTCAGAATAATTCAGGCTATTGAGAGGTGACCTCTGTCTCAAATGAAGAACTTCAAAACACACTGTTCTATCAGTCTTACTACATAGTCGGAAGTTCAGTGGTATCAGAAACACCCACTCAGGAGACTTCAGTCTCTTTTACAAGAATAACAGTACATGTTTGAGGGATATTTAGGGATCACTGAGAAAACCAATTCTATGAAATCAGCTTCCCTTCCACATAAAGCAGAGTACTTCTCTTGCTGTATGTCAAATATGACTTGGATGAATGAAGGGGTAACCATAAATTCACACCTGTTTTACACCGATACCCTTCATGGATAGGAAAAACATGTAAGTTCCCAATATACACTTTTGTGGCCCACCTTTGGAGACTCGTACAACAAAATGTAATGTCTAAAAATTACCATGGGAATACAGGGATAGACTTTTTAAGATCTTCACAGATCAATATCCTGTAAGCTTATTAAGTTGAACAAAATTTTTTATCAAAATGCTGTATGCACTTCTGAATGACATTCATTTTTAAATGTTTTACTGAGACTTTATGAGTATATGTTATAGAATAGGTCCTAATTCAAAACTGTCTAAGTTTTCCTTGTAGGAATTCAGTACATCATTACAGATATACTTGAATCCATTTTTGACAAAATGCTAGAAATTTGTAAACTACAATAATATATTTCAGATGGAAAATATTGACTCTAGCAATAGTAAGCAGTAACTATACACATGGGAAACTGCCATGGCCTCCACATCATTGTATAATATGGATTTTTTCATGCAGTAGGACAACTAACAGAATGATTTGAAATTTGTTCTCTAACTGCTAATCTAGAATGTAGCTATCAGCAACTTAAAGCTTTTAGTTTTCACCTCAGAAATGATCATTTTGATGGTCATCTCATGGTAATGGGTGTCAAACTTGAACACTGTTTAATGGTTTATTCTGCAGACAATGTTAAGTACTTATGAAAGCTTTCCAGCATTGTTAGAGTAATAAACTGGTTACCCCCTGCTTTAGTAGGTTAGTCTTCTAAGAGCTTTGTAAAAGTTTAATAAGAAGAATGCCCATATCATCTAGAGCTTTCCAACACCAAAGCTGCTGCCTCAGAATTATGTTCTTCTTATCAAATATAACAAACTCTGTCTAGTCAGAGTTCCGAATCTGCAGCCATCATTTGGTAACTCCATCATCTTTAAATTTTGAATCCAAAGACTTTTTAATGTTTTTGGTATTTTTATCAATGAACCACATAACAACTTGTATTGAAAAGTAGCAGAATAAATTATTTACTGGCATTCATATGTCTTCACCTTGCTCCACTCGGTACAGCTTTGGTGTGAGTTTACCAGCCTGATTATCAGTCTGTGCTATATTTTCTTTGCATGGTACTAAAAACTGTCCACTCTGTACAATACATACATAGACTTAACTGTGACTTATTTCACTCTACATCTTTTAGGCAATCATATTTTATTAGTACCTGGTTTTATGAGCAGAAAAAATTACTACCTAGTCTAGAAAATTGTTGATAATATGAAAAGAGCTGCATCATCTATTTATTTTGTAAATGAACATTTAAGCTGGTTATTCCAAAATGCTTAAACATCACGTTTACAGACTTTATGTTGTGTAGCAAGGAGTGGACTTTATGTTGTGTAGCAAGGAGTGGAAAAATTGTACCTGTCTTTCTAAAATCTGGAATTTACATCTCAGTAATAACAAACTTGCATACACAAATGTATCTCTTGTTAGCTACTTTATTTCTCACCTGTCCTTCTAAACTGTGGATGCCTCCATTTTAGTAATCCCAAATGTACTTACCTAGACATATCTCCAGTTAGCATCCTTATTTTTAAGTTTAAAGGGTATAAAGCAGGAATGCACAACTGTGAAATACAGTGCACTACTTATGATGGCCACATGCTATTTAATACAGCAGAACATAGATGGATCATAATTCATCTATCCACTTCAAACCCCAAATAATCCTAATTATTTTAATATGTCTCTCTCTCCCAATGAACTGAGCACATGGTATCCCTGACAATTCCTGCAGCAAAAGCTAAGACAATCTCACAATCAAGGGAACTTCTACAGCTGAATTTAATTCCAGTTGCAAAAGCAAAAAAGTGCCATCAATTAAAACCTATATAAGGCAGTTTCCAAGAATCAAAATAAACTTGAAATATCTTGTTTTCCTTCACTTTTGCATCAGTGTGTTCTGTACTGTATTGTTGAATCTGCTGGAGGGACCCCCCCCCCCCCCATCTACACCCACAGGCTTTATACTGTGGAAAGTGTAGCTAAATTAACACTTCAACATTTTTCCATTTTTTATATTGTAGCTACCCTGTCTTAATCTATATTTTCAATGCTCCGTAATATCCACACCTCAGCCTACTGGGACATGTTTTTCACTCAGGGACTTCAAACTGTATATCCAGCTCCAAATCAAACTAAAGCCTCTCCAGGCAGACCCCAGACTCTTAAAAAGTATGAACTATGTCACTCAAAATTGCTATATATTATCTTTTTAACTATAATTGCTTTAAAAGGGTGATCTCACCTGCAGTGCATTTAAAAATAAGATAAATCAGAGATTTAATCTACACAGTACATTTAAAGCTAATTAATTCAGACGTCATTATGAGCATGCCTAGTGGACCTTCCAAACTCCAATAACAACAATCTGTTCTTTTTGTACTCTTATCAGAGACATGCTTTATAATACCTATAACACGCTAAATAAACAACTGATATTGGCTGAAAACAGAGTTAAATATAATAACCATGACATACATTTCAGACCCTACTACTGTTCTTAAACTCAATTCAAGCCAAACTCATCATAATGCTGCCTGTTGCAGTAAACTTTGGTGCACCTTAACAATAATCTAGCAGCTGGTGTTTCTTCCTTTAAAGTTAGCAGAACTTGTCTTACCTGCTGTCTCTCTGAAGTTTTACAGATTGTTTTCCTGGTACTTACTCCACTGTGGGCTAACTCAGTCCAGTCAGCCTTCGCTAAGCTCAGTCTCCAGTCCACTCCCCTACAATAGCCTCATTTCCCACCTACCCCCACTGCATCTAGACTTATACCTGTTAACCCTGCCTCCTCTACTCATCCTCCTATCCTTTGCCTAACTGCACTATCCAATCACAAACTGTTTTCACTATATCATCCCCATACTCTTCTCTTCTAAATTCTTCTCAAACCTCACTCTGCTCCCTCCCCATCAAAACCTGCCTATTCTAGACTCCATTATTGCTGCTCATTACCTCATTTCACCACACTACAAGATTCAAACAGCACTGGCCATGCTGTTCCCCTCCTGTATCTCCTTATTCATTTGTTTATTTAGGGTGCACCTCCACTCATTCCAAACATCCCCACCAGTTGTTGTTGTTGTTGTTGTGTCTTTCAACTTTTCCCGGTTAGGGGTCACCACAGTGGAACTCCGGTCCGCTAATGATTGGTAGTTGATTTTTACGTGCCGAGTTACCAGCCCTGATGCACAACCTTCAACGAAGGTATGCCCATTCATGCATGCCTCCATGCAGAAGACGCTCTAGCTGAGAATTGAACCAGACAGCGTCTTACTGGGAGGTGACAACACTACCGCAGCACCACCACCGCGGGCTCGCTACTGCAGCACCACCACCACGGGCTCCAAACATCCCCAACAGTACTAATAGTAAATAACCACACCTCAGCCATTACTTCACCCTCACCTATCAACCATCTTCCTGCTAGCTACTCAAAAATCTGTTCATGTTTATTTCCCATGACTCCATTTTACTGTTGTAACCACAAAATACTAAAACATGTCTGTCCTAGTAACAAAGTATTACTAAACTAAAATATTGTTCCTCTTCGGCCAACAACCTTTCCCTTGAATACCTAAGTCTAGCTACAGATGCTGTAGCATACCCATTGGCATTCCTACTAATAGATCAATTACAGAATCCTTTGTCCCTAACTTATGGAAAATGGCAAATAGTATCCCTTTACATAAAGGAAGTAATTCCACTGACATTACAAATTCTGTCTCATGGCCATCCTACCTCCCCTCTCTAAAATCCTTGAAAGATGTATATATCAATAAATTGTCCACTGTCTCTTACAAAATACATCAATACGAAACATGGAATCTGGATGGACCACAGCACATCCACTACATTACTATCATTTACAGACACTGTCAGTAAAGTCCATAACTCCAATAAATTCGAATCTGCAGTACTTATAGATCTTTCAAAAGCCTTTGACATGGTCTGTCACAGTAAACTCCACAGTAAGCAACAAAAGAGTGCAAACCAAATGAAGCAGAACAATACTTTGACAAAAGCGTTGAATAAAGTGTGGTACACTATTTCTTGATTGCCTCGACTATTGGTTCCAGATTTTTTTGGTAAAACTCCACAATAAACTTTCCACCCTGGGTCTGTCATCTCCACTTATTCATTGGTTCTCCAGCTAACTTGCCAACAGGCAACAAGTTGTAAAATGGCAAGGGTCCATCTCTGCATACCTTTCCAGTTTCACAGGAGTCCCACATGTATCTACCCTTGGCTATCTACTACGCAATATTTTTTATCAATTAATTGCATTCATATTCTTGTAAAGGCACCCTGATTCAGTATACAGATGACTCTACCATCATCATCTCTTCAAACACCTTAACTCAAGTCCACAAAATTGCTCAATAAGCTTTCATCTCCTGTGTGTAAAAAGCATTCATAGGACAATAAAAAATCAAGCACTTTTGTCTTTTACTCTCCACACTCAACTCACATAGCAATTTTATAAATGCATATAAATCAGTTAAACACCAACAATTCATAAAAAAATAACATTCATATAAACTGACTTACTGTAATCTCTGAGCTAATAAAAAACATTTTATATTAATTAATTTGTTATGTCAAGGTTTCTGTCTGCTGCCAACCTGATTTGTTACCAGGCTTTCTTGCATTCTAAACCCACATTACAGTCACCTGCAAATTTATTCAAATTAACATAATTAGTCACAAAAAAATTGAAATTTCCTAAAATCTTTACAACCTGCAGCATGTTTAGCAAACAGATTATTGAAATCTTTGTTCTCAACAGCTGTTACATGTTCATAAATTTCTTCTCTCTAATTTTCTTATAGTTTTCTCCACATAATACCTAAAACATGTCGCACATGTTGCTAAACAAACAATGCCTCTCAAATTACCCTCAAAACTATCCTTCACCCAAATAAATTGATTGATTCCTTTTACATACATACTTGACAAATCGCTAATGTACCTACAATATTTACAACTATAACACTTGTAGGTCCCCAAGCCTGAAACACATTTTATATTAATGGGTCTTGTCTTTTCCAGAATAACTTTCAGGTTATCTCTTTTGTAGGTGAACATAGGTCTTTCTCATAGCACTTTAATCGATTCTGTGTTGCCTAACATAGTTTTCCAATTATCCAGAAATATTTCCTTTATGACATGCATATCTACAGTGATTGGCAAAGGAAAATATTTACCATAAAATTACTCATCATTAATATTTATACATCATGCTTCATTATTGTTAGTATCTATCCTTCTGTGTGGAGTCTGCATGTCCTCCCCGTGGTTGGGTAGCGTTCAAAAGACATGCATGCGTAAATGGGTGTGCCTTCGTTGAAGGTTGGGCGTCGAGCTGGCACCTTGGCGTTTCGTAAAAAAAATCTACTGCCAATCATTAGCGGACCGGAGGTCCGCTGTGGCAACCCCTTAACAGGAAAAAGCCGAAAGACAAGCAACAACATTATTATTATCTATTATTTAATTTGAATCTTATCTAAAAATGGGCTTAACTTTATTTTGACTCATGTTAATGACTTCCTCCGTATGTTTTCCAGAGAGTCATTGTCATAGTGTCTATCAAGAAATAGCCTCTTTAAGAAATCCGCATTTAATAAAAATACGCTGTCATTACTAGTCAGCTGACTTAACCTGTTGAACTGCCCTTTTATCACTTTCATATGTAATGGGTGCTGGATTTTCTTATGTAGATAATTTTTCATGAAAGTGTCCTTCCTGAACATTCTGCTTGGGAAATTCTTATAGATATTTTTTAGCCCAATAGTTAGAGCGAAAAAAAATTAATTGAAACACCCAAACCTCCTAATGTGAAAGACAAAAAAATGAGTGCATACATTTATGTCATCAAAAAAATGTATTCAATTCATCCATGGTACCACACCAATAAAAATGAGATCATCAAAAAAAATGTTTGTAGAAACCAACTTTGTTAAAAAAAACAATGAGTTTTAATAAATTCTTGTTCCGAACAAGCCATCACTAAATTAGCAAAAAAAAGGTGCTACTCTACTATACATCACAACTCCTTTCTTTTGCTTAAAAAATCTGTTTTGGAATGTAAGAAAATTGTTATGTAACACTATCTGTAAAAAGAAACAAATCTTGTTAATGAAGTTGTTATCAAATTTCATGAATTTTGTGAAATACTTCCTGACAAAATCTATACCTTGTTCTTGATGGAAACTCATATACAAAGATACAATGTCCAAAGTTACCAAAAAAACTACACTTTCATGAAGAACAACCTTGCATAGTAATCCCAATAAATGCCAAGAATGTATAAAATAAAATTCTGACTAAATGAGCATAACTAGAATTGTAATGATAAGACAGTTAATGAAAACAGGACAGTTAAAAGAAGAATGCAGTAAAATATAACTTAATATCAAGCTTAGTCAAATTACTTTTAAATGGAATCAGCTAAAAATAGATATTGAATAGGAGACAGTGAAGTAATTATAGGATGAAGATGATTACAAATTATGAAAGAATATTGAGGAGGTCCAGGTGAAAGGGAGATAGTAGAGTGGGAGGAGTTGATGACAGTCAGATAGAAATTGTGAAGATTTAGCTGTAGTATGCCCAGTTGCATAAAAGAGTTGTGATAGTAAGGGTCTGGAGATTATCAAGGAATATGACATGTTAATTTTGCAGCTGAGTAGGTAGGACTTTAATTCAGTTTTAAATGATTTTAGGGAGTGTTCTTGTCATATTGCATGTGGGATGGAGTACTAGGATTTAGCGAGGTGGTGACAAAGTAGTGATTTTCCGGCAGAATTATAGAGTTTGTATACATGTAATAGGTATTTGTCCAGTTAATTTTGTGGTCTGGAAGGGTTGCATATTTGTATGAGGTTGGAAATAGATGGACAGTTGTCAGTTGTTATGGATTTGTGGAAGTTGTGAGTAGGTTAGATAATGTGGAAATTCCAGTCACTGTAATTCTCTTAGGGATGTACAGTGGTAGGTTCTATTTGGAAGGTTGTAGTAAATCATGCTATTTTGTAGTAACAATGCTCATATTTGTTAAGCAAGGTCATTTGGATGCTGTTAAGGACTGGAACACAATAGATTAAAGTAGGCAACAGAAGGGAAGAGGCAGTGTGTTTTCTTACAGTGTCTGAGAAGAGGGGTTAGGCTCTAAACAAGAATCCAGGATTTGTTGTAACTTTTTCACTATATTTTGGATGTGTCTGTCAAACTTTAGGTTCTCATCTGCACAGATACCTAGCAGTTTAGTGTGTGTGATTGGGATGTCTCCTCTCTAGGCCAGTAATCCAGGAGAATGAATCCTCACCACTGACACTGGTGAGGGACATTCACCTGGAACAAAAATGGATACACCCAGTATTTCCAGATGCAGCTATCTACATCAAGCATAGATTCACTTAAGAGCACACAGGGAACACACTCAGCCTGGGCTCTGGGTTTCTTTCCCCTTGTCCCCAGTAAGGCTACCCACTGGCACAGCTATTGAGTTAAATCATCCAGCATCCTCTCTGTGAAATCAGTGCTTCATGTCCCTGCCCCAGGCAGCTGACACACATACTCTTTGAGATTTGATTTGCACACACACACACACACACACACACACACACACACACACACACACACACACACACACACACACACACACACACACACACACACACACACACACACACACACACACACACACAAACACACACACACACACACATACACACACACACACACACACACATACCTGGGAAAGGCTGGCACAGGTTTACTAGCTATGCCCCACACTGCCCAGACTATAAGGTAGCTACTGCCACCAGACACTCCATGCCAGCTACGCTAAGGCTCTTATAGGGGTACCCAATTATATTGAGTGAAATTAATATTAATACAAGTGGTAGTTTGATCAGTGCCATAAGGCTTTCAGGAGTGGCCACAGAGTCACCAAACAGATATGAGTACTCTCAAAGGTTAAAACATTTTCTAAAGGACAAGCCACAGTGAAACGTTTAAATATATTTAATAAGTAAGAAAATAACATGAAAATACTAAATATCTATTTACAATAAACACCAGAGTTTTACCACAGGAAATATTAAAATAACAAAGATGAATAGATTCACACAGATATAGAAAAACAGTACTTAACTAATCTCACTATATTTTCCTGACTAATCTCAAGAGTTACTATTCCCTAGTTAAGCTACTTACTACAGCAAGGCAAGATGAAGTAGGTGAGTAATGCTTCCATGTCAGGTTTCTAAAACAGAATGCCATGAAACTTCAGTCTCAAACAATTTGTTTGTTTGTGTCTTTCGGTTTTTCCCAGTTAGGGGTCGCCACAGCGACGCTAATGATCGGCAATAGAGTTTTACGTACTGGCTTGCCGGGCCTAACGCACAACTTTCAATGAAGGAACGCCCATTCACGCATGCCGCTACACAGAAGATGCTCTGAGAATCGAACGGGCAACATCTAACTGTGAGGCGACAACGCTACCACAGCACCACCATATTTTAGTGATGGATTCCAGAATGACATCACATACATCTGATCATCTGACTTCTGATTCCCATGTAACCCCCCATTGCTAGAAACTGCCAGGATTTAGCAACTGTGTGTCATTAACACACACACACACACACACACACACACACACACACACAAAACACCTTGTTAAGATCTGCTGCAGCTCCTGAAAGTCATAAAACCATAAAACACTTTCATTCTCCCTACAGGAGCTAATAAACCATACCATACCTCTTAGAGGCATTCTGTCTCTGGCTTCATTCAAAACTGTGAGGTAACATCTGTATGGCCTAGGCCCAGTAAATTAATACCTTACTATTTTTAAAGTTTGAGATTAACCTCATCTCCACCAGTATCTTCTGTGAAAACCTGTGGATTTAAACAGTTACAATAATGTATGTACATTTCTTTTTCTGTCTAGCAGGAAACACTGTTGATACATTTTTAGCACAAGCAATTTTACAAATCCATTTTCAACACAAGCATCTGTACAAATCAGTTTCATATATAAATGACTTATGATTCTTTGCAAAATTCCAACTAGCTGTGCTGGTATATGTTGCACATCCACTGCCCTATGTCTCCTGGCATAGCTGGCAATTCCTCACATTGTCACAGTGACAAGTTTGATTTTTGTTTTGTTGGATAATGTAACTGAGAAGGAGGTTTCACTGATTGTAAGCTCTTTGGGAGTAAATAAGATTTGTTTGCGTTTATTTGGGTTTAAGAATAGCTGGGCAGATGTCAGCCAGGTTCCTATAGATGAGTAGGATTCCTGAGTAAGTTCTTGTAATTTGTTGATATGTTTTGAGATAAAGATAACTGTAGAGTCATCTCCATACCGCATAAGGGATGCAGTTTTACAGGATTTATGTAGGTCATTGATGAAGATGTTAAAGAGAATGGGTTGCAAGATTGATCCATGCAGTATACTGACTCAGACATGGGGGAAAGGATGAGATGCCTTTTTACCACTTGACACTTTGAGCTGTATTTTGGATGTAACTACGAAATCATGATGTAGCGGTGGTTTCAAGTCCTAGGTTATAAAGCTTGAGTAGAAGAATAAAGTGAGAGACTGTGTCAAAGGCCTAGGATAAATCAAGGAAGAGAGCTGACACTAGGTTTCCATCATTCCAATTTGTGTTAACTGTAGAGGTAGTGTGATGGGGATGGAAGCCATGCTGAGATGAAGAGATGAGATTATTTTGTGTGAGGTAATACAGGAGTTGTAACTAGATGCAATTTTTCAAGTATTTTTGAAATAAGGGATAGGATTTTAATTTGTACTTAAAAAGAGGAGGTAGTGCTCAAATATATAAAATATATAGGACATCTGAGCATGTTGTTATTAACCAGGCCAGATAAGTGGCAGTGCAAGTTTGAAAATAAGAAAATGAATTATGTGCAATCAGGCAAACAAAACCTGCTTCAACTACGAGAGACAGCACTTCAGTCCAAGTGACATTTAGTTCCTCAAAGCATTTTAGATAGTACATACATCTTAAATGAAGCAATTTCTTCAGTTAAGAAGTGAGTGACAATCTTACTTTTTTGGTATGAAAGAAAGTTCCCCTAATATAAGCACAAATGGAGCTTTACAGCCTGTAACACATTTGTAAAGACATTATTGACCAGTTAGCCACAGCAGAGATTTCTATAGACAGAAATGCTGCCATCTTTCTAGAGGTGTTTGACTGATAATAGAACACAAGGTTCATCCATTCTATGATAGGATATCATCATCATCATCATCATCTCCAGTTAATAGATCTCAGGCATTCAGGGTCCAGGTGCTACTAGATAGACATGATGTACATTAACTTACACAACAATAATTTACACAGTAAGACAGAGCCTTTATATATGTATATATATATATATATATATATATATATATATATATATATATATATATATACATATATATATATATATATATATATATATATATATAATGTCCTCACCATTAATACACGAGTAGATAACAAAACATTTCTACAACCTGGGCTGTTTGCTGAAAGTTTTGAGTAACAGAGAAGGGACAAGCATTAAAAAGTGACTACTAAGATTTATTCTCTTGAAAAGTCACATAAGCACTATCACAAGAAGAAAATATTGATGTAAATTTAGGCCACTGACAAAATTGTGATCTAACATAGTCAGAGAGATCTCAAATGACATGAGGGCAAGCAAGGTTAGAAGAAGGAGGGGAAAAAATACTATTGTGGTTTCAGCAAGAGACTACATTTATTTTTATTTTATGTATGTATATATTTATTTTATGATAATGCAATTTCTGCCTACTACTAAACCTATTTGCTGTAACCTTTATTTATTTATACTTATAATCATGCCATACAATTGTCTATTACATTCTTAAGAAACTACATTCATTTAAGAAGCATTCCTAAAACATTAAAGTTAACTTTTTAAAGGAAAAAACAGCACACCAAAGAATGGAGAGTGGATAGAAAGGCAAAGAAAATTAAAAGTTTTAAGTGCAAGTCATATTTAATTACTACCTGGTAAAGTACTCCCATGAAATAATTGTACTGAACATAATGCAATCATTTCCTTTCATATAGTTAGTCAGCTACACAGTGTAAGTAATCAAGGTTTCTTTTGCATAATGCATGCTGATGTAATCAATCAACTTTTCCCAAAATATATCACAAAACTTGTGTGAATACTTTTGCTTAGCTAAACCAATCAAAAACATGTCTTCTTATGAAATCCAAATATGGGTATACTATAAATAATGTTAGAGTAAACTGTTCTTTGTAAGCAAATTGATTTATATAAAGTGTTAGTATAAACCATGTTGGGCACAGTGGTATAGATTCCTGGCATCTATGGCTTACCTTTGTAGACTGTTCTACACTTTTATTCATAGCCAGCATGAGGTTGACACTAGGAATTCTAGAATGCGGAGATTTTTCCATTGACAACAGTATAATTAAATGAAGAGACTGACTGGATTTGGAGATTTTCTGAAGAAATGTTTTCAGCAGATGTAAGAAATGAAAGGAGAGCTGCCAGTTGGGCATGGGCAAGGGCATCGGCCCAACAATAACTTTACAATAAGATACTCTGAAGCATTTATGTTGTAAAAGATAATCATGTCTCAACAGAGAGTAGTTTAAAGTCAGTTAGTTAATGCTTATTGTGGTTTAACTAAAATAAATACCTAGATGGTGTAAGTCTGTTTCTGATCTGGTGCTTGCTAATTTAACAGTGGATAGTCAGACCCGTTTTCAAATATGCACTCACAAAATTTCAAAGTGGACAGTAAATCTTTAAAATACTGAAACATTTTAAACATTGACATCAACATCCAATTTGGCATGTTGTTCATTGAAGTAGTGTCAGTTTGTGCTATTTCCAAACAAAAAGGCTAATGAGATGTCATTTGAAGCAAATACTCTTCATCGATCACTGAGTTATCCAACTAACAAAGACTTTTGGTGGGATTTTCCAGTTTCCAACTTGATCACCAGGTGACTTAAAATCTTGTGGTAGGCCATTTTCTGTCACAACATGGATGCCATTAAAAACTTAAGTGAATGTTGCCCACATGTAGTCAGTATAGATGTTAAGTTATAAAGATATATAGGATTTTTTTATAAAATGGTATGATGTAAATCGAGTAAAATGCTGACTTTTTTAAAAATAGTAAAGTTGATTTTACATGTCTTTCTAAGACTTTGGTAAGTTTTGATCAATATATACAAAAATCAAAATCACTACCTACATGTGTAAAGTGTGATAGTACAGTTATACTGTTAGGAATGTGTTGATATACTTAAGATTATCTGTCAGAAGTGTCAGGGCAACATGTAGTTACCAGAAACACAACCAGATGCTGCAGTTTTAGTGATGACAGTAACTAAACACAGAAATGTAACAGACAATATAAGGATTTTCAGGTTCCAATTCTAAGTCCTTTATTTGAACAGTGTTATTCTGAATGGTTAGAGGCAGCAAAAGCTGAAGAAAAAACAAGTGACACAGTAGCAAATTTAAATAAGCTGACACATAGCTTTAATGTAAAACTGCAGAAATATGATGCAGAGCTCAGGCAGTACACTAAGGCTACATGTTTACTTCTAACTACTTTACAAATTACATTAGAATCCTTGCAGGAAAAAATACAGGACAGGAAGGATGAACTTACTGCCATAAAAGCACATTACAAAAAGGCAGAGGAAGGCATTAGGATGGAGAGAAGGTTTAGAGTATAGGCAGCTATGGAAAAAGAAAACTGCAGTAGAGTAAATGCAAAGTTACTTCAATAAATGCAGAAATTGCAGGTACAGCATAACAGCACACCCTGCATTAAAGCAGAAGACATAAATTTAGTAAATACATCAACTAATTTATATCAACAGTCTAGGTTACTACAGGTAATCCACAGTGAAATGATAAAATGGGAATTTTATATAACATGGCGGCCTTTGAAGAATTGGTTACACATATGGGTGGTACAGATTGATCAGAGCCTTTGGAAAAATGTTTTTGGATTTTCATCCCTAAGTGTTTCACTAAATATATATAGACAAAGTGGTTAGATGTATCTATACCTATTTAGAGAATGAGATCAGTTTTGTTGGCATATACACAGAGATAGCCATTGACAACTAAGTTATTGGATAACTTTATTATAACTATATTGGATAGACCAATGGAGCAAGCAGAACATTTTAAAATGGCTTTTCAGATAGTGTGTAACAAATTAGATCAGAAGATGAAAGAAGAAGCTGTCGAGAAGCAACAAATTAACAATTTTGTAGAACAGGTTAAGGGAGTACCAGGCGGCAGTGTATGCACGAGGAAGGCTTTAAAACGCTGAAGGGAAGTGGTAACTAGATTGATGAAATGACAGAAAATAGATAGTAAGCAGTGTACAGTGCAAAACATTTTTTGTGTTGTGGAAGATGAAGTACAGATCAAGGTGTATGTAATTGGGCAAGGAAGAAGGTGAAATGATCCCCAAAATGGAGGAAGAATAGCATCAGCCCCTCCTTAGCTAGAAAAGGGATGGTTCAGGCAGGAAAAGTAAGGAAGTAACCTGTTTTTTCTGCAAGAAGATATGACATGTAAAACATGGTTGCCACTATTAGAAAAATGGAAAAGTAAGCAAATAGAAAAGGAGATATATCCATCAGAACAATATACAAAAGAGAATCAGAATCCTTGCTATAATTCCAAGAGAGAAAGTTATAGAAAATCACAAACAAATAGCAGAGGGAATGTATGTGGAGCAGAGTATGAGATAAGGGATCCACCATATAATCCAGATAGTGAAAAGTAAGAAAACATTTAGACAGAAACAAATAGAATTGTATATGTTACCAGTGATGATGAGGAACAAAGGAAAGCAGAGGCAGTTAATTTGTTGCATTCAGAGACACATTTGATGTCAGTCCCACCCTCAGGAGGGACAGAATAGGGGTGTGCCCCCCCGCCCACATCACCCAGTTAGTCTCTTTTACTTTGGGTGGTGATGGGAGACCACTGATCACCCTGTGGGTAAAGGGATACCATGGCATAATGTTCTGACAGATACCAGAGTGGTAGTCTTAATAAGAAATAGAAGATTAAAAATAAATAATCAAATGAAAACAGTTATTTTGTGATTCAATGAAAACTCCATAGTAGCTGCCAGTAGTCAACCAGTTGGCATTATATTTAAAGAGGATGGAGAAACACTCAAGAAATCCTTTTGGTTGCATCTTAGCTGTGGTATGACTATTTTAGGGATGGACATATTATCAAAGATGGGAATTGTGATAGATTTCTCAAACAGAATTCTATGCAGTGCAAGAACAGGAGGAGATTGAATATGCACAACATATGGTAATAGAAGTACATCAAATAGACAAAAAGGAAAAATTGAGGTGGAAATGTCAGATGAGCAAAAGGACTTGTGGGAAAAGTTGGAAAACACTGTTGTGGATTTATGGGCAAAAATCCAAACCAGACTGTGATAAATTAAAGGAGGCCATAGTGGGTGGTAGTCCAAATGATTTTATTCTGCCTTTCCAAAAGCAGTATCCAATTCTAATTGAGGATCAAAATGACATGAGGAAACATATTCAAGAAAGGAAGGAGGCAGGCATTATTAAAAAGGGAAGTAGTCCAACAAGTTCTCCTCTATGGCCAGTGTTAAAAGAAGGACAGTAGCTGAAAACTGATCCTGGATCTTAGGAAGGTAAATGATTGCACAATACTGATGCCTGGGATTCCTGGATCTTAGGAAGGTAAATGATTGCACAATCCCAAGGGCTCATCTGATGCCTGGGATTCCAGTATTGTCAGCAAGACTTAAACCCACTAGTAAGTGGTTTTCAGTTATTAATTTGGCAAATGGATTTTTCGCTGTGCTGTTCTGTTGCAGGAAAAGGAGTGGCAAAAGTTTACATTCACTTTTGAAAATCAATAGTATGTGATGACATGGCTATTTCAATGACTTCAAAATAGCCCAGTTATTTCTCATCAAATCCAGGGACAGGTGTTGCAAAAAATAAAGCTGCCAGATAATGTAATTCGTTACCTTGACAACATTTTGATACAGTCAGAAACAGTTAAAGAGCATTACAGCCATTTAAAGAAGGTGCTATGGACATTACAAGAGGCAGGGTTCAAAGTAAACAAGTCAAGAATACAGCTCATGAGGCAAGAAGTAAACTTTTTGGGGATTATAGTAACACCTACATGCAGGACACCTTGTGAGTAGAGGGTAAAAGGAGTATTAGGCTTACCAATGTCTTTAATGGTGGCAGATTCTCACAAATTTATGGGAATCATGAATTACAACAGGGAATTTATTAAGGATTATGCAGTGTTAGCAGTGCCACTGTACAGGATGTGAACAGAACAAAAAACTTCCATAAAATTGCAATGGGGGTCCATAGAAGATGATACTTTCAAAATGTTAAAGTAAAAGTTAGCGCAGGCTACAGAGTTGATGACTCCAAATAGCAAGGTTACTTTTTTCTTGCAAGCAGCAGCAGGCCCTGAAACCATATCTGTAGTTTTACTACAGGCATGGTCATTAGGGAAGTCTCAGGGAATGGAGGAAAAATTAAGACCATTTACATTTTGTAGTAGGAAACTCACACCAGTGTGAAACAGATACCATCCCTGCATAAAGCAACTGTTGGCTATTTAGTGGGGGACTAAACAAACTGAATATTTGATGATGTTTTCAAATGTAATAGTTCAAACCCTTCATCAGTCAATTAAACCTTTATTGTATATTACACAAATGGAAACAATAACTGAAAGGGTGAGTCAGAATATATTCGCAAAATGGTTAACCACACTTAATATGAAAAAGATTCACACTGAATTGGCAGATAAATATTATCTGTCAAAGCTAGCAAATTATGAAGAAAAATAACACAATCGCATGGAAAGTATTGGAAAATAAGAAAGATCTCCTCTAACGCCTGAGTTTGATTCCAGAATATCCACTCTATGTAGACCAGGCAAGATTCTGGAAAAATGGAAAATATCATACAGGATTCACAATTGTAGGCCTAAAGAAGGAGCATGGAGAAGTACTCATTAAACTACCAGGTCACATGTCGACTCAAAGAGCTGAGTTATAAGTAGTAAAATATGTACCGCAGCACTATAATTAAGTTAATATTTATAGCGACAGTGCATATATAGTAAACTTGTTAAGGTTACACACAGCCACATGGTCTAGAAGAGGATTTGTTGATAATGCAGAAAAACCTTTAAAGCATGCTCAAGTTTTAAAAGATATGTGGGACATCATGCAAAAACATAATCTACAGGTGCAGTTCAGCATTTTAAAAATAAAAGAACATCGAAAATAAAACAGTGTGGATGTGCAGGGTAATGCTTTAGCGGATGCACAAGCCAAACAAGCAGCAGAAATGGGTTACCCACCATATCCGGAGGAGACAGAGGGTGAGCTACAGTTTTTAGGGGTAGCAATAAATAAAAAGGTAACAGAATATGATGCACTGCAGGTAGATTTGAGTGATTTACAAAAAGAAAAAGGAATTGAGGAAGAATTAAAACAGTGCAAGCTGATAAGTAATGATACAGGAAGGAAGCAATATTATGTCTTCCCAAGGTTAAAGGAGCAGAGTTATCTTATGTCCCTCATGGTTTGGCAAAACTGCTTGTAAAGTTCATTCATCAACTATTGGGACTCATAGGAAAGGAAGAGCTGTGGAAGGTGGTAAAGGAAAAATACTAATGCCTTAAGCTAAAAAAGTTGTGTCAAATAGTACAGGATGAATGTCTGATTTGTTTACAATCAAATCCCACAACAAGAAAACCACAGAGGCATAGAGTTCTAGCAGCAGATGGCCCATAGTATGTCATTCAAATTGATTAAAGGAGCTATGTGATATTCTAGGCATTCAGCAGAGGTTTTATGTTCCCTATTATCCATGATCCAATGGGAAGGTGGAGAGAATGAATCGCACAATTAAGGCAGGACTAAGGAAAATGTGCATAGAAAAGGGAAATAACTGGGTTTCTCATTTACAAGCTATTTTGATGAGCATTAGGGGTACTCTAAATAGTAAGACAAGAATCTCACCATCTGAGGTCATGACAGGGAGACAAAAGCCTCTAAGTTTTCAATTTCATCCTGAAATAAGGACAGATAGGCCTTTGTTGGAACCAGAGAAGCATCAAAAATGATTAAAAGACATAAAAGAGGTATGTGATGAAATAGAAGAGAAAAAGATTTTTACCTATGGTCTAAAGTACATACAGCCAAAAGAAGAAACAATGGCAGTAGGGGAAAAGGGTTTAGTAAAAAACTTCAACAGGTCAGGACCATGGGACAGTAACTGGCAAAGACCATATAAAGTCATACAGCAATAGGGCCATTGGTGTACAAATAAAACCTGTGAAATAGGGTAAACAAAGAATTCTAGTGCACAAAGATCAGTGTATGTAAATGAATAACTGAAAGTAAGGCCAAAAAGGTAGAGAGATAACAGATTGTCATCTGTTTTTCAGATGTTAATCTACTGGTCTGGAATAACATTCAGTCAAAGAAAAGAAAGTAACAGACAAAGAAGAGTTAATGCGTAATAAAACCAGCAAAGAAAAATTATGGAAAATAATACTTTATTAATTTTAACATTTGTGTAAGCAGGGGCTATTTTACAAATGGTAATCAAGCAAGATTTAAATATTAGTATGCTATTAAGAAAGCAAAAATGGGTACCTAATTTTAAAGGGTCTATTTTCTGTTACCAAAAATACAAAACTTGAATGGCGAATACTGAATACAAAAGAACAAAAAGGAAAATTATCGAATAAAGACAACAGACCACGATGAGTCAAAGCTTTAATAATTTTCTTCAGCGAAAAGTCTAGACAGTATTATTCTGTCCAGCAATTATTCTACGTATTCAATAAAGTACCACAGTAACATTTTGGGGACAAATTAACGAAAATTACTTAAAAGATTTTGTGTTGCTTCAAAATGTCTTGCAGAAAACATGTGCTAAGGAAATTAAAAAAAAAAACATTTTGAATGATTGGTCTCATAAAGCTATACAATTCTGTAAACTAGCTACTGGATTAGGAAAGTATCCAGGTAATTATGAAGACATATACATGAAGATGGATTTTTCATTTCATATATTCTGGTCTTCAGGGAAGGTGAAGAACATTACATAGTCGCCACACTATTACCTGGAAGATGGCATCAGAAAATGCAGGTGAAAATTTAAGAATAAAGATATCCATAAATTGAAATGGCATGTATGTGTTCCATTCACTAATTACAGTGAGTGAATGTCTAAAGCATTCATTAATTAGACTTGAACTCCATACCAGTTATTAAATGACAGCTTATTTAAGAAAACACGAATACGCTCATGACATATTCAGAATTATCGTCAAATCAATGTTTGCCTACATCTGAATTTTAGTGCCATGGAATGAATTTCTCCTAATCAAAGCACTGAGATCGCAAATGTAGGTGAAGAATGTTTTAGGACAAGGCATAACTGATAAGCTGCTAAGAGTATGTTAAAAAATTAATTTTTGAAATACTGTAGAGGCCATATCATTATACATCATATACATTCTTTTTGCATGGATATTGTTTTATATCTTGAGTGACAGTGTTATGCAGGTGGTGTTATTTTTTATGAGATTGAAGATAGCAAGATGTGCTTTTATTTTGAAAGACCTAAGAGATTTAGATTCACTATGGTCGTTGATCATGTACCTAATGGACGCCACATTATCAAAACCATTTTTTCAGTGATAGCATTAATATCACATATCAGACATCAAGCCCTGTATTAGGGCCACTGAAGATAAATTCTACACTTACCAAATAGGTAGCACCTGCATAACTGCAGAAGTGGTTGTCTGAATGTACATTTTGTTTGCTATGCAGACAGTTCAGCTTTTTTTTTATAAGTTATTTTTGGTAATGCTAATGTCTTTACTTTGTTCACTATATAAAACATTAGTTTATTGGTATATATCATTAAGTATAATTATGATAACAAATGTCTCTGCACATAAAATTATATGCTGTGTGAAATTAAGAAAGAAAGTCATGCCATTAGGTTTATATAAGAAAAAGATACAGCTTTATATTACAGTTCCCTCAGCTGTCTTGAGAACAAATAAAGTCAGATCGGTGGCACCCATGTACATGAATGGACTACTGATCAAAGAGCCAGGCAGTTAAAGGAAAGGAAAGAGGAGCTGAATGAATGAAAGGGCCAAAAGGCTGCTTATCATTCCTTTGTGGTAAAAGTGTTCTGGAATATTCACTGGCAGTCTGTCCTGTTAGGCCGGGAAGGCCTGAGAAAGCAGATAATACTGAAGCCAAGATGTGCATTGAAACAGTGGGAGACGTATGCACTGAGATACAGAGATGAACACCCGTGCAAACTTCCAGAAGTGCCATCATTAATTACTGCATAAGACAGAATGGAAAGCCAGAATAATATGGATAGAAAAAAAAACCTTGACAGTGTGAAAGCTGTAGTACCCTGATCATGGTGTCTGACATACTCGTAAGGAAAATTAATGGGTATTTGGGAAATAATTAGAAGTCTTAAGGATGAAGTCAGGAGCATCCTCTAATATGTTAGTATTTGGAGACTATGCAAAGGCTGATCTATTAAGACCTAATAAATAACTGCCTAAATTCAAAAGCCCCTTACACCTCAATGATTCCAGTGCTTATAAAGAATCCTTTATTTGCGCACATATAAATAGTTGCAAAGAATGATCTGACCCTCTCAAAAATAACTAAAGTAAAATTCAATAATAAATCCTATTGGTAGAGTCTGAATATAACCAGGATCTATAACAAAAACAAAAACTCATTGCATGCAAAAACAAATATTACTCTGAAGAAGCTAAAATGATCTTGCTAAGCTAAGCAAGGAACTTTGTATCATGATTAAATAAACTAAAGTCAGAAATGATTGGTAAAAATAGCTACCCAAGTGAATGATAATCACAAAACCTTCTTTAATTATGCTACAAATCTCAAAAATGATGCCCAGTACTGCACAGAGCTAATAGTGATATTGCTTAGTCAGACCAAGTGGCTATAGCAAGTCTACTAGCAGACAAACTCAGCTCCAACTCTTCTTCTTCTCCACTCCAATATTCTCACCTGCGCACCCCCCCACCAGAGTCTCCCAAGAACAAGTCCTGGCTAGGCTGAAACATTTTTTTATCTTCTTCCATCATTGCTACTGGCCCAGCATCCAAGATGTATATTGGGTGCACCAGTCTCCCCCAAGAATAAGCTGGTATTGCTGGAGCTGGTCATGTATCTTAAGGGTATCATGGGGGTTCAGCATGTCTCTGCATCCATTTAAAGATTTTTTTTAATAATGTCATACCCACTTCTCTTCTACTTCACAACAACTTGGTTTAGTCCGAGGTGGTTGTGCAAGGTCGACAAGTGGCATATCACCCCACCTCTGAAACAGCTCAGACAGGCCCACCTCCAACCTTATGGATCATGGTTCCTTCCGGAAACATCCTCAGCCTCCACCAATGATCATCACTAAGAGACACCCCACTATATCCTTTCACCCCCCTGGACAAGCTCACTCGTCTCTCTCTGCCACTTCATCAGTCACCCAAGCTGCTGAATGAACCCAAGTCACCTGGCTTGTAGTCAGAACTTTATCCATTTATGCTTCTAGAGAGACTCTAACCTGAAACATGAATTGTCAGACTCACTGCAGAGGCTATTCAAGATGAGCCTTAAAACAAGCTTTGTGTGAGATAAATGGAGGGCATTAGCAGTCATTCTCTTGCACAGACTTGGGACTACAACAGACCCATTAGCCTCCCTGACTCATCTGTAAGGCTATGGACTTCTTTAAATTCGTTCCTGAGGTAATGGGCAAAGGCAAGTAACGGCACACTGCCTATCTGAACCTTGCAAAGGTATTTGATACCATCCCACATTCAGGCGTCATAGATTAACTTTCCTAGCTAAATGTTAACATCTATCTAACTTGGTGGATAGCACTCTGGCTCACAAACAGAACATAGGAAGTAAGGGTTGGTGGTTCTACCTCTTCCAAAAGACCTGTTATAAGTGGATTGCCACAGTGTTCACCCCTTTGATTTCTTCTCTTTGTCATTTCCTTCTTAGGGTACAAAGCAAATGTTCAAGGATTGCAGTTGATCAAATTTGCAGATGACTGCAAATAACCTTCCTCATTAAAAAAAATAAATAAATCAAAAGCCTAAATCATAAAAAACTATACAGACCATCTCAAAGCTTTGTCTCTCTTCTCAGAATAATTCAGGCTATTGAGAGGTGACCTCTGTCTCAAATGAAGAACTTCAAAACACACTGTTCTATCAGTCTTACTACATAGTCGGAAGTTCAGTGGTATCAGAAACACCCACTCAGGAGACTTCAGTCTCTTTTACAAGAATAACAGTACATGTTTGAGGGATATTTAGGGATCACTGAGAAAACCAATTCTATGAAATCAGCTTCCTTCCACATAAAGCAGAGTACTTCTCTTGCTGTATGTCAAATATGACTTGGATGAATGAAGGGGTAACCATAAATTCACACCTGTTTTACACCGATACCCTTCATGGATAGGAAAAACATGTAAGTTCCCAATATACACTTTTGTGGCCCACCTTTGGAGACTCGTACAACAAAATGTAATGTCTAAAAATTACCATGGGAATACAGGGATAGACTTTTTAAGATCTTCACAGATCAATATCCTGTAAGCTTATTAAGTTGAACAAAATTTTTTATCAAAATGCTGTATGCACTTCTGAATGACATTCATTTTTAAATGTTTTTACTGAGACTTTATGAGTATATGTTATAGAATAGGTCCTAATTCAAAACTGTCTAAGTCTTCCTTGTAGGAATTCAGTACATCATTACAGATATACTTGAATCCATTTTTTGACAAAAATGCTAGAAATTTGTAAACTACAATAATATATTTCAGATGGAAAATATTGACTCTAGCAATAGTAAGCAGTAACTATACACATGGGAAACTGCCATGGCCTCCACATCATTGTATAATATGGATTTTTTCATGCAGTAGGACAACTAACAGAATGATTTGAAATTTGTTCTCTAACTGCTAATCTAGAATGTAGCTATCAGCAACTTAAAGCTTTTAGTTTTCACCTCAGAAATGATCATTTTGATGGTCATCTCATGGTGATGGGTGTCAAACTTGAACACTGTTTAATGGTTTATTCTGCAGACAATGTTAAGTACTTATGAAAGCTTTCCAGCATTGTTAGAGTAATAAACTGGTTACCCCCTGCTTTAGTAGGTTAGTCTTCTAAGAGCTTTGTAAAAGTTTAATAAGAAGAATGCCCATATCATCTAGAGCTTTCCAACACCAAAGCTGCTGCCTCAGAATTATGTTCTTCTTATCAAATATAACAAACTCTGTCTAGTCAGAGTTCCAAATCTGTAGCCATCATTTTGTAACTCCATCATCTTTAAATTTTGAATCCAAAGACTTTTTAATGTTTTTGGTATTTTTATCAATGAACCACATAACAACTTGTATTGAAAAGTAGCAGAATAAATTATTTACTGGCATTCATATGTCTTCACCTTGCTCCACTCAGTACAGTTTTGGTGTGAGTTTACCAGCCTGATTATCAGTCTGTGCTATATTTTCTTTGCATGGTACTAAAAACTGTCCACTCTGTACAATACATACATAGACTTAACTGTGACTTATTTCACTCTACATCTTTTAGGCAATCATATTTTATTAGTACCTGGTTTTATGAGCAGAAAAAATTACTACCTAGTCTAGAAAATTGTTGATAATATGAAAAGAGCTGCATCATCTATTTATTTTGTAAATGAACATTTAAGCTGGTTATTCCAAAATGCTTAAACATCACGTTTACAGACTTTATGTTGTGCAGCAAGGAGTGGACTTTATGTTGTGTAGCAAGGAGTGGAAAAATTGTACCTGTCTTTCTAAAATCTGGAATTTACATCTAAGTAATAACAAACTTGCATACACACATGTATCTCTTGTTAGCTACTTTATTTCTCACCTGTCCTTCTAAACTGTGGATGCCTCCATTTTAGTAATCCCAAATGTACATACCTAGACATATCTCCAGTTAGCATCCTTATTTTTAAGTTTAAAGGGTATAAAGCAGGAATGCACAACTGTGAAATACAGTGCACTACTTATGATGGCCACATGCTATTTAATACAGCAGAACATAGATGGATCATACTTCATCTATCCACTTCAAACCCCAAATAATCCTAATTATTTTAATATGTCTCTCTCTCTCCCAATGAACTGAGCACATGGTATTCCTGACAATTCCTGCAGCAAAAGCTAAGACAATCTCACAATCAAGGGAACTTCTACAGCTGAATTTAATTCCAGCAGCAAAAGCAAAAAAGTGCCATCAATTAAAACCTATATAAGGCAGTTTCCAAGAATTAAAATAAACTTTGAAATATCTTGTTTTCCTTCACTTTTGCATCAGCGTGTTCTGTACTGTATTGTTGAATCTGCTGGAGCCCCCCCCCCCCCACCTACACCCACAGGCTTTATACTATGGAAAGTGTAGCTAAATTAACACTTCAACATATTTTATCTAGTTTTGTAAAATTTCCCTGGAAAAAGCAAAAAAAGCCCACAACAATAAAATTAAATGCTGTGACTCATGCCAAGTAATTTGAGTTCAAAGATCCTGTCTTTATATCTATTTTCCATTTTTTATATTGTAGCTACCCTGTCTTAATCTATATTTTCAATGCTCCGTAATATCCACACCTCAGCCTACTGGGACATGTTTTTCACTCAGGGACTTCAAACTGTATATCCAGCTCCAAATCAAACTAAAGCCTCTCCAGGCAGACCCCAGACTCTTAAAAAGTATGAACTATGTCACTCAAAATTGCTATATATTATCTTTTTAAATATAATTGCTTTAAAAGGGTGATCTCACCTGCAGTGCATTTAAAAATAAGATAAATCAGAGATTTAATCTACACAGTACATTTAAAGCTAATTAATTCAGACGTCATTATGAGCATGCCTAGTGGACCTTCCATACTCCAATAACAACAATCTGTTCTTTTTGTACAACTTCAAAAAATCAAAAAAACACTGTAAAAATTCAAAAGAAGACAAACCACACTGGCAACTGGAGTAGTAGATTAGCGCTTTCGTTTACTAGCAAATCGTAAACTTCTTCAGATAAAAAGCCATCATAAAATATTCATTATATACACCCATTCATTCTGATGTCATCACTTAATTAATCAATTAATTATTTAAATAAATACAAAATTCTTTTTAAAGAGCCCACTTACAATAAGCAAAAGTATAGCTGTAATTGCAAAGTGACCAGTAAGGATTATAAATAAAATTCAAGTATGCTTCCAATAAACTTACATACAATGTTTAAAGCATATTTTAGACTAAATTAAATAGGTAATATAATAATAAAATAAAATACCTTATCTAAATAATGCTTTCAATTTCAGTAAACTTTTAATAGAAATCATTTCATTAATGCCTGGTGGGGAGGTTGCATGTAATCTCAGTTGCCATAAGATTTCTTTTTCTTCTAGTTTCAAACTAATAGGGCCTCCCCGTCCTGTTACATGAACTTGATCAATAATAACAAATTGAAAATTATGACCAGGATTTAAGACAATGTGCCTGGCCAAAGCATTACATAAGTTTTGTTTTTGAATAGCATAAATGTGTTCATGTACAATATTCTTGAAACATCTATCTGTTTTGCCCACATAAAATGATGTACAAAGGGCACATAATCCTAAATAAATAACTCCCTTAGAGTTGCAATTAAACTTATGGTTAATATGAATCCTCTGTTTTCCTACTGTTATAGAATTAGTAGTTTTAATATATCTGCACCAGGAGCAATTTTCGCATTTAAACATGCCACAATGTGGCCTATGTTGGTAAGTGCTCCCTTGTTCCAAAATTTCTTTCAGGTTAGTGCCCCTTCTGAAAGTAAATTTTGGTTCTGGTGCAATAAATTTATTAATATTCACATCTTCGAGTAAAAAACACCAATTTTTCTGTAATATATATCTCAAATTTCCCACATCTTGAGAGAAAGTAGTAATAAAGTTAGAAGATGAATATTCCAAATTAACTTTATCTTTCTTATTTTCAAATGGTATACAAGTTACTGGTGGGAAATGTCCTATCAAGTTTTCAATATTGGAATCTACACTAAGATTCTGTTTATTAATACATAAAATAGGACTAAACCCACCATTCGATCTCTTATTAGTAACTTCACTTATCAAACTACTCAAAAGATTAATCTGATATTCTCTTTTAATAAACATTCTTTTGAGGCTCCCACATTCTTCATGAAAATCATAATCCAAAGTGGTCATTCTGGATGCTCGTATGAGTTGACCCTTAACTATGCCCCTTTTCTGATGGTAGGGGTGACAACTTGAAAAATGTAGGAAGGAATTTGAATATGTTGGTTTTCTAAAAATTTTTGAAGTTACACAATTCCTAGTCAAATCCTTCCTTAAAGAGACAACCAGAAATGCAATACACTCAGTATTATGTTCCCAAGTGAATTTCAAAAAGCCAGTATTCAATTCCACTGCCTCAATAAGTTTCCCAGCTGAAATCTTATCACCTTTCCATAAGATAAAAATATCATCCAAATATCTGGTGTACCAGACAGCATTCTGGATGAATATAGGATTGGTGAATAAGAAGTGTTTCTCCCAAAAGGCCATTACCACATTCGCAAAAGTGGCTCCACATGGGGAGCCCATCGCAACGCCAGTTTTTTGCAAAAATAATCTATTATTAAAGAGGAAATAATTATTTTTCAAAACTAAATCAAGCAAATATATAATGTTATCAATTTCTTGAAAATTAATTTGTTTTTCCAATAACAAGTCCCTAAACCAGTCACACCCGATGTCCTGGGGTATGGAAGTGTATAAATCACAGACATCCATAGTCAAAAAGTTAACATTACTATCAAAGGGTATTTCATTAATGACCTTCAAAAAGGCCCAAGAATCTTTACAGATTTGATGTTCGCTTCTCAGAGCTTCTTTAAGTTTTAAATCCACAAATTTTGCACAACCAAAAGTAATGGACTGACGACCATCAATGATTGCCCGGAAGGGAGGTTTATGAACATTTTTATGAATTTTGGGTAGTCCAAACATGCATGGTGTAATAGGAAAAGATATTTCTAAATATTTAAAGGTGTCCATGTCAATGCGACCCTCTATAAATAAATCCCTGATGAAACCAGACACTTTACGATGAGCTCCATTCATTTCATTTAAAGATACTTCTGCATAAGATTCACTATCCAATAATTCACCCATATTCGCAATATAATCATCTTTGTTCATGAAAACCAGACCCCCTCCTTTATCTGGTTTCATGATTCTGATGTCAGTGAATTTGATTCTGATGTCAGTGGATTTTTTGCTGTGCTGTTCTGTTGCAGGAAAAGGAGTGGCAAAAGTTTACATTCACTTTTGAAAATCAATAGTATGTGATGACATGGCTATTTCAATGACTTCAAAATAGCCCAGTTATTTCTCATCAAATCCAGGGACAGGTGTTGCAAAAAATAAAGCTGCCAGATAATGTAATTCATTGCCTTGACAACATTTTGATACAGTCAGAAACAATTAAAGAGCATTACAGCCATTTAAAGAAGGTGCTATGGACATTACAAGAGACAGGGTTCAAAGTAAACAAGTCAAGAATACAGCTCATGAGGCAAGAAGTAAACTTTTTGGGGACTATAATAACACCTACATGCAGGACACCTTGTGAGTAGAGGGTAAAAGGAGTATTACGCTTACCAATGTCTTTAATGGTGGCAGATTCTCACAAATTTATGGGAATCATGAATTACAACAGGGAATTTATTAAGGATTATGCAGTGTTAGCAGTGCCACTGTACAGGATGTGAACAGAACAAAAAACTTCCATAATATTGCAATGGGGGTCCATAGAAGATGATACTTTTAAAATGTTAAAGTAAAAGTTAGCGCTGGCTACAGAGTTGATGACTCCAAATAGCAAGGTTACTTTCTTCTTGCAAGCAGCAGCAGGCCCTGAAACCATATCTGTAGTTTTACTACAGGCATGGTCATTAGGGAAGTCTCAGGGAATGGAGGAAAAATTAAGACCATTTACATTTTGTAGTAGGAAACTCACACCAGTGTGAAACAGATACCATCCCTGCATAAAGCAACTGTTGGCTATTTAGTGGGGGATTAAACAAACTGAATATTTGATGATGTTTTCAAATGTAATAGTTCAAACCCTTCATCAGTCAATTAAACCTTTATTGTATATTACACAAATGGAAACAATGACTGAAAGGGTGAGTCAGAATATATTCGCAAAATGGTTAACCACACTTAATATGAAAAAGATTCACACTGAATTGTCAGATAAATATTATCTGTCAAAGCTAGCAAATTATGAAGAAAAATAACACAATCGCATGGAAAGTATTGGAAAATAAGAAAGATCTCCTCTAACGCCTGAGTTTGATTCCAGAATATCCACTCTATGTAGACCGGGCAAGATTCTGGAAAAATGGAAAATATCATACAGGATTTACAATTGTAGGCCTAAAGAAGGAGCATGGAGAAGTACTCATTAAACTACCAGGTCACATGTCGACTCAAAGAGCTGAGTTATAAGTAGTAAAATATGTACCGCAGCACTATAATTAAGTTAATATTTATAGCGACAGTGCATATATAGTAAACTTGTTAAGGTTACACACAGCCACATGGTCTAGAAGAGGATTTGTTGATAATGCAGAAAAACCTTTAAAGCATGCTCAAGTTTTAAAAGATATGTGGGACATCATGCAAAAACATAATCTACAGGTGCAGTTCAGCATTTTAAAAATAAAAGAACACCGAAAATAAAACAGTGTGGATGTGCAGGGTAATGCACAAGCCAAACAAGCAGCAGAAATGGGTTACCCACCATATCCGGAGGAGACAGAGGGTGAGCTACAGTTTTTAGGGGTAGCAATAAATAAAAAGGTAACAGAATATGATGCACTGCAGGTAGATTTGAGTGATTTACAAAAAGAAAAAGGAATTGAGGAAGAATTAAAACAGTGCAAGCTGATAAGTAATGATACAGGAAGGAAGCAATATTATGTCTTCCCAAGGTTAAAGGAGCAGAGTTACCTTATGTCCCTCATGGTTTGGCAAAACTGCTTGTAAAGTTCATTCATCAACTATTGGGACTCATAGGAAAGGAAGAGCTGTGGAAGGTGGTAAAGGAAAAATACTAATGCCTTAAGCTAAAAAAGTTGTCAAATAGTATAGGATGAATGTCTGATTTGTTTACAATCAAATCCCACAACAAGAAAACCACAGAGGCATAGAGTTCTAGCAGCAGATGGCCCATAGTATGTCATTCAAATTGATTATGCAAGATCATTGCTGGCAGCCAAGTGGGGTTACAGATAAGTACTGGTTGTGGTAGATATTTTTTTCAAAATGGGTGGAAGTTATCCCAACCAAAACACCAAAAACTAAAGCTACAGCAGAGGTGCTTTAGAAAAACAGTTTTGTACATTGGAGTTAGAGAACGGCCTACAGTTTGTTAGTAAAACATTAAAGGAGCTATGTGATATTCTAGGCATTCAGCAGAGGTTTTATGTTCCCTGTTATCCATGATCCAATGGGAAGGTGGAAAGAATGAATCGCACAATTAAGGCAGGACTAAGGAAAATGTGCATAGAAAAGGGAAATAACTGGGTTTCTCATTTACAAGCTATTTTGATGAGCATTAGGGGTACTCTAAATAGTAAGACAAGAATCTCACCATCTGCGGTCATGACAGGGAGACACAAGCCTCTAAGTTTTCCATTTCATCCTAAAATAAGGACAGATAGACCTTTGTCGGAACCAGAGAAGCATCAAAAATGATTAAAAGACATAAAAGAGGTATGTGATGAAATAGAAGAGAATAAGATTTTTACCAATGGTCTAAAGTACATACAGCCAAAAGAAGAAACAATGGCAGTAGAGGAAAAGTGTTTAGTAAAAAACTTCAACAGGTCAGGACCATGGGACAGTAACTGGCAAAGACCATATGAAGTCATACAGCAATAGGGCCATTGGTGTACAAATAAAACCTGTGAAATAGGGTAAACAAAGAATTCTAGTGCACAAAGATCAGTGTATGTAAATGAATAATTGAAAGTAAGGCCAAAAAGGTAGAGAGATAACAGATTGTCATCTGTTTTTCAGATGTTAATCTACTGGTCTGGAATACCATTCAGTCAAAGAAAAGAAAGTAACAGAAAAAAAGAGTTAATGCGTAATAAAACCAGCAAATAGAAATTATGGAAAATAATACTTTATTAATTTTAACATTTGTGTAAGCGGGAGCTATTTTACAAATGGTAATCAAGCAAGATTTAAATATTAGTATGCTATTAAGACAGCAAAAATGGGTACCTAATTTTAAAGGGTCTATTTTCTGTTACCGAAAATACAAAACTTGAATGGCGAATACTGAATACAAAAGAACAAAAGGGAAAATTATTGAATAAAGACAACAGATAAAAAATATATTGAATGGCTGTAGTTGGCCAACATCGCAAATACAATCAAGCAATGTTGGGGGGGCTGCTCCCCCCCCCTTCAAATATATATACCAATTCTGAGATCGCACTACAGCGGTGAATAGGGCAAATTTAAAAGGTTTTCCTTCACTTACCTTATCATGGTGTTACTACTTGGTTGTTGGCCAGCTATGGCCATTCAATAAATTTATTTTCAAAGTTGTCACTGTTTAATAATTTTACATGTTGCTGCTTTACATTTGATATTTCACCATTCGAGTTTTGTAGTTTTTGGTAGCCAACCATGGACCCAATTTTAACAAGTTCACAGTAATGCAGATGGCACATCCCTCCCTCCCCCACCCCCTTGCAAAGGTAACCACCATGAAAAACTTCTCCAAAGCTAACTTTGGGCTCCTAAAAACAGAGGTGGCTAAATTCATGGCACCCATGCAAATGGAGAATAGTTGCATGACCGCCAAGTCATATACCAGTGCACTCTCCGAACATGTGCACAATTGCATGGATCTCACCATACCCAATAGAACCAAGATGCTCTCCTGCAAAAAAGGAAGTCAATCTGGTGGTTCCCTGCCATAAACAAACTCTACAGCAGAAGGAAGAAACTGATGTGGAATAAAGTGAAGTCCCAAGACTAGAAAAACTCTTATCAGCCTCAACAAAAAGTTGAGATCCCTCATCAAATCCTCCAGAGGTAGCTATGAAAACAGAATTGCAGCAGATAGTAAAGACAACCACAAGGCCTTCTATAGTTATGTAAAGAATCTCCACGGCAATACCCAGATTTGCTCTGAGCTACTGTACAATGGTACCTCCTACACTGAGCCAACAGATATTGCCAATAAACTGGCCGACAGATTCAATGCCAACTTTAACCCCCCCCCAAAGGACCAATCACAATACCAGTAGATTTCCAGGCACCTAGTATTATTGCTGCACTGGTTAAAACAGCACTGTCCAAGGCCAAGAATACAGCTTCTATGGGACCTGACAATATCCCTGGCTGTGATCTACATGAACTAGAGAGTGAACTGGCACCTCACATGTTTGCCCTGTTCAATCACAGCCTCACCTCAGGCTTTGTCCCTAACGAATGGCACACTGCTACAATCATCCCTCTCCACAAAGGAGGAATGACTACAGACCCTGGGAACTATCATCCCATTAGCCTGATGAGTCTGATATGCAAAGCTATGGAATGCATAATCATGGACCTAATAAACAAGGATATAGGGAATCTCCAAACTCTGGATCCCACACAGGTTGGCTTTGTGAAGTGTAGCTCATGCCTGTTCAACTTGGTCGACTTCTTTGAGTCAGTCACCAGAGCTGTGGATGAAGCCAAGGTGGTTCATACAGCCTACCTTGATCTGGCCAAGGCATCTGATACTATTCCCCACTCAGGAATCATAGAAAAACTCACTAAGCTAGGCATCAACCCCTATAGCACTAGGTGGGTTGCAAACCAGCTCACAGATAGAACCCCCAGTATGAAAGTAGCTGACTCCAATTCAGACTGCTGACCAGTCACAAGTGGAGTCCCACAGGGTTCAGTCCTGATTCTTCTCCTGTTTGGTATCTACTTCTCTTAATTCTAGGCTAACAGGAATGGACTCTACCTGACAAAGTTTGCAGACAATTGCAAGTTGGGAGCTATTATTAACTCCCCAACTGATGTTGGCATCCTGCAGAAAAGGCTCACTGAGACCAACGACTGGTGTCAGAACCATGGCCTTAAGCTCAATGCCAAAAAATGTGTTGTCATCCCTTTTGGGAAAAACCTGGTTCCCATAAATTACCACATCAATGGTAGTCCACTGAACACAGAAGGCATTATAAGAGATCTGGGAACATAGGTTTAGAGTGAACTCTCTTTTGACCGCCACATTGCCACTGTGGTCAGAAAGTCCTTCTATGTAGCACATCTCCTTGCTAAAGGTTTTGCATTCAGGAAGAAAGAGGTCACTGTCTCCCTCTATACTTCCCTCATTAGGCCAATCATTGAGTACAATGCACCATTTAGCATGTACCTCACTAGAAGCCTGCAACAACTGTTGAGGCCACAAACGTACCTCACAAAGAGGATCGTAGATCTTAAACACTTGTCCTTTATGGAGAGACTCAAAAAACTCCAACTATTCTCTGTCTCATATTGCCTACTTAGAGGCGATCTCTGCTTGACTTACAAAGCCATGTCTGATCCAGCTCTGTTAGAAATGCTACATCTAAAACAATTCCAATCCCTCCGCACCACATGCTCCAGTGATCTCAACCTCATTACTACAATCAACAGAACATGCTAGAGGGACAGGTTCATAACCCAGAAACTGCCCATGATATGGAATAGATTTCCCATACATGTCAAACAGAGCACCTCACTGGCCCTCTTCAAGAGAAATCTTGATGAGTAGATGGGAAATAGAAAATTCACCCCAGGGATCACTCCAGTGTTTCTACTCGACAGAGGCACTGGGAACTAAGATTGGGTGGCACAATGCCAGGTTAATTATATGGGCTAGGCTTGTAAAGGCTCCAGGCCCATTAGCCTAGTACACACCTATGAACCTATGAGCCAATTAATAATGCAACAAAATATTCGGTGTGTACTCCAATTCCAACAACACCTGGAAAGAATAGCAGAGGTGTCTGAAAAATCCAGGAAAAGCTGGAGTACTGATTGGAGTGATTGGCTGAATAGTTTGTTTTCAGGATAGTCCAGATGGATCATTTCCACATTGATTGCAATTATTCTCATTATTACTCTTGGTATTGTTTTTACATGCATAAAGCTTTGTGTAACAAAATTGTTTAACCAAATCAGTATTATAAATGCAGAAGAGTTACGATAGTTTTGACTTTCTATGTAACTGTTTTAATAAATGGTTTCATTTTATTTTTTTACTGTTTAAATAACAAAACAGGGAATTGTTAGAGTAAACTGTTCTATGTAAACAACTGATTTATGTAAAATATTAGTATAATGCATGTTGGGCACAGTGGTATAGTTTCTTCGCATCCATAGGCTTACCCTTCTAGACTGTTCTACACAGTTCTACACTTTTCTTCAGTGTTTTTCATGGGCAGCATGAGGTTGACACACAGAATTCTAGAATGTGGAGCTTGTTCCATTGCTAACAGTATAAATAAGTGAAGAGACTGGCTGGATTTGGAGATTTTCTGAGGAAATATCATTGGTAGAAGAAGGAAACTAAAGGAGAGCTGCCACTCAGGTATGGGCAAGGGTATCAGCCCAACAATAGCTTTACAATAAGGGACTCGGAAGCATTTATGTTGTAAAAGATAATCAAGTCTTGATAGAGAGTATTCTAAAGTCACTGCAAAAAACAATCTGGAGACACAAGTATACTTAATAGACATTAATCGCAAGTGAACTTTCGCAAACACCATTCTTCAGGCAGAAAACTCTTTCAATGATAAAATCACATTTTTATACACTTGATAAAACAGGTGACAATGAGAACAAATCATTCGATAAATAAAATATTATAATTAAATAAAACAGTTAAAAAATTAAAGAAATAGTCATTTTACTTTATTCTATAGTTCTTTAATGACTGGTTTAATGCTAAAACCCTGTTTACTCCTGGTGGATATAGTGCCTTAAAGGGCAAAATGCACTTACTTTCCTCCTTAAGTTAAGTTCTGTAAATCACCTGCCCTAATACCTACCTACCCTAATATATTCATGTTCTATGCATAAAATCATGAATTGAAATATGTGTGTATTGTCTGTATTTAGCATATCTTTACATAAGGCATTGCTTTTCACTTGCCTTCTAATCTCTGACATATAACTACATATTTTATTGCATAGTAAAGTGATCCTGGAGGTCTTATTCACCATAATATTCTTCAAGCCCCCTTTATATGAGTCATACTAGTCATAAAGAATTAATTTTAACTTCCATGCATTAAAATAGTTAGAATTCAAAGAAATAATAAAATAAGTGAGATACAGTGGCAACCATAAACAAACACATGATGTTAGTTTTCCAGCTGACATCAAGGTAAACAGCTCATAGAAAGACAAAAACTATATAAAGCAGATATAACAATACGAACCACCTAGTGCTCAAGTTCTGATTTGCTGAAACACCACCGATAAAAATAATCTAGATCTGAATACTTTAGGGTAGCATGGCACTTCTCAACTTATTTGTCAAGAAGTCTGGACAGACCAAAATAAAATCAAAAGATATTTTTACATATTATTCCAATTCACTTAAAAATGTAATAGAGCAACAGGTTTTACATCAACATGCATTTTCTGAAAGTTTAAACAATAAAAACTGTGCATCTATAATCCTTGGCATTACTGATTAAACCTCAACAATTTTTAAAACTCATACATACATTAGAAAATTAAGAAATGATTAAAGATCTTCCACATAGTACAGACTATTAGGCATCTAAGCTCTTAGTGAGTTGCTTCCTGTAGTCAAAGGTACAAGATTGAGACTTTCTTCCTCCATTTGCCTATTGTATGACTTTGAACAAGTCACTTAACCAGACAGTGCTTCTGTGCAGCTCCTTTACTTGGTTAAAAATATAGAAAAATAGAAAGATAGGGCATGAGTTTGAGGCAAAATACCCATGCAATTTCTAAACAATGAGATCAAAACCAGATCATAGTCAAACAGGACCTCTGTATGATAATGGACCCTCTCTCCAGTAGCCTTACAATATCCCATTATTTTGCTTTTTCTCTCCAATTACCATAAAACTCCTTTTCAAACTTGTCAGTATACATGCTATTTTCTTCTTTATTTATGCAATAATCACAAAGATTTGGATTTAATATAAAAATTTTACAGCAAAAATATTGATAGCCATTTGATTAACAAAATGCCCTTAGATTGAAAGCTGACAGAATGAGTAACAATAAATTTCTTTACTTTTGAAACTGACATTTATTGAAATGCATATGGCAATCTATTAAACTACAATGAATGCGCATGGATTATTAATGAAATAGTACATAGTGAAGGACTACTTAGTGGCTATCTGAAAGGTGCAGGAATTCAAAAGTCAAATGTGCATTGCAGTTGAGACAGCCTACTGGACACACATCTCTTTTCAAGGGTAGCTCAAGAGCATTTTCTGGTGAAGGGGCTTGATCAGTCTCACACTAGACAAAACATGGTGAGGGAATCAAAAGGTGCACTACAGGAAGCAGCTCATTAATACCTCATAGTCTTAGTCATCCCCAGTAACTACTTGAAAAAGTGTTGCAGCCCATCACAGTGCATTTCACACCCATGCTCCTGCAAAACACAAGTTACATTAAAAATGTATTCATAGTTAAAATTTTAACAAACCCATAGACTTCATGCTGCCCAGTTTATTTACAGACAAATAATAAACACATTTTTAAGAATCAACAAAAAGAGGAAATGAAGAAGCATACCAAAACAACATGGCTCATATGATGAAGCTCTTGTTTACAACAATTAATGTTTTCCTTTATACCATATCTACTCTGGGATGCAGGACAAATAGACATACAAATATATATATATATATATATATATATATATATATATATATATATATATAGTGATATACATGTTATCAATTACAGGCCCTTGTATGACTGTGCACACTTAGATATTTGCTTGCGATAAAAATCAATAAACAAGTACATCTATTACAAGGTGTATTTCAGCTCGTTGCTATGAGAAAAATGCAGTGCATCATCCCATTTTACCCAATGACCATGCAGAAGATGCATTGAAAAATTCTCCTTGTTGCTTTTCTGATAACAGTATATGTGCACACACACGAGCATGCAGAGCAGTCCATACTGGGCTGCTGCCAGTAGTATGCAGGCAATTTACCTTTCTTAAGACATCAGTAACATAACTTATATCAGTCCTTAGATCACTATATGAAAATATCAGTCCTTAGATCACTATATGAAAAAAAGCCTTAGCTGTCATATAATAATATGCCTGCTACAGAAAATATATTAAAAGCTTCTTATGGTTGCTTTTCTGAAAATACACACACACACACACACACACACACACACACACACACACACACACACACACACACACACACACACACACACACACACGCTCTCCTAACAATTCAGATTTCTGTTCAAATTTCTGTTCCAAATGAGAAAAAGCTATTCTTCCATTGTCAAAAGCTGAGTTTCTATTAAAAAAAAAATACTGCTTCAAAAAATCAAAAGCATCTTCAGCTGAGCAGTAATAGGAACTGTGTTTGTGCATAGTGTAGCTGATTGGGGATAATTCATCTGAGGAGGAACAGGAAATGCACTTGTGCAAACTGGAGCCAGTTGGGGAAAAATTCTTCAGAGAAGGAAAAGGAAAGTACAATTGTGCAAAATCTTACCATAGTAGTAGATGTCCTTCTCTTCACTGTTGCAGTGTTCATTACAGAAGAGATGTACCGACTTGGGCATCCCATCACTCAGCCAGTATAGATAAGCTTAAAAGAGATCTTTTTTACACCATACAATGTAGGGCATAAAAGGGATGTATGGAGGCAACTACCCAGAACTGACTTGCCCCAGAAGAGAACAGTCATAGGACAAATGAGTCCATGCACGTCCAAAAAGAAAAAATGCAGGATAAACAAGAAGGGGTTTGAAGGAGGGGGTGCATACTGCAACAGTGAAGAGAAGGACATCTACTGTTATGGTGGGATGTTACATAACTGTAGTATGCCCTTTTATATCACTGTTGAAGTATTCGGTACAGAAAACACCTCAAGAAACAGAACAGGAGGTGAAAGGTTGAGAAGAGCTCTCAACAAACCCACATGAAATGGTTTCAACAAAATCTGCTGAGGCCCTAGAAACCATATCCAACTTTTAATGCCTAGTAAAGGTATACACAGAAGACCAAGTAGCAGCTTCAAGGATGGAGTTGGTGTCAAACTCCTTGAAGAAGGCAACAGCTCTAGTGGAATGAACTCTAATACAAGCAGACAGAGATTAAAAAAATCACAAAAGGAAATGGCCTTAGATATCCAGAAAGAGATGGTTTGCTTACAAACGTCCCAACCCAAAGACCTGAGATGAAAAGTAACAGAAATCTGATCACACTTACAAATAGTCCTAGTTTTAACCAAATAGTACCTGAGCTGTCTGAGCAAATCCAAGGAATGCAGGGCCTTCTCAGTAGCAGACTTAGGAGAAGTAAAAAGGAAGGGAGTTGTGTTGACTGATTCAAGGACAACTCGTTGATATTTGGGGCGTAAAAGAAGGCTTAGTATGAAGGGACACCCCTTACTGTGGAAAAACAAAAAAGGAAGAATGGCCATAAGAGCCTGGAGCTCAGAAAACATCCAAGCTGAAGTAAGGCCCAGCAACAAAACAGTCTTCAAGGTACAATGTTGCAAAGAAGAATCATCTGCAGACTCAACAGGCACCTGAGTCAATTTTTCGAAAACAAAATTACGGTCCCAAGGAGGAGGAATAGGCTTTCATGAAGGCCTAATATGCAGGACACCTTTAAGAAATTGCTTTACCTCGAAATTCGAAGACAAAGCAGGATTCAACAGCAGACAAACAGAAATGGATGACAAATGGGCCTTCACAGAAGTATAGGCCTAGCCAGACTAGAGAAACTCACACAAATAAGAGAGTACCAGAGGGAACCCCACTGAAAAAGGAAGCTAATTACAAGCATGGCACCAGACTGAAAATAACTTCTATTTGCATATATAAGATTTTCTGGCTGAGAGTTTCCTTGCCTCTTGTAAAACCCTGAACATGTCCTCAGAAAAGAGGTGCCTGAAAGAGATCAAGATGCTATCACCCACAATGTCAGTTGCAGAGTGGACAAGTCGGGATGGATGAGAGACCCCTTTTCCTGTGTGAGGAGATCCAACTGATAAGACAACTTGTGATAATTGCCCCAGGCCAGATGCATTAAGAGGGGGAAACGGTGCTGTCCTGGCCAAAAGAGAGTCACCAGCAAGATTTTTGGGAGTCCAGCTGAATCTTCTGCAGGACTCTTTTAAGGTCTACCATAGGAATATCCCACAGATGCACAATGCCCAGAAACACATCTCTGTGAAGCATCCATTCGTGAGTCAGTGTTTTGGACCTGCTCAGAGAGTCTGCCACAAGATGGCACTCTGAAGGAATGTTTATGTCAAGAAGTGTTAAGTGATAACTGAGAGCCACTTCCCAAGCCTGAAGTGCCATCCTGTAGATGAGGTAAGATTCTGTGCACCTCTGCTTGTTGACATACCATATCACTGTAGTGTTGGCTGTGTACACCTTCAAGGGCGCCAGAGAGAACATGGAGTGAAAAGACCAAAGGGCCAGAATAAGAGCCCTCATCTCTTTGATGTTGAAATGGTCTGACTTCTAATGAGGAGGCCAAAGACCCTGAAATTTCAGGTGACTAAGAGATGCCCCACACCCCATGTCCAAGGGATTGGTGAACAGCTCTTGAGAAGGGACTGGAAGTTGAAAGGGCTGGCCTGGGTTGAGATCAAACTGTTGAATCCACCACTCAAATTCCTTCTTGAGACAGGAAAGGAGAGGAACACCGAAAATCAGAGGGTGATGATGCTGCACCCAAACCGAATTGAGGTACCATTGAAGCTTCCTCATATGCAGTCTGACAAGAGGAAGCATCAGAATAGAAGCAGCCATAAATCCCAGGGCCTGAAGAAACTCTGGCTGGCATGGCAGTTAGGGAAGAAGAGAATGAAAAAAGGCTGCCAGTGACAATACCTTTGGAGGTGGAAGAGAGGCCAATGTTGGCATCATCTGAATCTTGCATTCATATGATCCTAGGAGGTAGTCAAGATAGTTGTCTGGAAGTGGATGGTGAACTTCAAATCCTGTAACAGGCAATTGGGAGAAGGCACCTGAAGCAACAGGTCTCCTAGGTAAGGAAAGATCTGAATGCCTTGGAGTCTGCAGAAGGCAATTACAGCAGCTAGGCATATTGTTAATATCCTGTGGGCAGTAGAGAAGGCAAAGGAGAGAACTGAAAATGGGACAAAGACACAGAGAAATATAAAAATTTCCTGAAGAAGGGGTGAATAGGGATATGAAGGTAAGCATCTTCCAGATCAAGGAACACCAGAAAAGCATGGGGTAATAAAAGAAGAAACAGAGTTTGAAGAGTAAACATTGAAAACAAAGCTCTCAAGAAAGGTATTGTGCCAGGAGAGATCCAAAATAGGTCACCAGGTGCCCTCCTTTCGAGGAACCAGGAAGATACTGGAATAAAAACCCTGTCCCTCTTGGGAAGGTGGGATAGGTTGAATGCTCCCTTGGTTCAAAAGGGACCCTAGAATCTCTAGGACATGAGGAAGTTGCTGTAGAGGAAGCTGAGGAATCCTAGAAAAATGAGGGAGAGAGTTCCATACCATGAAGTAACCCTGATGGATGATAGAAAGAACCCACGTTCCTGAAGTGATGAGACACCAATTCACTAGACAAATGGGGAGCCAAAGGGCCAAAGGAATCTGGTCTAAAGGCAGGGGGTATGAACTGTCAAGGAAAGGCAGGCTTATCAAATAAAGGAGGCTTCTGGGCCACAGAAATCTGAGAAGCCTTAGCAGAGGGGGCCTGCCTCCCACCCTTCCTGCCCTTAGAGGCCTGACTGGGGTTGCCTGCGAATAAAAGCAGATCTAGAAGGATAATACATCTGAAGTTAGGGATAGGAGAGACAAAAATATGTTTAAGGTCGTACAAGTCTTTGCCTTTCTCTTGAAGAGACATAAACAAGTGAACAGCAGCAGTCCGAAAAAGATGAGTATTATCCAAAGGAACATCCAACAATTTGGCCTTAATATCCTCAGGAAGAGACTGGAGATGAATCTAAGAATAATGTCATATGTTGGACCCAAAAGCAGCTGCCTTAGAAGAGGTATCAGCACCATCATGGCTACACTTAATACAGTGGCGAGCCACTTGAGAAGCAGAACCTAAAAAAGATAAGAGGATTTGCCAATAGAATTAGGGAGGGCAGAGATAACCTGACAAGCCTAAACAATTAAGGTCAGAACATACCTGGTTATGTGGGTCTGGTAATTAATAGCCCTAAAGGTGAATGCATAAGCAGTGTAAACTTTCTTGTCATTCCTATCTTTTGCCCTGCTATCCTTATCAGGAGGCAAAGGTTTGGAAGAGAGCAAAAGTTTAGGAGGTTTGTTAGAAGAGACTGACGCCACAGCAGGATCAGCAGAAGGACATTTAAATAAAAACAGACAATCCACACAAACCTTATAGAATCTGCCAGGTTCCTTGGGGGCAGGAGGCTGAAAATCAGTTGACTTGGAAGCAGAAATAAAAGTATCTAACAAAGCAATCAAAATGGGAGGCACTGCAGATGATTTAGGAGTATCCACCTGAAGCAACTAATAATATCTTATCTGAATAGCTGACACTTGATAAGAATTCCATTATCCTAACAATTGTTCCCCCAAAGGACAATTCCTCAAAAGGAGACTCAGAGTGAATAGATTCCTCTTCATCAGAACCATAATCCAAAAGCAAAAGCATCTGTGAATAATAGGAGAAAGACCACTCACCAGACAAGGAATCTTTATTCAAAGAATCTAGTTCCCTAAACTGTATAGAAGGGAAAGACGAGTGGGTACTGAAACCCCTTGAGGAGGCTTTAGGGCAGAGAATGATGACAGCCCAATACAAACAAAAAATGATTCACTTCAAGAATTGGCTTAGTTTCTGGTGTCATTCAAAAGGGATCCAATATCTGTCAGCCTGGGATGACTTGGTCGACAGACTTCAATGCTTTGCCACAAATGGTCTTCATCTTCCACCCCTGAGATTTTGGATACTGGCTAAAGCTCTTGCCATCCCCATAGTGCCCTTTTTAGTCTATGTCATAAGAACAAAATTCCCAATGTAAAAATAACCTCTAAAAAGCAGCCTCAAGTTTATGCTGCTAAATGCTAGGAGTCTAAACCAGAAACTGCACTCACTGGAAGCAGTGCTCACCCTGAAAGATGCTGACATTTGTGCAGTCACTGAGCCATGGTTTAAGGCTGTGGAGAGCACCCCTGCTATATAACATTACATTTCTTTCGACACATTCAGACTGCAGACTGAAGGTGTGAGAACTATAAGAGGTCATGTATCAATATTCATTAAAGATAAATACACCTCTAGACTGGTTAATTACTTCAGGTGCAATTAACTGCAGGTAAGATCCATCTTCAGGTCATTGCCAGCTATAAGACCCCATCCCCAATGGATCAGGACATCTAATCAGCCTACTTGGATCTACTTCAGTCAAACAAGATACAACCAAACACCCTGGTTTTGGGTGACTTTAATTACCCATCTGTAGACTGGGTAAATTATACATGTTTTATATCACTTGACCAAAGAGTTCTGGACTTCATTAACTCCAATGCCCTGGACCATCTGATTGACTCACCCACAAGTGGCTTAAACGTCCTGGATCTAGTGCCCTCCAACATGGAGGACTGCTGCACCACCCCCAGAGTGTGGCCATCCCTGGTGAGATCTGACCACAAATCAGTCTCTCTAGAAGTAAGTATATCACAAGACCCCCCCCAGCAACAACTACAGTAAAAATCTTCTCCAAAGCCAATTACATCTTCTTATGTGAAGGCCTATATAGGTGCATAGCCCCATTCCCCACTGACTCCTATGCTGAGTTATACAGCAATGCTTTATACAAACCAGTGTGTGGCCATCCCTTGTGAGATCTGACCCCAAATCAGTCTTGGTAGAAGTAACTATAACACCACAAGACCCCCCCCCCAGCAAAAACTAGACTAAAAATGCTTTATACAAGCACCTGTACAACTGTATTGACTCTGTCATACCTGCTAGAACAAAAGGAAGCTATTCAAGGACAAACAAACTTGCCTTGTGGACAATTGCCATTAATAGGCTATACAATAGGAGAAAGAAATTGCTGTCAAAGAGTAGGAAGGTATGGTCTCAAAACTGGAAACACTCCCTCCTCAACTTACACAAGCAAATAAGACCCCAAGTGAAGTCCTCCAAAGCTAACTATGAATCCAAATTAGCTTCTGTAACTAAGGATAACCACAAGGCATTCTTTAGGTACAGCCATAACCTCAAAGGTAAGGTCCAGATTTGTGCTGAACTTGTAGTTAATGGTATTGCATATACAGAACCTGTGGATATAGCAAACCTGCTGGCTGACAGGTTCAGTGAAAACTTCACTCCCCTGTCCCCACCATATATATCTTAAAGCATCCCAAACATTTCTCCCCCACCTGTTTTCTCTGAGGAGCAGGTCTTTAATGCCCTCTCCAAGACCAAAAACACAGCCTCTATGGAACAGATAACATCCCAGGCTGTGATCTATATGGGTTAAAACATGATTTAGCATCACAATTGAGTACACTTCTCAATCACAGCCTAAGCACTGGCTTCATCCTACCAGAATGGAAAACCACTACCATCATCTCTTTGCACAAAGTGGGTGCATCAGTGGACTCCAGTAACTATAGACCTATTAACCTGACCAGCCTTATCTGCAAGGATATGGAATGAATTATCATGGACCTTTTTAACCAAGATATAGGAAATCTCCAAATTCTTGACCCCACCCAGACTGGCTTTGTCAAGGGAAGATCATGCCTGATGAACTTTTTGGACTTCATTGAGACAGTCACCAAAGCCCTAGACAACGGTAAATCTATGCATAAGGCCTAACTAGACTTAGCCAGGACCTTTGATACAATTCCCCACTCAGGCACCATTGATAACCTCACCCAGCTGGGTATTAATCCGTATATTTTCAGGTGGGTTGCAAACTGGCTCACTGATAGAACTCGTATAGTCAAAATAGGGGACTCCATCTCCTCCAGCAGATCCGTAACCAGTGGTGTTCCACAGGGATCAGTTCTGGGACCCCTACTGCTCGGAATCTACTCCAAAGTACAGGCTAAAACTAAAGGATTGTGGCTGACAAAGTTTGCTGATGACTGCAAACTGAGAGTGATCACTGAAACCCCCTGGTGATGTCAACATCATGCAAGAAGGTTTAACGTAGACTAATGACTTATGCCAAAGTCCTGGTCTTAATTTATCATCCCCTTTGGCAAGGGTGATGTTCCTGCAAACTACCACATCAATAGCAAATCCCTAAGCACAAAGTCAGTTGTGAGAGATCTGGGAACACAGGCTGACAGCAACCTTAACTGCGATCAACATGTCTCCACAGTGGCAAGAAGGGCATTTTATATTGTTCATCTCATAACTAAGGGCATTGCCTCCTGAAAAAAAGATGTTATAGCCCCCTGTACTCTTCTCACATCAGGTCCGAAATACAGTATAATACTCCCTTTGTTATCTTACTTTCCAAACACCTGCGGAAATTGGAGCGACCACAAAGGTTCCTTACAAAGAAATTGAGGGTCTTCACAATCTCTCTTATATGGAGTGACTGAAAGCCTTGTTACTTTACTCTGTGTCATGCAGGCTGCTCAGAGGTGACCTGTGCCTTGCACATAGCAATCTCTGACCCAGCTTTATTGGAAATGCTACACATTCGCTAGTCAAATGGCACATAGGTTACTGTCTCAAAGGACCTTAACCTGGTATGTGACATTAACAGAACTTGCTGAAGAGACAGATTTATCTCACAGAGGTTGTCCCACCTTTGGAACAAGGTTCCTATTCATGTTAAACAAAGATCCTCATTGGCCCTATTTAAGTGAAATTTGGACGATTGAATGGGTAACCAGAAATTCACCCTCTGTTCCACCTGTGTCCCTCTTGAACAGTGGCAAGAGGTGCTGATTTTAGTGTCTGCTAGAACCGGACACTTGGGAACATGGGTTGAACTTGGCTAGGCTTGTAACCACCTATGATCCTATGAGAACAAGCCCTGAGTAAACTCCTGCCATTCCTTTTCAGGATCCATAGGACAAACCAAAACATGCTTTAATGATTCAGACCCTTGGTGAGTTTTAAGAAGAGGATCTGGAACTTTCTCCCTGACCAATATCTGTGGAATCCCTCTAGGACCCTCCAACATAATCAACTACCATCCCCCCTCAATGTCTGTAGCTGACCCTTGCAAAGCCTCAGAAGACATGTGAAAAGGCAGATCCATGTCAGCCTCCCATGGGGATGTGAAAGAAGAATCCAGTGTAAACACTGAATGATCTACAAAGCAATTACCTGCTTCTAGAGGGACATTAGGTGGAGGCTGGACAGCTAAAGAATCTGGGCAAAACTGCTTGCCTTTTTTCTTACCTAGTGGGAGTATTTTGGGGTGAAAGGATTAAAAAAAAAGCTGGATTTATTTTAACAAGTTAATCCAGTGGATGTTTCAGAAAACACAATTTTCTTAGTGAGTTTCACCACATCACATGACCCACGTATGGGGAAACCTGCTCAGCTCTTTCTTTATTATAGGTAAATCTAAGTTCATCGAACAATGCAAGAAGTTATAGTTATGACATTCTGTGTCATTTTGATTGGATAAATGCCAAATGAGTGGGGGTTACTCAGACAGTTCTCAATCAAAAGGAAGAATATCATTTCAGTTTCTTAGGAAAGGAAATAAGACTTAAAAAACAGAAAATGTTCTTAGTTGTTCTTGGTATCTGTTCATTATTTGGAAACTGATGATGGAGAGATCAGAGAGAAAAATGGAGTATCTCTGTAGAGTAGCTAAAACACTGGGGGTTGTGCAAAGGCAAATGTTATCAGGGAAAAATGCTATTCCTTAGCAAACATTCACTGGCTGATTAACATTTGATGTGTATGAAAAGAAATAAGACAATGGTTGGAAAGACCAAAACAGGAAATTTCTGCAAAGAGCCAAAAGAAATGTATATAAGAGAGAGGAAAGGTAAACTACAGAGTCTGTGCACAATAGTTAATGAGTAACAACTTAAGGTATTTTGATTGTTTGAAACTGCAGCCTTTAAGTCGAACTGCTTGCTGTTTCAGTTTATTTCCAGCTGTAATGTTTTCTGTGCAGTGTCTGCATGACCTTCCTCTATCTGCTTGGGGTTGTACCTGGGGCTCAAGTATTCTTCTACCTGCCAAAGATATGCTGACAGTGTGTGTGCATGCGTGCGTGCGTGTGTGCAAGTGCGTGCGTGTGTGTGTGTATCCTATAATGAGTCAACATACACCTCAGGATCTGTTTCATACCTTAAACCTTGAAACTTGTTGGGATAGGTTTTTACTCCCTCATTTCGCTTAAAAAACGAAGGGGAAAAGACTGAATACATTAATGAATGTTTTGTTTAATCAGAGGCAAAAACATAATACTTTTAGCTTTTAACTCTCTGTTAAACCTAGAAGTGCTCAATATTTGCTTTTGCCTTAAAATAATGTCAATAACTTTGTGTATGTAAGTTTGTGGTGCTACTTTTAATTCCTGATAGGTGACTAATAAATACAGTAGATATACACATGAGAAGAATCAAGTCTGAGTAAGAGAAGGAAGTACCTTTAAATGTGGAACCTTGAAAGAATTTACATCTATTGTAGCATTAGAACTTATGTTACCTTCTATATTCTGGTAAAGCTATTACTACATATGATGCAAGAGTGCTTTTATAAAGAAATAGCATGCTGACAGGAGAGATTCAACAGTCAGTCCAAGGCAGCCTAACAGAGCAGCAAAGTATGAAAGACAGATATGCTGATGTCAGAGACAAGACATAAAAAAATAGACATAAGACAATCAGAAGTACAAATGTATCCTGTGCTGTATTTACAATAATAAAAAAAATATATATAGTGTGTGTGTGTGTGTCTATCTATGGAGAGTGTACAAGCCAACCATCTTTTATATTAATCAGTGCTAGATTTTTTAATGTAAATATGAAAATATTAATATAAAGTTTGATAAAGAAATATTTAGTACATTATACAAACCCAGCAAGGTGAGTTCTCAGTATAAAACAAGATCTGAGAATATAGTTTTACTAACTCTAGCAAAAAGTTTGAAAGTGTACATCTTTGCCAAGTCTTACATGGAGAGCATATCGAGAGACCAAACTTTTTTATTTCAAAGACAGTGAGAAGTCAACCAAAATCCCTTGAAATGGTGAATGTTTAAATAATTTTTATACTGAGTTATTAGCTTTAGAAAACCAGAAAACTAAAATGAAAAGAAAATATGTGCTAATGCAATATTTGGATGCAACACTAACTAATCACACATGCTGATCCAGTAATTAAGCACAGGTGTTTCAAATACAAAACACATTCAGATTTAAGAACTCTCAGAGGTGTTGGTAGTCAATCACTTGTAGTGTTAACAACACAGACGCATGCAGTGACTATTATTTTCAAATTCGGAAAATTATTTGCCAACGTTTTTGTAAAAATGTGAAAGAATTCCTGCAAGTTAAGGCAGTTTATAACAGGTAACAAAAGTATCTTAAGTAAAGTGCTTCAATCACTATCAAGGTCAGTAGAGAATGAAGAAGCTGGTAAAAAAAAACAGCAGTCTGTAGTTTCATCTAGAGCAAAGATTACTCCAAGAGCAAACCTCTGCCTTTAAAACAGGCATTCCTGGAAATGATCCTACAAAGTATAAAGACTTAAGAGAAAACTCTATATTTTAAGGCCACTGAGGAAAAAAAAGTACCTGAATAGGTGGGTTTTGTGTTTAAGTGCAGAATGTACTATATTGTAGAAGGAAATGAAGCATTGTTTAAACAATTTATTTGGAGAGCTATGGATAAGACATCAAAGGAAAAATAAACTTCTCCATGTGAATGAAGTGATACTCAGAATGGAAAGGCGCTTTATTGGGAAACCTGTTCTTGTCGAAAAATTGAAAAATAACCGTGGTAGCTGGGAAGAGTCACTTTTGTGTAACTGAAAATCAAGAGAAGAATCAGACGGGAATGATTGCAATAAATGGCAGTGTTCAACAGTTGTTGACTGACACACACAGTAAGTACTTTTATTTAATAATGTTTAGCTGCTGTTGCACAGAAGTATAGGGTTTGTTTCAATACACAGATGCAGTTGGTGCTTAATTTTTAACCTTTACATTAAACTAAAAGTGCTACTTGAAGAATTTTTATTTTAAAATGCTGATGCAGTAGTTATTCTTACTAACCATTTCAGATAATGCTTCTTTCAACCAAGATGACTGCATGGTCCCTTGACATTTTCAAATGGTACACTGCCTACAGCATTCGCAACCTTGGCAAATGTTGTCTCCCCGCTTAGAATAACCCTCACCCTCTTGTATGGTGAAGCACATATTTTCCTGCACCGTGTACCCTATGCAAGTGCTGTCTTCCATGAGTCTCTCAGCCTGTTGTACATTATGGATGCACAATTTGTAATTTTTCACACCCTTTTTTTAAGTGCTGATCCAGCCCTGACTGTCTTCCATTCTGTTCAGTAATATAAGATATATAGTGTTTCCATCCTGTACAGCCTACTTAAGTAAAAGACCCTCCTCCCAGGTGTTCTCTGCATGCTGTAAAACTTAGTGCATCATTAAAATTAATGTCATATTGAATGCTGATCTCTGATCACTATTTGTTTCACATGGTGGTACACTAATCATGTAATAATACACAAAGATCAGTTTCTGTCCATGCTGTGCAGGAACAGTCCTAGGTATATGACTAATATACAGTACTGGTAGAATCTCTGGTCTTCCCTCCAGATTGGTGGAAGATGATGACACATCCTTATTTTCTATGAAGTCCTACCGTTTTGTTTATAGCAAACATAGAAGAAAAATAATTATAGCATAGCACTGTTGTGATGTATATTAATTTCAGAGTTTGACTAAGAATCAAGACTAGTTATAGATTATCTTTCTCATGTAACATCATACAGAACTGATTTTTCTTAAAACTATATCATGTGTCCTTACAGATATTTAACAGTACAAACAATGTCACTTTTCTCCAAAAATCCCGTAACATTAAGGCCAAATGCTTGACATTACACAGTTATTATCAGTATATTGGTAAAATTAGATTTTATATTTGTTAGTGTACTATTATTGAAACTGGATACCCTGCCTCTGCTGTCTGGCATGAGCCCCTGTAATGCATAAGTACACTGTACACCTTTGCTATACATGCGTTCCCCACCCACACTATGAAGTGTCCTGTCACCAACAGGGAATTGCCAGTGCCACATCCCTAAACATGATCATTCTGGTGCTGTGCAAGCCTTCCTTTGCATGGCTGTGACTAGCTGACCAGGACGGGTCTATATTGGATCTGTGAATGTTCACAATGTCGAATCTGACATTGCTGACACGTGAACAGCAAAACCACAGAAAATCGAAGAGGTAAACAGAAATTTCCATAAGGGAAGATTTCAGTTTACTTTAATGTAATGCAGTCTCGGAGTTGGTATATTTAAGTAGCGGGGGGGGGTGCAGCCCCCACGTGGGGGGTGCAGGGGGGTTTGCCACCCCTGCTTACAGCAAGTAGTTTTGTTTCCTGATGTTTAATGTTTATATTAGGTATTCAATGTTACTGGACTTCGATATGGTGTCAATCATATCATATTCGAAGTTCGGTAACTTTGAGTATCTAATATAGACCTGACCAGGACCATCAGTGATAAACATTGAGCAGCCTGCCTGCTCCTGTGGGAGTGGTTACTGCCTTGAAACTGTAGTTTTATTGGCCATTTTGGGTCAATTCCAAACTCCTTGATCTCCCTCTCTTAAAAGTCAATTGCCTCATGGTTTTGGCGTCTTTTTGGACTTGTTGGCTGTTGGTGAAGCACTCACCAAGAGGAGAAAACGCTGAGAGAAGAAAGCAGCCACTTTTGAGGATTTTAAGTATTTTGCTTCAGATTATTATTGCCACCTACTTTTGAGCATTTTCTGGCTTGTTAGACTTGATTTCTGTGTTGGTAACTGTATTTAGAACACAACCTAGAGCTGATTACTGAATTTCCTGCCTGCACTTATTTTTAAAATCGTTTTTTTCTTAAAACTTGCATTTTATCTGTCTCTGGCCTATCACTCAAGTGTGGGGTCATTTACTGCACTGTTCTAACTTGTTGATACTTGTGAACCTCTGCTTTCCTTAAAAAAAAAAAAAAAAATCTTGCTTTTGTCCCACTTTTCTGAGATTTAAAAAAGTTCAGTTACAGATTTGCTGTTCTGAACTGTTTGTAAGTTTCTTGGAGGCCATTGTTTGCTTGGGCTAAAGGGAAGTCTCTGTGTTCATCAGTGGCAGTGATAAACATTGAGCAGCCTGCCTGCCCCTGTGGGAGTGGTTACTGCCTTGAAACTGTAGTTTTATTGGCCATTTTGGGTCAATTCCATACTCCTTGATCTCCCTCTCTTAAAACCCAATTGCCTCATGGTTTTGGCGTCTTTTTGGACTTGGTTGCTGTTGGTGAAGCACCCACCAAGAGGAGAAAATGCTGAGAAAAGAAAGGAGCCACTTTTGAGATTTTAAGTATTTTGCTTCAGATTATTTGTTAAGTTTTTCTGCATTGCCGCCTACTTTTGAGCATTTTCTGGCTTGTTAAACTTGATTTCTGTGTTGGTAACTGTATTTAGAACACAACCTAGAGCTGATTACTGAATTTCCTGCCTGCACTTATTTTTAAATTTTTTTTTTTTAAACTTGCATTCTATTCTCTCTGACCTAGCACTCAAGTGTGGGTGTTCTATTGCACTGATACTTGTTGTTGATACTCTGCTTTCCTTAAAAAACAAAAAAAAAAAAAAATCTTTGCTTTTTTTCCCACTTTTCTGAGATTTAAAAGTGATAAACATTGAGCAGCCTGCCTGCCCCTGTGGGAGTGGTTACTGCCTTGAAACTGTAGTTTTATTGGCCATTTTGGGTCAATTCCAAACTCCTTGATCTCCCTCTCTTAAAACCCTCTTTTGCGAGGTTTTGTGGGTTTTTGCGCATAGCGCAACATCGGCAGCGCTGCCTAATTGGGTTTAAACTATTCCTGACTCCACAGTCTGCTCTTCACTTTTTCCATTAGAACTGCTCTATCTTTCAAATTAAACACCATATTCTCATTCTAAGGCCCCTCACTGGTCCAGATAAGTAATCTTACAAGTTAGCACTAATAAATCATAAGCACTACTTACTCTTATACTCTCTTCGATTACCTTGTCCCCTATTGGTCCATTTTAATTCAGTTCCCTATATTACTCTAGCATGTCCAAAGGTCAGTCAATGGTTTCCTCTCCAGTCCAGCTGGTGAATCTGGGAATTTTGAGGCAATGTTACAACTGTCTCATGTACACGGACAACCCTCTCCTCCTCCAAACAGGTTCAAATATATGTGAGAGATGCAACCATATAACCAAACTGGAGGCTGAGCTCTCTCATCTCAAAACTGGTGTAACCAGTCAGGAGGAGAAGGTAACCTCACACAACACAATTCCAGTATCACATAGTCCCACCACAACAGCGAACCAAACACATAAAAACACAAAAACATACTCAGAGGCTCTAGATAAAAATATACCTAAGCAATAGAGACCTCCAAAGCAGACATCCAAGCAAACGCTACCCCAAAACAAAACACATACAACACATAGCACACAAAGTCAGTGTGCAAAGCAGTCCCAGCCCTTAAGGCTGAATAACGCACCGGATACCCTTGTAATAGGTGACTCTATTGTCAGACACACTGACGTCCCACTCACCAGGCTGAATAAAGAGAAGGTCACAGTGAGCTGCCTGTCGGGCACTAGGATCTGCCACATAACACAAGCACTCAGGTCATTCTAAAGCAAATACAAATATGACTCCGTCATTGTACATGCTGGCGTGAATGACCTGAGACGTACCTCCCTCGACTACATGAAAAGAGACATAGAGGAGCTCTCTGATCATGTAGCCCAGGCCGGTATGACCGTGACCTTGAGCAGCATCTTACCCTCACCTAGAATGATGCCACAGTATAAAGACAAAATGATCGATTTTAACAATTGGCTAAAATTTTGGTGTCATTCAAAGGGGATCCAGTGTCTGTCAGCCTGGGATGACATGCTTGACAAGCCATGTTGCTTCACTAGGGATGGCTTGCACCTGTCACCCCTGGGATTTCAGATATTGGCAAAGGCTCTTGCCACCCCCATAGTGCCTTTTTTAGGCAAGGCTCAAAAGTCAAACCCACCTCCATAGACAGTACAAGGAACAAGAAACTAAGGGTAATGCTGCTAAACCCCAGAAGTCTTAACCTCAAGATGCATGCACTCGAAGCTCTCCTCAGTATGGAGAACATCGATATCTGTGCAGTGACAGAAACCTGGTTCAAGGCTCCAGAGAGCACCCCAGCACTACCAGGTTATACCTCATATCATGCTTTTCGGCCCCAAAACCAGGACCGAACCACAAAAGGAGGGGGAGTTTCCATATTTATCAAGAATATCCATACCTCCAGGTTAGTGGCAGTGCACAAAGTATTGGAGACCATCCATGTGCAACTGACAGTGGGCAAGACTGCTTTTCAGTTTATAGCATCCTACAGACCATCCTCTCAAAGTCAGGAATCCCACTCGGCTTTCCTGAAAACATTGGAGAACACTAAGATCTCTCCGAACACCATTATATTGGGTGACTTCAACTACCCAAACATAGACTGTCAGCGTTACTCAAGCCCCAGCACCTTAGCCCAAAGGTTCCTGGAATTTATAAACTCAAATGCTATGGAACAACTAGTCACCACTCCCACAAGAGGGGAAAACATACTAGACCTGATCATTACCAACATGGGGACTCTATGCTCCATACCAGAAGTATATCCCTCATTGGTAAGATCAGACCATAAATTAATTTCACTGGATATCCACATCCCGACCCCACCCCAGCCCAGAAAACCACAGTGAAAAACTTCTCAAAAGTGAACTTCACACTTCTCAAAACTGAAGTGGAATCCTTCAAGGCCCCAGGGCCAGTGGAAACTACGGCCCAAGCTGCAGAATCCTATATAAACGCATTCTACGGACATCTCCAGGAATGCATGGATCATGCTATCCCAAACAAAATCAAGACCCAATCATCCAAAGGCAGGCGTCCAGTCTGGTGGACCCCAGCCATAAATAAACTGTACAACAGAAGGAGGAAGCTACTACATGATAGAGCAAAATCCCTAAAAGGGAAGGTATCTCTGATCAGTACTAGCAAAAAATTACGATCCCTCATAAAATCCTACAAGGCCAGCTTCGAGAGAAAAATTGCACAGGACACTAAAGACAATCATAAGGCTTTTTTCAGTTATGTTAGGAACCTGGGATGCAACTCCCAGACTTGTTCTGAGCTGATTCTAAATGACAAAAAATACACTGAACCCACAGACATCGCCAATATCCTGACAGACAGGTTCAGTGCAAACTTCTCCACCCCCCCCCCCCAAAAGTGCAAGTATCTATCCCGGCTGAGTGCAGCCTCCCAAACATCTCTGATGCTCAGGTGAAGGCCGCCCTCTCCAAAGCAAAAAACACTGCTTCCATGGGACCAGATGGCGTCCCGGGTTGCATCCTACATAAACTCCAAGAAGAACTGATCCCTCAAGTAAAACTGCTGTACAGTCTCAGCCTCACTACAGGATATGTGCCCAAAGAATGGCGTACAGCAACAGTGGTCCCACTCCACAAAGGTGGCGTCTCTGCGGACCCTGGAAACTATCGCCCCATAAGCCTGACTAGACTAGTATGCAAGGCTATGGAGACGATCATCATGGAACTCATAAACAAAGACATTGGGGACCTACAGACACTAGATCCTACCCAATTTGGCTTCATCAAGGGCAGATCCTGCCTTTTGAACCTGGTCAACTTCTTCGAAACAGTCACCAAGGCCATAGATGAAGGGAAGGTAGTCCACACAGCCTATTTGGACCTCACAAAGGCATTTGACACAATACCCCACTCGGGCATCATAAATAAGCTATCCAGCCTAAATATAAACCCCTGTGTCACAAGATGGGTTGCAAACTGGCTCAAAGACAGAACCCACAGAGTCGGAGTTGCTGGAGCCATGTCAGACTCGAAACCCGTCATAAGTGGCATCCCACAAGGTTCTGTCCAGGGACCTCTCTTGTTCGGAATTTACTTTTCTGAGGTACAGGCCAATGTGGGAGGACTATGGCTCACCATGTTCACAGATGACTGCAAACTGGGCGCCATAATCGACTCTACAGCTGACACAAACATCCTTCAAAAAGGTCTCGCAGAGACAGATAACTGATTCCAGAGCCATGGTCTAAAGCTAAATGCCAAAAAGTGTATAGTCATACCCTTTGGCAAAAACAATGTGCCCACAAATTACCACATAGGTGGTAACCCATTAAGTACAGAGAAAGTAATTCGGGATCTGGGGACCCAAGTTGATAGCAATCTCTCCTTTGACAACCACATTGCCAAAGTGGTTAGAAAGACCTTCTACATAGCCCACCTCATCATGAAAGGATTCACATCTAGATCAAGAGAGGTAATCGTGCCCCTTTATTCATCCCTCATCAGGCCCATCAGGGAATACAATGCCCCCTTTGGGATGTACCTTACCCGACACCTGCAGCAATTAGAAAGACCCCAAAAGTACCTCACCAGGAGGATCAAGGGACTCAAACAGATGCCATATGCTGCTCAGTTAAAAAAACTCCAGCTCTACTCAGTTGCATACCACCTACTTTGAGGCGATCTATGCCTGACATATAAAGCTATGTCCAACCCAAAATTAATGGACATGCTCCACCTCAGTAAATCTAAATCCCTTAGAGCCACGCGCTCGAGGGACTTGAACCTCAGCACAGAGATATATAGAACATGCTGGAGGAACAGATTCATCACCCAGAGGCTCCCTTCGCTCTGTAATAGAATTCCAATTCATGTTAGGCAGAGCACCTCACTGACTCTCTTCAAGAAGAATCTTGATGAGTGGATGGGGGAGCGTAGGTTTGTCCCGGGGAATACTTCCGTGTCACTATTAGACAGAAGCACAGTAAACTAAACTAAAAAGGGCGCAGTATACTCAAATCAAGGGGTGGCATAAGCCAAACAATCGGGCTAGGCTTATAAATGCCCCAGGGCAGATAGCCTAGTATGAACCTATGAACTTCTATTCCCAGGAATAGGGAGCTAACCACTCACCCCAGTCCTACATTGGTCTTCCAGCCTCCAAGCAGCTATTTTAATTCAAGTCACCAGAACTTAAGTCAGGGTTTTATCCTTCTTTACAACAGAACAAGAATGAAACCGAAAGTCTTTGTGAAAAGAGAATATTTGGACAGTAGCATTGACTTTGGATGCAGCAGAGCTAAACACAGAACTGTCTTTTTCTTTGTCTTTCTAAGTAACAGTTAATAGAAGCATTAACTATGGTTTTGTTGCCACACATTATTGCAACTAGACAAATGCAAGAAGTAGAACCAATAACCAGGTAACTAGAATAATGGGAAAGATTCTTAAATCACTGTATGTTAAACTCAATACAAAATTAACTCTCACAGGCAAACCCCAGAAAAGAACAGATGCTGGTCTAGCAAGGCAAATGAGGAGAAAGAGAATTAGTGGTGCATGTGATAGCCGATGAGATAAGTAAAGTTAAGACATGCACTGCAGTGAGCATCAGTGCTTTAAGGAATCATTAATGGCTGGCAGGGTGGGACTTGGTGAAATAGCAGATCCCCACTGTTGTGAGGCCTGTCATTGCAGAGATCTTCCGCACCTGTAAAAGGTCCATTATTTCCATTTAATGCCCACTTTGGAGGCATACCTCTTAACAAAATATCATTGATTTTTCCGTCATAGTTTTGCCCTGTCACTTGAGTTATCAGAAAACTCACCAGAAATGATAATCTGTGAATAATGCCAGACATTAAAGATTCATACTCCTTATTGTTCTGAGAAATTCATGCTGATAACAAACTTTTTGCTCTATTAACTTTTTAAGTGTGTTATCATAATTTTAAAAATTGACCCTAATTTTGGGTCATTTTCCTCCCATGATTTTTTTATTTGTTCAGAATTCTTGAAAAAAGTTGAGATATATGCCTGAAGTTCATGACTGCACTTAGAAGATATCTGTCTAAAGTTACATAGTTGTTACACTATATGTAATTGTTGGGGGAACTATTGTACATTCATAATGTAAGTTATGTATTTAATAACATCAACACCTACATTCAGTCAATATCATATCTACAGACACACAGACAAATATAGAAGCAGAGAAATTGTAATAGACATGCAACAACTATAATGCACACACACACACACACACACACACACGTATATTCACAGAAAGAGTATCTCCCCCCCCCCCCACACACACACATGTATCAAAAGTCTTTCTCTTTCACTCACACATACATAGAAAGTGTTTCTTTCTCACACACACATGCACACATATTCACAGAAAGACAGACACACAAATGCATATTCACAGAAAGATGGAAACACACACAGATAAATATTCATAGAAAGAGGGACACACACATACTCAAAGAAAGACAGTGACATAACCAAAAAAAACACAAATATGATCACAGAAAGATATATACACTCACACACACATGCATATCTGTCCTTGCAACTGCTACTGCATTTATCTGAATTAGATTTATTTTAATGTTTTTTTCTGGGAAACAGTGCTAACAAGGGGAAGGTATATGGTAGGTCTTCGTAACTGTGATGGGTATTGCAGTAACTTTAGTTCTTTATTTCCTCTCCATGTACTATTTTTAGGGAAGGAAATGGTAGGTCGTTGGTAGTTGTAGGTGCAACTACATTTATTAGGTCGGTGTTATTTATTAGCGTTTTTTCAGTCTTGCTAACTGCAGAATGTTATCCACGTTTAGTAAAGTTAATTTATATGGCAGTCATTTATTTATTTATTTATTTGTTTTCCTGTCTGTTCTTCATGGTGGTTTAATATGTTATTGTGACTTGTTTTATTAGGTTGTCCTCATACATTACATTTCCATTAATGATCTGCCCATTTTCTCAACATCTCCACTATCAAACGTTTTTCTGCTCATATTTTCTTGATTATTTCTGCTTATACCCTTCCACAAGCTCCCTTTTTTCTGTACCTGCTCTAGTGACTTCCAGCCTCATTTTTGTCAATATACATACTGACTCCTATGTGCGTTATCATTGCTCTTGTTTTCCCAGCTATTACATGCTAACGTGCCTTTGACTTACGTACAGTAATATATATTTGAAAGTATATGATAAATATGTTTACTGTTTATACTTTAATATTACCTGATTTTAGGTTTTTATTGTTGTTCACTGTAAAAATGTATTTTATGTGGAGCTTTTCTCCTAGAGCCTCCTTTGAAAATGGAGCTTGTGCCCAGTCAGACTTTCCTTGTAAACAAAACACAATAAATATAAATAAACAAAACTGATTGGTGGTCAATAAAAGTAGTTTCACAACTAGGATTGCTGATGAGAGGTATAAAGGCCTTTGTTAAGTGATTTTATAATAAAGAATTGTACAGAATTCAGGAAAGCATTGGGTAATCACGATGTAGTTGTAATAAGGAGTTTGATTATGGGACCACTAGATTATCCAACAGATATGGAAATGGGTGTGGGTAGACTGCGTGATGCAAAAGTTCATTATGTTTCATCACAGACCGTGCTTGATTTTGTGTTCAAGTATTTGATACTACTCTGTGTTTTGTGAATTCATATTTATTTATTATCTAACTATAATAGCAAATATGAATGAGATCTTCAAGAAATAAAGCACTGCTCTGGAAACTGAAAACATAAAATGTGGAAAATGAATTTAAAACTGCTTTTCATCAGTATAGTGAATATACACTTGAAAAACTGAACCGAGTCTTAAAATGGGCATTTTGCATTGTGTAGTAAATGCATGACGCACACACTTTTGACCTAAAACTCATTAATACAGAATAAATGTAAATGTTATTACAAGTGATTTTCCTGTAAAATGTATTGATAGTTGAGTACAGGGAAACAATAAATTAATTATTATTAATTGCTTGCAAATGTAAGGAACTGCAAGTACTGACAGAAACATTAGACACTAAACATTGTTCTTAAATCAGTAGTTAAAATTTGCTTGGATAGTAATGGCAAAGACTGAAGAAAGAAAATTATATTTTTGATACTCCTGAATTCCAGAAATGCATCACAATCAGTTTAATTTTATTTTCAACTCCTATTACTGGATTCCCAAGTTTTGTGTGTGTCTGCAAGTGAATGATTTATATATTGAATAGAAAGAGAGAAAGAGATACATATACATGCATATGGGTGCAGTGAATTTGCTCAATGCTCAGTTGAATTTCTGAATTGGTGTATTGTTAGAACAATTTTTGTCCAGTTGTCTTATATGCGCATGGATGGGACTATTTACATGCATGTAGCTAGGTGTGACTGGAGTCTGTATGTACCGATGCATGGGGTTATGTGTGTTAGCGTTCTTTGCTATGTATAGTTAGTGTGATTTTTGGTGTTGCATAAAAAGAAGTGATGAGTATGTGTGTTTTATCAAAAGGTAGGGTTAGTGCACATCTGGCAATACTGTCATGTGTTTGCTTTTCTGAAGTCTGCATTTAATGAAATCCCCTTGCGGTGGATAAATCATTTCTCTGACAGCAGTGTGAGTTATGATTTAATATATTTAATGTCAATGGGATGTGAGGAGTCCTCTGGCAAAATAGTTGTCTTTTTGGTTTAAGTAAGGTTAACTTGTTTTTGATGGATTCAATGGACCCTTTTTATTTCAGTGGTTTGAGTTATGATGTGTTGAATCTTGATAAACGTTGAAATGGTACACACACTTGGTTGTGCTCTCTCTTACACATACACACACACACACACATTCTATTTCTCCCTCTCACACTCTGGTTCCTATTGGGACATCGAATTTTCAGTTGTTCGAATCACTAAAGGTCGAACTTTAATGGTCGAACAATTGAAAATTCGAAATGTTCAAAATGAACATAAAAAAAAAGAAAAGAAAAGTAAAGTAGCAGGGGCAAGCCCCTGCACTTCACTCCCCACTACTTAAATATACCAACTCCAAGTTCATGCTACAGTGTAGGAAAGGGAAATCTTCCCTTTCCACACCGTAGTGCATTAAAGTGCGACCTCGGAGTTGGTATATTTAAGTAGCAGGGGGTGGGGGGGGGCTTGCCCCCCTGCTTTAACCCATCAGAGTACTTTTTTTTTTTTTTTTAATTTCAGAGTTACGGAACTTCGATCATATGATGTCAACCATATGGTATTCAAAGTTCCATAACTTCAGTTTTCTAATAGGTAACCCTCTCGCAAAGAGTAAATGAAGCACAGTCAGTACTAGACAGGAGCTTTAACAGCACATGCTAAATAAAAAGGCTCATAGCTTACTAAATAGTTTCAAAAGTGCAACAGTGACGTCCTTCTCTACTTTTTTGCAAAGGAAGTAGAAAATTTTCAGTGGTGGATGATGTCTTGCATTTCCTAAGCCTATAAATAGTGGTTAAATATATATACAACCAGCAAATGATAATTTATGATTCGGTGACGTGGAATGAAGATTTTATTTTTCTCTGCATTCTGTAACTTTTATCTGGCAGTATGGTTACTAACAGGGATATGAGGTGGTGAAGTTAGCTTTCTAAAACCAAAATGGGGTGAAGGCCAGTAAATGGATATTCAGACTCATTCTATGCACAAGTTGCAGTAAAGGAAAAGCTATAATAAAAAATGGAATTAATATACACACACACACACACACACACTCACTCACGTTAAAAATAACAGCTAAATGACTACATGGTGGTTTTGTACAGGGAAACTGCACTCATGTTCTCACTTACAGTGGCACTCACTACTTATAATTAGTTTCATACTACCTGAGACAATTAAACATTTTTAATATGAAGGTCAAGCAATCACTTCAAAAATTACTGTCTTATAACTTTGATGGCTTACAATAGTTTTGCTGCCATATTCACAGATATTTTAAAATATTCCAGACACAAATAATCAAGATGCAAATATGTGGTGAACATTTTTTTTAACATTTTAGTCAGTTTTATAAAAATATCAAAAGAAATGCATGTGCACATTATAACAATGCATGGTATATAGCAGTGCAAGATGATTATACTGGAATGTAGAGGTAGGATATATGATGAGGGAAAACTACAAGTACATTTTGATGACATTTTGTACAAAAAGGTAGTATTTGAGTCACATTCAATTCAATAGCCAGTTGAACATATTTACATTGGAGTTTTGACTGATCTAAATTTTAGAACCAGAATGCCAGAATTTAACTTTCAGAGCCCCATCTGATGCATCTACTTAGCCACAGCATGTCTTGGTTCTCTAGTAGAAGTCATGTTTTACTGCATACTGAAAATTCGAAATGTTCAAAATGAACATAAAAAAAAGAAAAGAAAAAGTAAAGGGTGTAGGCAGGGGGGCAAGCCCCCCCTGCACCCCCCACACTCCCCGCTACTTAAATATACCAACTCCGAGTTCGTGCTACAGTGTAGGAAAGGGAAATCTTCCCTTTCCACACCGTAGTGCATTAAAGTGCAACCTCAGAGTTGGTATATTTAAGTAGCAGGGGGTGTGGGGGGGCTTGCCCCCCTGCTTTAACCCATCAGAGTACTTTTTTTTTTTTAATTTCGAGGTTACGGAACTTCGATCATATGATGTCGACCATATAGTACTCGAAGTTCCATAACTTCAATTTTCTAATAGGTAACCCTCTCACAAAGAGTAAATGAAGCACAGTCAGTACTAGACAGGAGCTTTAACAGCACTTGCTAAATAAAAAGGCTCATAGCTTACTAAATAGTTTCAAAAGTGCAACAGTGACGTCCTTCTCTACTTTTTTGCAAAGCAAGTAGAAAATTTTCAGTGGTGGATGATGTCTTGCATTTCCTAAGCCTATAAATAGTGGTTAAATATATATACAACCAGCAAATGATAATTTATGATTTGGTGATGTGGAATGAAGATCTTATTTTTCTCTGCATTCTGTAACTTTTATCTGGCAGTATGGTTACTAACAGGGATATGAGGTGGTGAAGTTAGCTTTCTAAAACCAAAATGAGGTGAAGGCCAGTAAATGGATATTCAGACTCATTCTATGCACAAGTTGCAGTAAAGGAAAAGCTACAATAAAAAATGGAATTAATATACACACACACACACACACACACACACACACACACACACTCACATTATAATTAACAGCTAAATGACAACATGGTGGTTTTATTCAGGGAAACTGCACTCATGTTCTCACTTACAGTGGCACTCACTACTTATAATTAGTTTCATACTACCTGAGACAATTAAACATTTTTAATATGAAGGTCAAGCAATCACTTCAAAAATTACTGTCTTATAACTTTGATGGCTTACAATAGTTTTGCTGCCATATTCACAGATATTTTAAAATATTCCAGACGCAAATAATCAAGATGCAAATATGTGGTGAACATTTTTTTAACATTTTAGTCAGTTTTATAAAAATATCAAAAGAAATGCATGTGCACATTACAACAATGCATGGTATATAGCAGTGCAAGATGATTATACTGGAATGTAGAGGTAGGATATATGATGAGGGAAAACTACAAGTACATTTTGATGACATTTTGTACAAAAAGGTAGTATTTGAGTCACATGCAATTCAATAGCCAGTTGAACATATTTACATTGGAGTTTTGACTGATCTAAATTTTAGAACCAGAATGCCAGAATTTAACTTTCAGAGCCCCACAGCATGTCTTGGTTCTCTAGTAGAAGTCATGTTTTACTGTATACTGATTAAGTGGTTGTTAACACAGAGTGTCAGCACTGAGAGACTTGGAGTATCATGGTATATAAGCCTTGCCCACTCCTGAAACATTTCATTTTTTTCACTTTTTGAGGATGATCTTTCTAGCAATATTCATCAACAGCCTTAAGAGTTAATAGTGACTTTCAGAAAAATATCTATCCACAGAAAAGCCATGCTTGAAAAATCATTATTTATCATGTAACTGTATGCACCTCAAATGTGTTTTCAGAATATAATAAAAGGACAAGTTCTTAGACCCTCTAGGTTGTGTATGAATGATGCTGACTTTCATCATGAATTTAAAGTTGTTACAGTCCAGGTTAGGATTCCTGTGTTATAAGAACTATGAAATAGAGAATATATTTAATGAAGTGCACAATCTAAGAGGCACATGAAGTAAACCATGGCTATATAGGGAGCCTAAACAGGCTCAAACTTCTAGCAAACTTAATACTGGCTCCTTAAGGGTCTGTCTGAAATATAGTAGTGATGTGGATGCTGTTTGCCGTACTATTGATGATAATTGGAAGATTTTGTTCACGGAGGATAATTTGAAGAAATGTATTGGGAATAGGCCGTCTTTTGTTTTTAAAAATAATTTCAACTTTAAAAAGAGACTGTGTAAGGGGATTTCTCTAGCCAATGTGCTTAAACCCTCTAGAATAGGAATGTTCCCATGTTGATGTTGCAGAGCCTATCCATTTATCAGCTTGGAGAATAGGTTTATATAATCCAATCAGGAAAGGTGTTTATCATCCCCATTTGTATGCTGATTGCAATACCAGTAATGTTGTCTATCTGGCTAAGAGTGGACAGTGCTGTTCATTTTACCTGGGTAAAATGAACAGGCTGTTGAAGGATTGAATTTTACCACATATGAGAGACATTAGACTAGGTGCTAAATCTAATTCTTTAGCACAAAATATTGCCTCACATAATACTCAGACTCTCTCTTTTATGGTCTTGCAAGTTATACCTGTTACTTCAAGGGGTGCGGATATTGTAAATAATACTGAGTGTGTGAAATCTAATTGGATAACAGAGTTTTTGCCTGACAAGCCACCTGGCCTGAATTGTGTGCTTCCAATAAAACCTATTTTAAAGGTGAGGAGATTTTATTGTTAATTGGGAAATAGCTACTATATATATATTCTTGGTTTTAGCATTGTTTTAATGGACCTGATGAAGGGGCGTACCCAGAGTGCTTGTTTCTCATTTTATTAAAGGTTGGTTTATGGTTTTCAGTGTGGTGGTCTACGTGATTCCTCTTGTTTTTGCTATGGTCCTGAGTTGTATGTAGGACCAGAGTGCTATGGAGCATGAGCTCAGGAAATAGAAAGAAAGAAAGAAACATTTGGTTGCTACATTTGAAGAGATCGATGAATTGTGTGTTTCATTGTTTATTTATTTATTTATTTATTTAGTTTGGTAATTATTTTTTTAATATGGCATGGTGTATTACTTGGAGACCTTGTAATGCCATTATGCATGATAGATAGCACCTATACACTGACAATTTCATCTGTCTTTATTGAACTTAGTATATAAAATGAATTCTCCAGAACATGCACAAATGATATTCAGTGTACTTTAGCTGGCTCAGGCACATTAAGCTTTCTATCCTACATACAGCAGATATGCTCATGTTTACATTTTGAAGCTGTTAAGTCAATATGTAGCTATACTATGTGTTTTGCTTGAAGAACCAAGTTTGCATGGATTTTATTTATACCTGCATAACACTTTGCGTCCACAGGAGGATTTTTTAGCACCCGTCTAGATTTAAGATACCAGGTTGTACCATGGTTCCTCAAAAATGTGGTTGATGTTAATGCATTAATCTGTATACCAGTCTGAGAAGGTTCGGTGAGCAGTTCATTGCATGCTTATGCTACCTGATGGTACAGTTTGTGGAGCCAGCAATGTACAATATATGTAGCATTTAGAGTGCAACTACCATTGCAGTACAGCCAGGCAAAATTAAAACAAGATGCAGAATTTTCATCATGTTTCCAGAGCCCTTTCTGGTTGAAGTGTGGTACGCTCAAAATTGTATTGTTTCCCTGAGCCAACCCTGATGTTAAAGAAACATCTTGGGAAAATATTTTCATTACAAGCAGTACTGTAGAGGATTGATTATGATTTTTGCTCAGGGTTTAATCATGATTTTCAGTCACTGTCTGTTTCATCTGCATATTCGGCCCATGGCTGCATGTTTGTTTATTTTACCACCTACTCAGGTTTCCTACTATCCCTTCCTAACATGTAGCTGTATTTCTTTTAAATGATATCGATATATATTCAAGTTATACTTGCCATTTAATGCAGGGTATGACTAGAAAGAGATTAAATTGACAGCAGCCCTTACTGGCTAACAAATTACTAAATTAAACATTTCAAAATAGGCTGTTCCCATGATAACAAAAATTTTGAGGCCCTCTTACAGTGTGGTTCTTATATTTCCTTTAACAAACCAAAAACGTAGTCTTACAAAATGTTTCACCTGTGAAAGTGAATGCACAAAATATATTGTGTGAAGCAAAAATTGATCAAAACTGATTGAAACACAGCACCCTCTACACCCCAGCCACCAAGACCAATATAGGTCCTTTTGTATGGGGAGAATGCCGTTCACACTCCTACAGCCTTAACTTAGATGTACTGCATAGTTGCAAACCCGTATGGATAAAGGAGAAATTCCTCAAAATAGAGTATGTTGGCCTCACAAAAACAGTGCCACAATACGGCCATTCGCCCTGTGATTAAATCTTTTTTGCCAGTTGTACACAGGTAGTTAGAACCTGATCATATGGCTCTCAGAATTACTTGCTAACTGCTCAGTTAGGATATTATTTCATGCATTTATGATGTAAAAGAATATAGGTTACACATTTTATGGATGGCACTTTATATCTTTAAATATGTATGATATTTATGTCACATACCTGAGTTGAAGCAGAGTACTATAGCTGAACTGTAAGATACACTGCAGGGAGAAAAAAATGAAATCTATCTAATCCTCAGTTCTGCATGTTTGATGTTGCCAAACAGTCGACTGGTATAGTGAAGTCCCTCCTGCTGCTATGGTACTTAATATTTCTGGAGAACTGAGTCCAAATGCAGAATTACCAGACCAACCATATGCACTAAATACAACAATATATATATATATATATATATATATATATATATATATATATATATATATATAAAATATAATTTTTTTTTTTGAAGAGTAAATTAATATTCTGAGTCTTCCATTGTTAAATACAAATACTTAACTAGAATTAGTGTCCTGTAATTTAGCACATTAATATTTTAAAGTGTAGCAATTGTAGATGGATATATAACCAACTTTTAAGTCTACATCTGGGTTCAACACATCATAAATTAAGCAATAAAAATCTACAGGATTGTTTTTCACTAACATCATAGAAAACAAAATACTTTGTGTTTGCTGCAACCCCGGCATGCTAGGTCTGCATCATATTGCTGACTTCTGAATAAGCTACCTTTAAGGTTGGAAAAAAAAAAACAGAAAGGATGGTATTAAAACAGAAATAAATACAGCTTCTTCCTGAGCTCCAAGTAGCCTGACATTCAAGAAAACATAAACTGTAGCTTTGAATATATTGCATCATTGACATTACAAATCTACCTTTAAAAGATACATGACATTTTATGTATCAACTATAGTTTTCCCATTCCATATACCACAATTTGATTCCCATTTTGCTAAGGGATCATTATTTTTTTAATTTTCGTCTGCTATTAAAACATTGAAAATCTATTTTACTATATATAAATGAAAGAGTAACTGGAGTCAAACCTTTTTTGTGTTCATTATGTTATATGAGCTGTTTGTGCATGATGTTCTGTTTTGCTTCAACATGAAAGTTATAACTGTATTTGTCCTGTGGATGTGTTGACATTTGAACTCTTTTATTCTGGTACAGTCTACCCTGTAGTTGCTGATGATGGCTATCCATTTTACCAGATACTGTAAGACAGCTGGCCCCTTCTCTTTTCACATTTACATTACCTAGTCTGACGTTGTTCCTCCTGGCCCTACTCTGATGCTCTGTGCTATTTATTGTCTTTGTATAGGTATTGTGACTGTAGCAAAAGAACTTGAATCTTGTCCTTAATTTTGTTTTGCTATTCTTGCCAGCTGTGATGACAAACGGGGAACAAAGTCTTGATTATTACCCAGGTGACCTGAGTTTGATTAGGGACTTTGGTACCTTTTGCAGTTGACAGGGAGTGGCTTAGGAATTAAGGGTGTGGCTTAGGAATTAAGGTGATTAGACCGATCACCTTCCTAGGGGGAGGGTGACATGCCTGTTTCGGGCTACATTTAGTATGGTGGATGGTGATTCAGACAATGGCAGTGAGTTATAAAAAGCAGGTGGGTTACAGAATGGTATCCATTCATAGTAAAGGAAAGAACATTCAGCTCGCTTGGGGATAATGTATTTATTTATTTGACATTTGTATAATGTCTAGCTATGGCACAGATTCTTTTATTTATAGTGTGCCTCCATAAATGTAGTACTCCAGTGCTCTCACATCTATACCTATCATTATTATGACAGTACAAGGGAGGAAATGACAATTCAGTGTAAGTGACACAGCTCATCTATAGATTTCTTGGGTTAGGGAACTTGAGTTTATAGGTGGATAATGGTCTATCACAGACAGGGGTAAGTGGCAGTATACATTTATATGAGTAAGGTTCAAAATGTTAAAAGAGCAGCAAATGTTGGATCAAGTAAAACATTTTGAACCTACAAATGGGATGGACATCTGAAACACTGACTATACAAAAGATTATAGAAAGAAAATTTCCTTCTGTGATCTCTAAACAATAGTTTTACTTCTGCATCTAACTTAATAATCCATTCAAGTTCCTTGGCTCTAGTACATTATTGATGTCACCTCCCCTCATACCTAACTTAGCTTCACATATTACTCTGAATTTAAAACTATGACCTTCATTCTCCATAATATGCTTACTTAATGCATTAGTCAATGAGTGCCTTCTAATTTCAGATTTATGCTCTATAATACGTTGTTTAAATTTTCTAGTTGTTTTCCCTACGTAGAATGCTATACATTTGGCACAGGTGGCCAAGTATACTATACATGAAGTATTACAATTTGCTGAGCATTTGAATTCAAACTTTTGCTTAGTTATAGGATGTTTAAAAACATTCATTGAATCATATATATCAACACAACATGTGCCGTTAAAACATTTCTGCGTAAGTGTTTTATTTAAACTTCTTACTTTATTCTCCTTAAAATCTTTATAGCATAATTTTTGTTTTAGATTTTCTGAATTCCTAAAAGAAAAACTTGGTTTCGTATCTAATATATTTCTAATCTCAGACATGGTTAACAAGATTAGCCAGTTCCTTTGTATGATATTACATGATCAACATACTTTTAAAGGTATACTGAAATCACAATTAATTAGGGTTAGTAAATTAAATACAGAAGATGCAAATTTTTTAACTCAAGCAAATGAGATGGTACAGGAATTTATTAGATTAGAATACCCTCCCCAATATATACATACAATATATGAAGAAGTAAAGACTAAAAGGCATAATGAATATAGTCCTCACTTCAGTAGCCATAAAAATGAATTAATAAATTCATTAGAGAAGAAAAAGGAAGTTATTAGGTATGTGACCACTTATAATGCTTATACTAAAGATATATGTAATGAATTCAAATGCTCAGCGAATTGTAATACTTCATGTATAGTATACTTGGCCACCTGTGCCAAATGTATAGCATTCTACGTAGGGAAAACAACTAGAAAATTAAAACAACGTATTATAGAGCATAAATCTGAAATTAGAAGGCACTCATTGACTAATGCATTAAGCATATTATGGAGAATGAAGGTCATGGTTTTAAATTCAGAGTAATATGTGAAGCTAAGTTAGGTATGAGGGGAGGTGACATCAATAATGCACTAGAGCTCATGGATCTCTAAACAATAACCATATCACCACATTCATACCTAATCAATATGAACAGTCACAGTGTTACAGACAGGGTTTCTCTATAGTAAGGTGAACAGTAGGGTTAGAGGGCAGGGTTAGTTCTAACACACATTACTACCAGATGGGTAGGTAAGTCACTCACTGATAAAACCCACTCAGTCAAAATTGGAGAATCCACCTCTATTAGTAGCCCCGTACTGAGCAGTGTACCCCGAGGATTGGTCTTGGCGTCTCTACTGTTTGAGATATATTTTCTGAGGTGTAAGCCAAAACCAGTGGTCTGTGGCTTACCAAGTTTGCATATGACTTCAAGCTGGGTGCTGTCTCAAATTCCCCTAGTAATGTGAACATCCTCCAAGAGGGCCTTACCCAAACTAATGACTGTTTTTTGAAGCATGGCCTCAGACTGAATGGCAAAAAATGTGTCATTATCCCCTTTCAAGAAAATGGCACCCCCACTAATTATCCCATTAATAACAATGTGCTAAGCACTCAATCAGTCATGAGGAGCTTGGGCACCTAGGTTGATAGCAAACTGACTTTTGACCACCACGTTGCCTCCATTGTATGGAAGGCTTTCTGCATGGCCTACCTCATACGTAAGGGTATTTCATCCAGAAACAAGGAGGTCATAACATTCCTGTACTCCTGCCTTATCAGCTTCATTATCGAATACAATGTCCCCTTTGGCATGTACCTTTTCAAACACATGCATCAGCTGAAGAGACCACAGAAGTTCCTGACAAGGAAAATCTAGAATCTCAAACATCTGTCCTATACAGACAGGCTAAAATCCCGTCCCTCTACTCAGTCTCACACACACTGCTCAGAGGTGACCTGTGTCTGGCATAAAAAAAGTCTCAGACCCAGCCTTGATGGAGTTGCTTCATATCTGCAATTCAAACTACACTTGCACAACCCACACGGAAGGCCTCAACCTGGTCTGTGACATTAATAGAACTTGTTAGTCTGTGGAATAGACTACCTCTCCATATCAAGCAGAGTACCTCACTAGCTCTTTTTAAGAAGAACCTGGACGACTGGATGGGAAACAGAAAATAACCCCCTGGGATCCTACTTGTGTCCTTGCTGGTCAGGGCAAACAGGTGCTAACTTTGTGGGAATATGGGCGAAATTCTTGGCTAGGCTTATAAGGACCTCAGGGCCAATAGCCTTGCATCATCCTCCAATTCGGGTAGCCCAATAGCCTTGTATTATCCTATGAACTGTGATTCGGGGGGGACCCCTCACCACCATTTCTGAAAATATCTCTTTTTCTTATATTCATAGTGATCTTGGAGTTGATATAACAAGACTGGGGGTGCAGGGCTTGCTCCCACATCCCCCCCTACAAAAATGAAGTTTTAAGAAGAGCAGTTATGTGCTATCCATAACTCAAACCCCAACCATGCACCTTATCTTAGGAAAAACAGCTTCCTATTGAAATGTCAGTTCTCATATTTCCAAGCACAGATATGTAGGGAAAAAAAAAGACCAGAAATGCAGGAAGAGTTATTATTGAAAACAGCTGTTTTTCTTAAAACGTCTTTATTGTAGGGAGAGGGGGAGATGTGGGAGCAAGGCTTGCGCCCCCAGACTTGTTTATACTAACTCCAAGATCACAGTGACACTGAGAAAAAAAAATTCTCAGAAATAGCCATCTCAAATTTATTATACTTAGTCCATTTTTTGGCATTACAAGACTCATTGAAGTGGTCCTGACTTTTCAAATGGTTATCTAGGAAAAACCCTTTCCACTGCACTTTCACTTCACAAACTAGCTCAGACACTTACTATACACAGATACAAGAAAACTGCACTAGATATGTCTCCTGCTCTAACCTTCAAGTCACAAACCCTTGCATACATAATGCCACTCTTAATAAAAACACACTTACCTCTTTTTTGACAATATTCAATAAAGGCTACATTTGCATGTTCAGACAACCTAACCTGCAGTTCACTTTGTCAAATAAATTAATAGCAATTTATATACACACACACGCACATACATACATATATATATATATATATATATATATATATATATATATATATATATATATCTATACACATATATAAAACTACACTTCCCTCTGTTGAATCATCAGTTTTAATGGACAGATTGAAATGATTTGGAAAGTGATGGAAAGTTTTTTTTCTCAAGTGCTAGTGAAGTCATAGGGAGTAAAATCAAGAGTGTGTTGGTAAGGGAAGTGTGAGCTTGGGCTTTTAATGTTGAAGCTTTAAGATATATAAACATTTTTAGCATTATGGGTGTGAATGGAAGTGTGTGATTATATGTATGAGTATTGGTTAGGGTTGCTGTAAAGGGTTGGGAAGGGGATAAATTTAGTTTCACAAATGTGCGCTGTATGTGATGTGTATCTGAATTTCTTGTATAGTGATAGTTTTATGGAAAGGGTACTTGCTAAGGTAAAGAGTATAAATTGGGGTTAACATGCATACTTAAGTTGTTGCAGAATGATGATACTTGCATTTTATGAATGAGAGCTATAGCTGAAATGGGTCCAATGTGGTCAGTCAGTTATCAAACAGCAAATAAATATATAAATGCATAACTAATATATATATATATATATATATATATATATATATATATATATATATATATATATATATAATATATATATATATATATCAATAAACAACATTTATCCATATGAACTCAGCTATGTATCAGTAATGCCAACTGATTATATATACCTGAAAGGGAAAAAGTCTCTCAAAAACTCCATACACTTCAGTAGAAATAAAACATGTTTATAATGCATGTACTGGAGCTTTTCTCCCCAGGCCTCCATCAACAAATGCTAAATAAACAAATGTCCAAATATGTTTTTTTGTGCATGTATTTCTTTAGGGAGTTGGAAACTTCTGTACATTTTTTTTTATTTTCAGTACAAAGGACATCTTGGGTTTAGCTAATGAATTTTTATTTCTCTATGACAATAGCCATACAATATTATTCATGTTATTTTATATTTATAATTTGTATAACTGGATAGAGAACTTATATGCACGGATCAATTTCAGGCTCACTGAAAGGTTAAGACAAATTATAAAAACGGTGAAATTACCAGCAGAGGTAAAACGGCATACAAACTGATAGTATTTAAAATACTAAGGTAAAACAAAGTATATAAACATTGCCACTGAGAAGAAAATAAAAAGGAAAAATATTAACCCCCGCAACAGTGGATAATAAATATAGCAAAACATAATCTGCAGTATCTACATACTAAAGCAAAAAAAGAAAGAAGCAACAAACAAGGTAACATTACCTGTTGATTACAAAGGAGAAAATGTCTCATTAGATATGTGTAGTGAAAGGAAGGAGCATAGCATGTTATAACATAGGAGGAGAGGGAGGGGTAGTAAGGCAATAAGAATGTAGCAATAGGGTAAGAGTAAAAATGGGTTTTATTGACTGCAGAAGAAAATAGTGCCTGATTGTTTAGCTTAAAATGATGCTAAGGATGTAGGGGATTATGTAATATGCCAAGAACTGACTTGTTTATAAAGGACTTGGCTTTGCAGGTGATTTTCAAGATGAGATGTGAAGTTTGTGATGAAAGTCTTCCCCTAAATTTAATGAAGGAGTAGCCATATTTTTGCACTGATTAAGTTGTTTCTGGGACTAAGGAGTATTGGACCAATACGAGATTGATTTTCAGACTATAGGAAGGTGCCAGTAAGACAACTTTGTTACTAGGTGGGGAAAGGTTGCTATACATAGAATCTTAAATAAGAGTGATCAAGCAAATACATGTTCACTGCTTTGATGGCAGCCATTAAACTCTTTTGCAGTCCAAGGCAGTGATGTTCTCACTGAACAGAGAGAGTTTTGAAATGGCATATTGTGAGCTAAGAGCTTTCATATTCTTACTAAAAACTGCTGCAATCAGGGCTAGATCATATTCTAGCATTGCAAACAGAATTCATTTCCCTGTTGCAGATCTGGCTTCAGCACTAAGAAAGTTGGCTATGTTCCTGCCTCAAAATAGCCTATAATTAACTATCTGTTTTTTGTTAGGTAGAGGAAGTTGATGGCCTGATATACATCGTATTGACTAGTTATTTCAAAGTACTAGTAGTAGATGTCTCAGTGGCTTCATTGTTTAAATTAACTATTTGCCATGGCCAAGTGTTTGTAGTAAATCGTTGACTGCTAACAAATGCCGTGGCTATATTTTTGGGATTATGAGTGTGTGTGTGTGTGTGTGTGTGTGTGTGTGTGTGTGTGTGTGTGTGTGTTTATGACTGAGACTCCAATTAGTAAGTGTGTGGGAATTTAGTTGATTATGTTTGCTTGGCAGTGGAAAAACGGGGCTGTCATCTGAATAAAACCATGCTGTTGGCAAATGGGAACACAGGTATACCTGGGTGGTCCTATGGGAGTTTGTTTGTTAAAGGTAAAGAAGATAAGGGGGTCCAGGATTGATACCACTGGAATACTTTCTAATAATGGGGCTTCAGGGGATGTAGAAGAGTTGCCTTTGAATCTAATGTGATGACTGGAGAGGAGGTCTTAAAATATTTGACAAGGTTATAGAGTTGGATCAATCTTTTTCCTAACTCGAGAAGAGGGTATGATTCCCACAGGTGTCTTGCTTCATCACTACATTGACTGAAGGCCTTTGACACATTAGTCAGTCAGTCCTGGAGACATAACAATGTTGCAGTTAATTGTTTTGACACTCAGCTGGGGTCATGAAAATTAAGAACTGAGATATAATCAAGTGTTGGTAAATTAGCAATGTTCTGCTTTGATTTCTGATGAAATATTATCAATTTTGTGTGGTGCCTAAACTCTACCATTATGTGGCAGTCACATTCCAGTGTAAACATAGCCAGCATTCATAATCTTAGCCTAAGACCCTGAGCAGGATGTGATGGTGAAGAAAGCCATGCATTCATGCGGTAGTCTCATGATAAAATGGCCAAAAGGAGTCACTGTTGATAATAGGGTACCTGAATGCTCATATCAGAATAGAAAGAATAGAATGTGAGGATTTCTGGATCTTCATGAGTGGATCAACAAGAATAAAATATGGGCATTCTAAACTTTTGTCTAGCAAATGAATTGATGGTAGCCAACATATATTTCATCAAGACAGATTGTCACAAGATCACCTTCAAAAGTGTTAAACCAGATGTGTCAGTAGCACAACGGGTAACATACTAGCCTTTGGTGCAAAAGACTGAGGGTTCTATTCCCACATCAGGTAGATGGATTGCTGATACTGCAGTGCAGCATAAGAGGGGGATACTGCACTTGTTTATGTGTATTGTCCTTTGGATGAGACATTAAATGGAGGTTACACCTGCTTGAGTCATTGATAGCTCTGGTAGATGTAAAAGATCCTACACCTGCTTGAGTCAGTGATAGCTCTGATAGATGTAAAAGATCCTACAGCACTTATCAATGAGAGTAAGGAACCTTGCATATATGGTTTGCTATCATATTAGTGATTGCACTTTGTGTGAATTATCATTTCTACTAACCATAGAAACGTAAACAAAAACAGCAACTGACAAAAAAGTCGAATGCAGAAGTGGTGAATGTTCAAATTCTACACAATTAGAACATTCACCACACTTCCACAACTGCTATTACTGTGAAACACAGAGTAAAGAATGATTTTGCAGGGGGACAAGCCACCCCACATCCCCTAGTAATTATATTTACAAACGCCGAGATCGCAATACAGTGTGGGAACAGGTATATTTCCCGATCCCTACTATAGTGCAATCTGCATTAAAATGTAGAAACTCGCAACACCGAATGCTGTAGTGCATTTCTACTTTTCTGAATTTGTTCTTTCGTTACTACCGAATGAGGAATTTTGGACTTCCGTAAATTGAACAAAGTCCGATCGCTCATTTGATAGTAAACCAAACCAAGGGTCTACCTGATAATATCAAAAGCTGACATTATTGAAGATGGATTTATTGAGACAAAATCCATGAAAACCCACTTCATCGACAGACTGGGATGAATGAAATCCTTTCCAGGATAAGTACTAAGTCACCTAATCACACACACAACCAACACCAGAACCCTCAAAACCCACCCAGGTGGGTGGCTACATTCCCCACACCACCCAATATGGGGAGGGCTGTGCCCCACACCCCCCAATGAAATATACCAACTCTAAGCTCGCACTACAGTTTGGGAAAGGGCAAAATTCACCTTCACAGCCAACAGTTTACTTACCCTGGGGAGGATTTTGTTCATCTGGTTTGTTGATCTAGTGGGTTTTCTTGGATGTCATCTTGATGAATCTGTCTTCGATGTTGGATATATGTATATATATATATATATATATATATATATTTTTTTTTTTTTACTTATTTTTGCACACACACATTTACAAGTTTAAAGTCATTTTTATTTTCATATCTTACACATCAAACTTGCCATTCATATACTTTTATATCAGTCCACTCCTTTTTTCATAACCACAATCTAATTCTCTTTAATATTAGTAACAATATCCAGTTTCCATTAAACATTATTTCTTTAATTCTTTCATTTCCTAATACCCAAACTACATAAAATAATTTAACTAAATATATTTTATTTTTTTTATTTATATAATATCCATATTCAATCATATCATGTGTATAACCTCATTAAATCTATTTTCAGTTTTTTATTTATATCATATCCATATGTATAACCTCATTATTTTTGAAAAATTTCAAAACAAATGTATACATAATTTTTTCCACAGTTTAACTCTCTCACACTTATGAAAATGTGTTCTATTTATTTATTTTTCTCCACAATACAAACATATTATTTTACTTTTCTTTTTTGTAAAGTATATTTTGTCTTTAGAGGAAGTTGCGTTATTCCTAAATTCTGTTAACAGCAAAAAAATTTCTTGATATTCCACATTGTCTACATCATTTGTTTGTTTCTTTAATTGCTTTAATCTTTAATTTTGGAATATTTTCCTATGGATTAATACAATAATATTTAATTGTAATACAACACAATATTTTCTTTCTTTCTTCCACTTTATCAATATTTATCTTCCACAGTCTTATCTTTTGTTGATAATTCTCTATTTCTTTTGAAAACATTCTTTTGTTCTTTTATTTTTTCTTACATTTTCCCAGAATTACTTATACTTAAATATATTTCTCACTTTTTTCATTTAACCATTTCAATATTGATAAAAATGTATTGAATCAGCATAAAGTATTGGATTTACCAAACTTAATCTTCCTTATTCATATATAATACCCCCATTTTAACAGGATTTAATCTCAATCACCTTAAAAAAGGAGAAGTATATTTCTAGTAAAAGTTTTTCATGTACTTCAGGAATCATGACAACACTAGATAAATATGTTATCTTTCCTATTAAAATTGAAGTAATATAAAAGCAGAGTTTATATACTAAGCTGTATGTTTCCCATAATATGCAAATATATTATTTCCTTTATTATTATTATATTCCAAACATTCTTACTGTTGTCTTTATGAAAATGCATCTCCACTGTAGATATTTCTTTCGCAGAAACTGTATACCTGCCACTTTTATTGTCACCCATTTCTTTACTCTTTTCTTTAAGCATCATACGTCTTTCCTTTAAACTTTCTACTAAATAGATGATAACTTCTCTTGTCGATTCTCTATTTTTAGTTGTTATAAAATCATCTGTCTATGACATCATAACTGGAATTTCAGCTTTGTTTTAAATTTGATAATTTGCATACTCTTATTTTTGATATTCCTTGAAGGTGGAAACACCGAAGCGCTAGAGAATAAAAGAAATGTGTTTTTCCTGGTTGTCACTTTATTACAGTCCGTGGTTTGTGGTCAGTGTTGTTATATATTATTTATATCTATTTCTTTACTTAACCACCCACTGACTAAGACTCTTACTTTTTTTTATTTTTATAAGGTTTTCTACACACTTGCAGGACCAGATGCAGACTCTACATTTAACTGTTTAAACACTTTTTTTTCCAATTCATACAGTGTGATCTCTTTTTTAAATTCTTTATAAATTTGTTCAGATGTGTTTTTACTTTCCATATTTTTATACTATGTCTATATCTTTTTACTAACTATTTCTTCCACATATCTTACAATTTCTATAATTCATTTCTGACTTTTCCTTACATTTAGCTCTTTTAACCTGCATTTCTCTCATTATGCTTTTATCCTCCTTCACTGTCTTACTTAAATAAGGTGACACTTCTTTTCTTCCTTGTGCAAAATATCTTTGTTTTTAAAATAAATCCCTAATTTTCCTATTGTATTTCTTTTTCCTTCTTTAAATAATCTGTTATTTTCTAAATTATGCATTGTATCTCTATGTATTTTAGAACATTACTGCTTTCCTTTTTTCTTTTGACAAAATAGATGACTATGTTTATATTTTATTTTTTTAAAAGCAATCCAACACGACAAATGATTAATATAAAATGATTTCATAGGAGTATGACCCTCCCATAATTGATTAATATTGTTATATCCCTTTTCATTCCATTCCTTTCAAATGAATCTTTGCATACATTTTCCTATCTTTATATGTTCTTTATCAAAATACACTCTAATCATATTCCCAAATGATTTGAGAAACCTGTTGCAATAGTTTCTTCTTCCCTCGTGCATATTCTATTTCGGATGTTAAAGTACACCTCCTATAAATCCATGTTTTGTTATTCTATATAACCAATTTTCCACATGTTATTACTTCCATCATTGTTTTATATATGTTCCTCTTTTCTTTTTATTTCTGCTTAAGTCAAAGTTGAATTTACCTGTAATTATTATATCCATGCTTAGAAATACATAATCTAATATTTTTTTAAATAAATTCTCCCTTCCTTTACTAATCATATGCATATATTATAGTAATAATTCTATACACTATTTCTTGCTATCTTATGTCTAGAATTGCCATTCTTCCAATTTTGATTAGTATGCATCCAAAGTGTTTAGTACTTTGGACTAGTAGTTCTACCCTACTATTCTTCTACATTATACTGCTATTCCTGAACACTGTTCTTTCCATATGTTTCATATTATTTCTCCATCCCAAGTTTTGTGTTTGGAATTTTTCTGTGTGTGTGTGTGTGTGTGTGTGTGTGTGTGTGTGTGTGTGTGTGTGTGTGTGTGTGTGTGTGTGTGTGTGTGTGTGTGTGTGTGTGTGTGTGTCAATGTATACATCCTCCAGAATAATCATATCAGCATCACATTTATTATACCATTCTAAAATTGCTATCTTTCTAGAATTATTTTTCAACATTCACTGAAAGAATTCTTAAATTATTCCTTTTCCATTTTTCTTAGTTTAGGAGATACTATCCTATACTATTTTTTATAAGAAATTATTTATTCATTCCCTTTCTTCTTTTCTTTTAGATTAATGGCTTTAAATTGTTTTTTTTTTTCTATCATTTCCTCTCACATCAGCATAATTATGTTTTCCTCCTTGTACAATGTATACCTTCTTTATCACTAACTTATGATTCCATCTCTAATTCATCCCCTTCATTATTTTTCAGATTCTACTTTTTTACAGAAGTTTCATCTAATACTATCTCATCTTCAGACCCTTCTTGTAATTTCTCTTTACTCCAATTAATAAAACTGAGCACATTCTCCTCTTTAAAATCCATCCATTTCAGAGGAGTTATATCCCTGATTTTTTTTCTTCGCCTCCTGTGCTTTAACTCTAAGTCAATACCTAGTCTTCAGCTTAATATTTGTTAAACTTAAGAATCTTCTCTGGTCACTGCTTGTAGCTTATTATGGCCATCCGTAGTTTATGCTGGGTGATGACAATTTAATGGGTATGCAGTCCTCTCAACATACATAATTTTGCAGAATGTCCAGATTTCTGAATCAGACCTTTGGTCTGTTTTTGGCAACTCATTGAGGACTGATGTTAGTATGCAATGACAAACATTTGAGTTTCAAACTTTATATCCTTCAGCAAATGCATGCTAATGTAAAACTTGTTGTTCCACCAAATTTCTAGTATATATGAGCATATTTAAAATCTGTCCCTGATTTTTGGCCTTTGTCCCCCTTATTATGTTTGTCTTTGTAAAGAACTCTTGTGCTGAGAGGTGGGGAGATATGCTTTGCATTCCCTGATTTTAAACAAACATATTTTTATTACTAAGAGGAAGTCTAAATAATGTATGTGTTTGTTTATTTTTATTTATCCATTGTTGACCATTTTTTCCCACTAGACCTGTGGCCTCTTTTCAGGGTAGACCCAAGATGGTGTTCATAATATTGGAGCAAGTTTGCCCAGGGAATAGGTGAACTTGCCGGTCTTGTGTTTGGCACTCAAAGTGTTAGTGTACATAAGTATGTGTGCACACACCGTTCCTAGTGAGGTGACAGCTGAAAGGATGGCTCACAAGATCAAAAACTAACAGAAGGGAGTGGAGGTGAATAACAGCTGGAGAAAATCAAGTCCTATAGAAGATGAAGATTTGGATGAAGCTGTTCATAAAAAAGTTGTTTAATCAGACCAAGGACATAGTTGGAGAAAAGAGTATAGTTACAACCCTCCAATCATGAGGGTTGTGGAATCATGTATTACAAGATGCGATATACCAAAGTGAGCCAGAGAAAGAAGTTTCATGGGGAAATATTATGGAAAAAAAGAAATTAAACAGATATAGAAGCAATGCTGGAAGGAAATAGCAGAAAGCTAAAGAAATCATATGTAGAAATAGTAACAGCAACAAGAGAAGGAATGAAAGAAAATACAAGTCAACAGTACCACCAATAAAAGCCAACAGATATCCAGGCTTAAATGAAGTCATTTCTGTTATTTCACTTTTATGATTGAGAGCAACACCATTATATTATGTGCATTCTTATACATTAAACATATTAAGTGTTTTAGGACCTTGTTTTTACCAAAAATAAATATTTTTCAAGTTATTTATGCACCTACATTTTCATATTTCATATTTATGTTTAACGTATTGGTTTTAATAGTACTGTATCTTTCAACAAGCCTTGATTGCTTTATTGAAAACTCTTTAATTGATGGATTTTAAATGATCATTTAACTTTAATATATATATATATATATATATATATATATATATATATATATATTGCAATTTGCACTAGAAGTTTATTGTCTTTAGCTCTGATGAGGTTCAAGGTGTTTGAGCAAAGGCTCTAAACTGTTGTGTTTTACTTGCTGTGATTTATTAAAGAATTTGGGATTATACCTATGAACTACTTATTTCTGCTAACTGGTGTTCTGAAAGCAGTGTTTCGTGTTTTAGTAGTACTTGGCTCTGCTTTTGTGCTTCTTTTTGTTTTTATTGCTTAAGTATTAGAAAGTATTTAGACTAACAAAGGGGAACCCAGTAGGTATGGTTGTATATCCGGGTTAAGCTCCTAGTCAACTGCTTTTCATAATGGTGATGGGCTCATTTTAGATAACATGAAGTGGATAGGTGAGCAAAACTGCTTTATGCAGATGATGTGGCATTATAAGCAGGCTTTGAATGAGAACTTCAACAGTTGATAGGTGACTGGGGTGCAAAACTGAAGACACATAAAATGGAAATGAGTAGAGACAAGGCAATTGTCTTGGTAGCTGTGATGATAATGGCAAGTGCCAGCATAATTAGATGGCATTTTCTAAAGAATGATATGTCCTTTGAATATCAAACTGATTTATACAAGATTCTTGTGTTACAAACATATTAGAACTGTGTGGCATTTGTATATTAAGCTGATTTTGTGCAGATGCTTGTGCTCAAAATGTATCTGTGAGCTTTTCCTCTGTTGAAGTGTATCAACAGTGCACTCTGCTGAAATGAAGAGAAATGTATATGCATTATCATAGCTGAATTAAATGTCTGTTTTAATAGAGGATACTGGCACAGCAGAGGTTAACTTTAAGAAAAATAAGGGAAATATAAATGAGCTGGTAAATCATTAAAAATCACCCCACAGTGCTGAACAGGACTGAAGACACTGGATCTAGGGAAGACCTTTTGTCCATTAGCCCAGTGAAAAGAGGGGAAGCCCCAGACACTGCCATAAACATTTGAATGTGCATTGTGGCCATCTGTGCAAACTTCCTGTTGCAGCTTCAAAAGGGGAATACTGTGAGAACCTAAAGTCAAGTGACCAGATGACATAATTTTGCAAGCCCTCTTGGAAATTATATTTTAGATATTACAAAGGGAAACCTCAGAGTATTGAGTATTCTGTTTTAGGAAGCCTGACTAAAAAGACCCTCATCCACAGCAGTGTGCCTTGTGGTAGTAAGTAACTTAACTAGGGGATAGTAATTCATTTAGATTCAGTCAGGAAGATAGTAATGCTTAGTAAAGAGAGTGTTTTTCTCTGTTTGTAGGAGTGTGCCCATAACTGTTCTTTTTAATATTTCCTGTGATCTGAACTCTGTGGTTTACTGTGGATATATATTCAGTATTTTCATGTGCTTTTATTTATTAGTAAATATATTTAAAACTTTTATTGTTTATGATCATTGTAGAAAGAACATAACCTTTGGGAGTGCTTATATTTATTTGGTAACACTGTGTGAGCCACTCCAGAAGGCCTAGTCATCTTGGTGAACTGCTACCATTTGTATTAGTAGTAATATTGCACAGTATAATTGGTTACCCTTTGTAAGAGCCTTATAGTAACTGACTAGTGGCAGTGATAACTACCTATACTCTTGGCAAAGTTGGTAGAGCGGATAATCTGTGGCAGCCTTTCTCAGGTATGAATGTGTGAAAGTTAAATCTTAGTGTTTATGTGTCAGCTTCTTAGGGCAGGGAATGAAGCACTGAGTATACAGAGAGTATACTGAAGGACTTGGCTTTGACACTCTCCTGAGGACCTAACCCTACAGCTGTACCAGTGGGGAGTCTTACTGAGGACCTGGAGAGAGACAGACAAAGATATATCCAGACCACAGGCTGTGTGTGTGTTCATTGTGTGTTCTTAAGGCAAATTGTACTTGATGCAGAGATGTCTGCATCTGGAAATACTGAGTGTATCCATTTGTGTTCCAAGTGCATGTCCCTCTCCAGTGTCAGTAGTGAGGATTCAGGTTCCTTGATTTCTGGCCCAGCATGGGGTTGACACATATTGGTGGCCATCACATAACGGTAGCAGTGGTGGGCATCACATTAGCAATAGGGGAAAATCAGAAATAGCTAAAATCTGAGACAGAAGGGATCAGTAGTGGAACATGTTAACAGCTTCAAGTAACTGTGAAGTATTATTTGAGGAGAAAGGAAGTTTGAATCAAGAGGTCAACACAAAGACTCAGACATTCTGGAGCCAAATGGATTAGAGTTTCAGAGGTAGTGTGTGATAGAAAAATGCCAAAAAAGCTTAAAAACAAGGTATTTTACAGTGGCCATGTAATTAGTGTTTCTGTGTGGCACAGAAATTTGGGCAGTGATGGTAAAACAGATGAAGAATCTTAAGGCAATGTACGTGAACTCCCTTAGATGGGTGGCTGGATGCACACTGATGGACAGAATAAGAAATCATGACAAAACTGAAATAACCAAAGTATCTCCAATTGCTGAGAAGGTGAAGGAGAACAGATTAAAACACTTCAGTTACATGTGCAGGAAAGCAGAGTAAAATGTGTTGAAGAAAATGTGACCGACTGGAAAAATTCAAGTGGAAATGAGAACATCCAGCCAAAATATGGATGGATTGCTTACCAGGAGGAATGCAACAGTTAAGTGGAAACTGCTGAAGAAGATAGAAGGTCATTAAGATAAGAAAGGTGGTGACAGTTGACATGAAACCCTAATCACATGTAGAAAATGGGAAAAGGTGATGTGGAGGGCTTGCTGCTGATGATTAGCTGTAACTTTTTTATGTTAAAGAAGATATGGTACTGGCCAGGAGGTGGCTTTATGGGTAATTGTTGGTAATTATAAAGCCAATGTGAAAGTGTTTCCCTGATTTGAAATTTGGGTGTGTAAGCTCACTGAAAAGTTGTGTGAGACAAAATCATCCATGTGCCCCATTAGGTCTTTGGAGTGTGGTCCAAGAAAGTTATGTTTGAAGTCCTCCATAATAACCATGTTTCTAAGATTAGCAATAAAGATTAAAATATCCTAAAGGAAAATTTTGAATTTGGTGATTTAGGATAGTGGAGCAAGAAATGCAATTGACGGGCATATAGTTTTGTTTTTAGGGAATTTTAGGACGAGTCAGGCATGGAATCTGAAGTGGAACATTCTTGTTTGAGTACATTTGGGTAAAGATCAAAATTGCAGAACAGAATTTCTTCCATCCCTTATTTTGTTTCCACGCTTGAATCAAGAATGTAAATATACCTGGGAAGAAGTGAATAGTTTTGTGTCTGTCTTCTTTAAGACAGGTCAGTGTAATGATCAAGAAGTTGGTAACCTCCAAGGCTATGTAACCACTCAGAAAAAAATAGTTTTTGATATTTGCCCCATTAAGCAGGTAATGGGAGAGGGAAGATGGAAGTTTGCAGACATGATTGTTAATGTTTGAGAATGGTCCAGGATTAAGTCCATCACTGGTTGTTGCCTATTTTGTTAGAAATTTTGGTTGGGAAATGAGTACCTGTACATGTATATATGTATATGTATGTATATGTATATATATATATATATATATATATATATATATATATATATATATATATATGTATATGGTTCCCCTTCACAAGATCGAATTACTGAAAGCCCGAAACTCATAATATGGAGTTCAAAATCTAGAGTTTCAGTAAATCAAAATTGTGAATGGGAAGTGTAAAAAATTAGATTAAGAGTTTTACTTACCTTTTTGTAGGGGGCTGGATCCCCTGTACTGTTTCTTCCTTAATGTGCAGGTTTCATGACCGCACTTCAGCAGAGGAAAAAGTGTCCCGTTGTGTGCTTATACATATAGCTCATAATGGTACATTTCCATCTCCTTTGTTGTAGTGCAATCTCGGAGTTGGTATATTTAAGTAGGGTGGTGTGGTGTGCCCCTTCACAATTTCGAGTATATGAATACTCGAGATTTTGGGCTCGGGCTTATGAGTTTTAAGTATTCATATATTCGATCTTGTGAAGGGGAACCATATATATATATACATATATATATATATATATATATATATATATATATATATATATATATATATATATATACATATTATGAAGAAAGAGAGATTGGAAGACCTGTGCAAAAATGTAAAAGGTAGAGAAGAGACTGAGGGTGATGGAGAACTGTTTAAGGTAGGATGTGACAGGAAAAGGATGCATATTGGGTAACAAGGTTGTTTAAATCTGAATGAATTTGTGAATCTATGCAGAGGAAGATTGGAGTATTAGTGAAAAATTTGGAAGGGAGGGTATCAAAATGAGCAGTAGTAATGGTATTGAAAATAATGGGAGGCAGGGCATAGTGAGTTCAGCTGTAGGAAAAAAAGAAATGTATTTACTTTTGGTGCGAGATTTGATCTTATAGAAAGGACTAATCATTAAAACTGAAGATTAAATGCATCTTTCCCTTCTAAAAATGCTGCATTCATAATAAGAACAAACATTTGACTGCATTAGTCATTGCTCCACCACTAGGTATTTAAGTCTACAACAAGTAATACTTTCTGGGCAGGTAGGTTCTTAACACAACATATTCCCAGTCTGTGAAATAAATTACCAATAAAGGCAAATCAAAGGACCTATAACTACCTATCCAATCATCAAGCCTAGCCTTAAAGGTAGAGACAGTCCTACTCCAGGAATGGCAAGTATAACCCCTATTCAATTTGGGAAATGAGCACTATTAAGTGCTTGAAAAGCTAGACATTATCTTTTGTGTGTGTCTACATAAAGGTGCCACTAGTCATCTTATGGTCCTCATGATTGCTTGTCTAGTACTGTTCATATGTTCTCTTTCATTTCAATTTCTGTAAGCCTTTTGGGTTTCTAATATCATGATGAAAATGGAACCCATTCCTAAGTCAAAGGATAATTAAAGTATGATGAGAATGGAACCTATTCCTAAGTCAAAGGATAATTAAAGTTCATGAAATTAATATTGTTTCAGTCATTGATGTTGGCCAAAAGTGCTCTTCTCATCATCTACAAAGTGCCTAGAATTGATACCTTCTGCAATTCATGCCAAATTACTTGTATCATTATCATATCTAAAAAGGACTATATTTTTTATGAGATCCATTGCTGCTGCTACTACAGTTGGAACTGTCTAGGTATCCTTCTTCCACATTGCCTGAAAATTCGGTATTTTATGACTTTCTCTCTCTGTTCTAAATACACTGTAATCACAGTATAGCAATTTCAATGACCAGTGGTACTTTTGTCTTCTTTTTATGGAATAGTATAATGTGTTTTTCTCTCATCTGTTTTTTGAACTCTTGGTAATGGGTGATCCCATGTGGTATAAATTTCATCATTCTCTAAAATGCTTTGTGGCTAAGGTTTCCAGTGCTTCATAGCTACTTCACTATTATAGTGTTTGCTTAATCCTGAATGCAGCAGTTTTGACACATTATTATGCCTTTTAGTATACAGGGCCACTGCCATTAGCATACCACACCCAGAACAAGTATGCAACTGTTTCCAATTATGTTTTACAAAATGTGCATTACTTTGTTTTTCCTGCATACTCAATGGACATTGTAAACCAATGTATATGTAGTCTGTTTTCTTGGGCTGCCAATATTAACCTTTTATCTGTTGGTTTAAATTCACCTGTCCTTAACCATTCCTGCATCAGATTATAATCAACAAGAGTTTTTTCCAGGAGGTTTCCTTACTTACAGCTATATGTATGCCTTTTCCAGATTTCTTGCCTACTCATCTGAACCTTCACCTTAAATTCTTTCTTTTGTTTTTGTTTATTTATTTATTTGTTTGTTTGTTTGTTTGTTTGTTTGTTTGTTTATTTTGGCACATTCAATTGCTACTTGATTTTTTCCTGCTTCTGGTTTGATTTCCATTCCTGCTTGACACCAGTATGATTCTGTTAAGCTATCCTGGGAAGTCATCTTAGACTTGTTCTCCTCATGTTTTAAAGCTTTCACTATGTTTGGATATTGCAGAAGCTGCGGTGGTACAGTGGTAGCATTGTTGCCTCACAGCAAGAGGTTCTCCTGTTCGATTTTCAGCTGGAGTGCCTTCTGTGTGGAGTCTGCATGTCCTCCCCACAGTCGAGTGGCCTCCGAAAGACATGCGTGAATGGGCGTGCCTTTGCTGAAGGTTGGACATCAGGCTGGCAACTCGGCACCATAAAAATCTACTGCCAATCATTAGCGGACCGGAGTTCCGCTGTGACGACCCCTAAATGGGAAAAGCCAAAAAGACAAACACTGTGTTTGGATATTGTGAAGTCAGCAGATATGTATGCAGTCCTACTATTTTGGATCTATACACAAAATCAATTTCCAGGAGGCCCATACCTCCTTCAGAACAGGGAAGTATATAATTTTGTTATACACTGAATTTTATAAATCATTTGATAAAAGTGAACCATTTTTCTTGTTTTCTTGGAGGTAGTCAATCACCCCTAAAACTGTAGGTCAGAATAGGAAGAGCAAGTTGGTTTATTGCTTGGACTTTGTTCTTCGACATCGGGGCTGTTATGTGTATTTCATTTTAGTCTTCTAAAATAGTCTTTACTGATTTTGTTTGCAATTGTTCATCTTGATCCTTCATCAGTTCCAAATATTCATATATTTCCTCCTGCTTCAGTTCCTTTATATCACATTCCTGTCCCATACTGATATTTTCTTGGTGCTGCAGCTTTCATGCTTTAAAGATTCCTTTTGTATTTTTATAAAGACTAAATGCCATTCCTATATCATCTGAGAAAGGTTTGACCACTTGCAGTTGTACTTTCAGTTCCTCATCAAATGAACTAATGTTTTAAACTATCTGCAAAAAAAAAAGATGTAAAGTCTTTATAGTTTGTTGCTTTATTGGAGCCAAATTGTAACAATGACGTAATCTGTTAAGTAGGCAGCTTAATGCATTAAGCACAAGACAAAAGAGTATCTGTGGCAGAGATTCACCCTAGAATATCCCCATTTCAATTTTTATCCATGGGATAATAATTTGTCCTTTATCATGGCTTAGCTGCAAAGTGGTTTGCCACTGTTTCATTGTTTCTGCAATGTGATGTAATTGATCAATGTAGGCAGTATCTTGTACATCTCTGCACACTCATTTGTCCATGAATGTGGGATGATGTGAAATGTTTTTGTGTAGTCTGTACATGGCGTACTTAGATTTTTCCCCTTTACAATTCTCTGTTATGTTAGTTTAACAACAAATGATCCTTTGTTCCAGATGACTTTCTTTTGTTACCCTTTCGTTCTATTGTCATGATTGAGTTTTCTTCTAAATGTCTATAGTCTCTGTCTGCATCAATTCCAGTATATAGACTATGTATAAACTATACATTGGAACTGATGCTGACAAAGTTTATAGTCATTTAGAAGAAAACTCAATTATGGCAGTGGAACAAAAGGGCAATAAAAGAAAGTCATATGGAACAAAGGATCACTTGTTGTTAAATAAAGTCATAGTGGAGAACTGTAAAAAGGGGAAGAATCTACGTATGGAATGGATTGACTAGTAAAAAAGCATTTGATAGTATCCCCCATTCATGGATAAAAGAGTGCTTAAGAATGTATAAGATACACCCCACACTGATCAACTACAGTTACCATGTAACAGTGGCAGACCACTTTGCAATTAAGTCATGATAAATGATAAATTAATATGCCAGATATAAAAATTCAAAGCGGGATATTCCAAGGCGACTGTCACCGCTGCTATTCTAAGGTTTTGTTGCAAAGCCAATAACGAACTCTACTCGAACCAGTGTTGTTCAAATATTTAATATAAATCCAGAACACACTGTACACTGCACGAAAGAAAACAGTTTATCTAGGTTTCATCCGACTTATAAGACTTCATCAGAACTGATATCTAAACACAATTATACCCCTTTTATATGTATATACAACCCCCACCCTTAAATTGCTTAATTAATTGAATAATTCAATCAATTCAAACTGTGATTTAAAACTTTTTAAAATTAAACTAAAAAAGTATAAATAACTTAATATAGATTTTAATAATACAATGAATTTTGGATTTGGAAGTGGTATTATTGGAGATGATAATGGCATAGCATCACCAAAAATAAACGAGTTACTGGAAGAAATTAATTTACATGAAACCCAAGCAGTGAGACTTTAAATTCACCGTTTTCCGTATGTGAAAACGACAAGTTGGTTTTGACTTGAACATGGAAGATAAACATGGTTGTATCTGGCCTTCCGATGTTGAACTATTTGAATCTGGTGAGATTCTAAATATTGATTTGGGCATGGATTCTTGTGTTAGTAATTGTAATTCAGCTTTTGGATTAAATGGTATTATAGTTAAAAATAATGTTGGAGTTTTTGAAAGGATTCATTTAGCCGATGTTTATAACACCGGTAACGTCTATTCACGAAACCTAAGTGGGGAAACATTGAATACAGTTACATTAGTACATGAAAAGGATAGTCTAAGTGTTGCATCGAATGTGCATAATAAAAAAGATTTTCATTTTCCGATGTTTTTTCCCCCTCTGATGCTGTTTCTTTATTTGATGGTGAATTGTATGAATCTACTGTGATTTTAAACACAGATTTAGATATGAATTGTGATGTTAGTAATAGCAGTTCCCTGTTTGATTTAAGTTTTCATTCACTAATAGGTCACTCTGAAAATGTTAGTAATAATATATCCAACAATGAGGTAAGAGTGGCCAAATATAATGAAAATGATGAAGTAATAACTTGTGAAGATGATACCAGTTTAGATGCATTACTAGAAGCCGTTAACTTTGTTAATGAAATACGAGATTCTCCTGAGGTACCAAATATAATCATGAGTACAAGGGGTGACTTTAAAGTTTGTAATTATTCCAAGAAGGATATGGATACAAATCACGCCAATTTACTCTCTAAAGGGCTTACATTTGTGCCATGCAGACGAGGGAATATTGTTAATACCCTGATTGATTTGAGATTATTTACTCGAAAAATTAATCTTAAATTGTGGTTTAATCAGAATGTTTATGAAGGGACATATAAACAACAGGAGTTAAAAAAGCCAAGTAAGTTCAATAACAATGTAGTGAGAGTATATGAAAGAATTTGTGAGAGAGAAATTCAAGAGGGATATAATAAAGATAGAAAAATCAAGGATGTCCCACATGTACATTTGACTATAGAAGAAAAAGATTTACTGTTTGAATTGGCGCACGACAAAGATATACGAGTAATGAAGCCAGATAAGGGTAATGGGGCTGTAGTAATGGAAAAAAATGATTATGTTAATAGCATGAATTCTATGCTTATGGAAGATACTTACATTGAAGTAAGTTTAAACGAGATACATATAGCCTATTCCAAGCTAGATTTAATGTTAGATGACATGCTTTATCAAGGTCAGAGCAATGAATCCACCCACAGCTATTTGAAAAATAAATATCCCATGATTAGTAATATTTTTGGAATACCAAAAATTCATAAGGGATTAAGCAACCTGAAGTTCAGGCTCATTGTTGATGGTAAACACAGTAAGACCTGTTTCATCAGTAAATTTTTAGATTATCATTTACAAAAAGGACTGGAGAAATGTACTTATATCACCAAAGATTCTTGGGACTTCTTAAATAAATTAAATAAGGTTAAGATTTCTGAATCCACTAGACTGATCACAATAGATGTATGTAATTTATTCACAACCATAGCCAATAAAGAGGGGATTAATATGGTTAGAATATCAACTGGTAAAAACTGGGCTATTTGACCAGGATGAGATAAATGTTTTCATCTTCTTAATGGAGACTGTACTGGTGAATAATTTTCTATGGTTTGAAGAACATTATTATAAGCAAGAAACTGAAGTAGTTATGGGGGCAGCCTGTGCTCCCATATATGCCAATTATATAATGGGATATTGGGAGCAGGAATATGTTTTTCTGAGTCTATTCAGTCAATATATCAAGCAATATACTAGATTCCTGGATGATATTTTTATTGTCTGGGAAGGAGAGAAAGAAATTCCAGAAAAATGTTTAGAGTATATAAATCAAACAGTAAGTTTTTTTGAAATTTACATATGAACATAGCCAGGAAAAGATTTCCTATCTGGATGTTTTATTAACAATAGATAGGAATAAGTTAAGGATGGCTTCTGCTATATATATAGGAAGCCAACCTTTTCAAATTCTTATTTAGAATACAAGAGTTGGCATCCTCACCATCAAAAGAAATCCATTGTTTAAGGACATATGGTGAGGGTGACCAGAATGGTAAGTGATGAAGAAGAATTTTGTAAGGAGATAGATGTCATCTTGCAGATGTTTATTGGAAGGGGTTATCCATTTGATTTGTGTGAGGATATCAAAATGAAGTTGTAAGAAAAAGAAAAGAAGGTATGTATAAGCAATTTTGGATGGAGTTATAAGTGTCCCTAATCAAGGTGGGGATTTGAACATACAAGTCAACAATATATATGATAGGATGATTTTTGTGACTACTTATAATTTAGATGCCGAGTGGATTACCCAAGTAATACTAAAAAAATTAGGATTTATTCAAAGTAGATAAAAATGTAGATGAGAAAATAGGGAATATTCTCTAAATCGTATTTAGAAAAGATAGGTCCTTTAAAGATATATTACAAATGAGTAATTCAAATGCATACAAGAACAATAACAAGTCTAAAGGACATTTTAAATATAGTATGTGTAACAACTGTAAGTTCATTATGACAACTGGGACATATATAAATGTAAATGGACAACACATCAAAATCGAAGGACATTTTAACTGTTATTCCTAGAATGTGGTATACCTATCTATAAGTGCCAGTCATGTTTAGCATTTTACATCGGGAAAACATGCAGATGACTGAGAGATAGAGTCTATGATCACAATCTAGATATAAAGAACAGCAAGATGACAAATGCCCTAGCTAGGCATATTGTTCAAACTCAAGGATATTTTTTAAAATGTTGTGTTTTACAACAAATCAACAAGGATGGACAAGATAGAGTATTAGATATCCATATAGCGGAATTGGAATGGCAGCTAAAATTAGATGCATGGTTTCCCAGTATAAATGAATATATTAGCATAGTCCCTATTTTAAAATTGAAGTATATTTCAGGGTAGCGTTATCTATTTAACATATTATAATATTTAATTTAATTTATTAAGTATAAAATTGTTATACTAATTTCAATGTAAGCTATCAAATACATTTAAATGGGTCATTGTTGCATGTTTAATATATATTTATATATCTTTAATTTCAACAAATCCATTGTGTTATTATTTAATACAATATTAAATTATTTATACTGTTTTAGTGTGATTTTAAAAGGTTTTAAATCACAGTTTGAATTGATTGAATTATTTAATTAAGTAATTTAAGGGTGGGGTTGTATATACATATAAAAGGGGTGTAATTGTGTTTAGATGTCAGTTATGATGAAGTCCTGTAAGTCGGATGAAACCTAGGTAAGCTCTTATCTTTCGTGCAGTGTACAGTGTGTTCTGGATTTATATTAAATATTTAAACAGCATTGGTTTGAGCAGAGTTCATTATTGGCTTCATAAAAAAAAAACTTGGATTGGAGTTGTATATCTGTGGTAATTTTTCCTAGTTTTATTATCTGTGGTTATACTGCTGCTATTCTGCCTTGCCCTTAACCCATTAAGCTGTCTACTTAATAGCTTCGTCCATGGCTATAATTTGGCTCCTAGGAAACAACAGTGTAAAGACCTCTCATCTTCTCTTTGTTGATGATTTAAAAACTGTATAGCTCATCAGATGAGGAACTGAAAGCACAGCTGAAAGTGGTCAAAACTTTTTCAGATGCTATAAGAATGTTATTTAGTCTTGATAAATGTGCAAAAGCAACATTTAAAGCAGGAAAACTGCGACATCAGGAAAACATCAGTTTGGGACAAGAATGTGATATAAAACATCTTCAGCAAAAGGGAGTGTATAAATGCCTGGGAAATTTTGAAGGATAAACAAGAAATCATGAAAAAATGTGAATAAAACTTAGTAACAAGTATTTCAGAAGACTTAAATTAATCCTGAAAACAGCATTGACATCTTGGAGCAAAATTCAAGCTATACACCAATTTGCTCTTCTTGTCCTAACTTACAGTTTTAGAGTGATTATCTGGCCACAAAACATGTTGGATAGATTACATCGGAAAACAAGAAGGATGCTTCATGCTCACCAAATGATTTATAAAAATGAGTGCATACCAAGATGATATATTCCCCTTTCTGAATGAGGGATGAGCCACCTTGAAATTGATTATATGTAGAGATTTGCAATCGTGGGACTCCACACTTATCTGCTGACCTCATAAGACCCAAATATAGTGAAAGTTTTGAAACATGAGGAGAATAAATCTAAGATGACTTCTCTGCTTAATTTAGCAGAAGCATATTAGCGTCAAGCAGGAATGGAAATCAAACCAGAGGTGAATAAAAATCAGGCAGCAGCTGAATGTGCCAGAAAAACAAAAGAAAGAATATAAGGTGAAGGACCATATGAGAAGGCAAGAAATGTTGAAAAAGCATAAATATAGTTGCAACTAGAGACAACTTCTGGAAGAACCTCATGTTGATCAGGAAGAATGCAGGAATGGTTAAGGAGAGGCAAATTCATACCAAAAGATGAAAGGTCAATATTGGCAGTCCAAGTTAGTGGGGTGCGTTACACATTGGTTTACAAAGTCCATTGAAAATGTGGGAGAAACAGACAAATGTAAGTTTTGTAAAGCCAAACTGGAAACAGTTGCACACCTTGTTAAAGGTTGCAACATACTAATGGCAGAAGGACTGTATACTGAAAGGTAAAACAAACATTAAAAAATAACTAAATTTGTCATGCTATCAACTCCCTATTAAATCCTGGAAAAACAACTACTCCTGCCCCCACCTCCCCCAATAATAATAATAAAGACATAGCTTCCCAACTTAATTATCATTTTATAAACTCACTCCAGACACTGTCCACCCAGCTGTCCAAAAATAACTCATCTAACTCTACCAAAAATAACTCTTCATATACCTCCACCAAAATTCCAAATAACATACCCTCCTTAACTCTCTCACCTGTTCTGATCTCTAAAATTAAAAAAAAACTCCTACCACTCTTGCAGCAGACAGTATACCTGCTAACTTCTTAAAAATAACAGCTGACCCAGTCTTGATCCTTATCAATCGATCTATTCAGGAAGCCTAGGTCCCTCAAATATGGAAAATATCATACATTATACCTCTACATAAAGGTGGCAATTCTTAAGATTTCTCCAACCACTGTCCAATAGCCATACTTTCTCCCTTAGCTAAGCTTCTTGAGAAATGTATTCACTCTCAAGTAATGCAATTCCTGAGCACACTCAACACGGCTTCTGCACACCAAAGCACAACTACTGCTCTTCTCTCTCTTACTAATCAGGTTAATTATCATAGAAATGATAATAATTATATATCTGCTATCTTTGTAGACCTCTCCAAAGCATTTGACATGGTCTCACACCCAAAACTAATAGATGCTCTAACCTCCCTATCCTTTTCCCCCTCTACTATCTTCTGGTTCAAAAACTATATTTCTGACAGACAGCAATATGTCCAATGGCAAGGTGAACTATCTGCTCTTCTTCCAACTACTATAGGTGTACCTCAAGGCTCAGTACTGGGCCCATTTTTTTTTCTATCTTTACAAACAACCTACATACCACCACCCAACAAGCCATACGTGTACAGTACGTAGATGACTTGACAATTACCTGCTCAGCCCCATCTCTTACTACCCTACAGCAGCTGACCTAAGAATCCTTTTCCTTTATTGAAGGTTGGATCACTGACATCCCACTCATTCTTAACCCCAGCAAGACTAAACTACTCCTGTTTGTCCCTAATAAATCTAAATCTGCTCCTTAACTTTCTTTATCACCTCTAGATATTGCACTGTCCTCTCTCCTACGGCCCATACTAAACTCCTCGTGGTAGAATTAGACAAAAATATTTTGTTTGATGTCCATATAGCTCAAACCGTCCAAAAGGTTCACAAAAAATGGGAACTCTTTATAGACAAAAGAGTTTTCTCACAGACAAAGCAAAAAGCACCTTAGCCCAAACTCATCTACTGTCCACACTTATGTATGCAGCAACAATCCTAACCCATATTAGAAAAACTGATCTTGACAAAATTGAGTCATGTTACAACAAAATTGCCAAATTTGATAACTCTATCTTCAGAACCATCACTGCCAGGCACTAAGAGATATTCAGTGGCTTGAATTTCCTCAGTTACTCCGAAGAGCACTGTATCACTAGTGTCAACAATACGATAGGAAAAGCTGTATACTCTCATACCATAGCTAAAACCTGGAACAACCTCCCCTCCTCTGTAAATTCTGTCTCAACTATCACACAATTCAAAAAATCATTTAAATCGCATCTCAAGAAAACCTGGATCTGCCCATGTATACGATAACAATTACTTTTTCTAATCCACATTGCCTCCCTCCTAATCTACCTAATATTAACATAATACAAGATTATAAGCTTTAGATTTATAGACCTGCAGCCTATTGGGCAGTTAATTTCTGTATTGTTATTGTGTCTCTATTCTATCATTGTCCATTTTTCTGTTGCTTGTTATTGTTGTATCTAATTGTGGAGCTTTTGTCCCTGGGCCTCCACTGAAAATGGACCTAGTCCAGTTGGAGTATCGCGATTAACAAATGTAAAATAAAAAAAAAATAAAATGTGGCAAGATTGTTGCACTGAGGATTGTGCAAACATTATGGTATAGCAGTGGCTGAAAAACATTGGAAACATGAGCCACAAAGCATCATAGAAAATGATGGTTTATATCACATGGGACCACCCATTACCAACAGTTCAAAAGATAGATGCTAGAAAACCAGATATAGTGGTTCAAGAAAAGAAGACAAGAGTAGCATTGATCATTGAAATTGCCACACCCAGTGACTACAGTGTCTTGCGTACAGAGAAACACTAAGTTGTAAAATATCAGGATCTGCAGGCAGTAACAAGAGCAATGTGGAAGAAACATACCCAGATAGTTCCAATAGTAATAGACACAATGGGTCTTACAAAAAAGAATCTACAATTATATTCAGATGTGTTACCATTCCATGTAACTTTGTACAAATTGCAGGAGGAGTCATTACTGGGCATATTGCAGGTGCTCTGAAGAGCACTTTTGGCTAACATCAAAGACTGAAACAATACTAATTTTATGAACTTTACTTTTACTTGAGAAATGGGTCCATTCCCATCATGGTATTAGAAACCCAAAAGACTTGGAGAAATTAAAAAGTTATACATCATTAAAAGGCAAGTCATTCACCTGTAGTTTTAAGGATAGCCTGCAGATTCACTGTTAAGGAAGAGTTTTTTTTCCTGTTAACCAGGTTAATGTCTGTTTGGGATATGCATATAAATAGTTCTTACTCGGGTCTAAATCTTTTTGTAAAGATATTAATACTTTTAGCCAGATGTTAGGTACTGCATCTGGGCTTGGGGTTTCCCAGTTATGAGTTTTCTTAATTTTGTTTCAGTTTCTCTGGCTGTTCCTTCATCTCATTTCATATTCTGTAAATTTGAACTTCTTGCTATTTCTTCTATCCAGAAAACACAATTGGAAAAAGCACCACGACACAAGTACCACAATGACTTCAAGGAATACTGGTCACCAACAATTTATAAAATTTTTGGTGACCAATATTCCTTGACGTCAGTGTGGTTCCTGTGTCATGGTGCTTTTTCTAGTTGTGTTTTTTGGATTATTCTTCTTGGTGTGTGTCTTTTGGATTTGGGTTTATTTCTTCTCTCCATTCAGTTTCCTTATGTTCCACAGCATCTTCATAGATATTTCTCCCAAATTAGTTTGTTTATTTATTTATTTATTTATTTGGTATTTCTATTCCTTTGCTTGGTTTCTTAGTTGTCTATAAAACTTTTTGGGACATCAATGAATTGCTTTTTTTTTATATTTATCTGCTTATCTTCTAAGTTTTTCTGCTTTTACTGATATCTTTAGTTTCTAAATCATTGCTACTGTGTGGGCCACTCCAGAAGGCCTATACATCTTGGTGAACTGCTACAATAGATCCTGGTCTGTTGATGATGAAAACCATGTATCTGTCCCTTTATCCTCCTGTCCAGATTCAGAATCTTGAATCTCTTCAGGAAAGGTAGTATCCATCTTTTTTTTTTTACCAGAAACTACTTTACAAGAAGAATCTGTGCCCTGAGAAAGATGCAGTGATCTACTCTTGTCTATGGAAATTTGAGGAGGAGAGGATACATGTTTAGTCTTCTATTTCTTTTTGATTGGAAAAATGGAACCAACAGTGTTGTTAATGGCAGCAGCAGCTTCCGGAGGGATGGGCACAACATTATGACAAAACAGGGAAGCGTGATCTATTTGTTTCCCAGGGCCAAGAAGAGTTTACCACCTGAGCAGACCTAATAGCCACAGAGGGTGTGGCTAACCTTTGATCCATAGTGGATTTGGTGCTACACCGGAGAGATCTAGGGAAAAGAATGCATTGTCTGAGGTACAACCAATTGCCTCAATTGAATCACTTACTAGCTGAGGCAAATTGCTAGCCTGCTGTGATGGCAGAGGTTGTTTGTGTAACTACTACTTCTTGTGCCTGGAAGAAGGATGACCAGGGGTTTGTCAAATTATTCCATGGTCAAATCGAATTGATTTTCTATGGGAAAACAAGAAGCAAATGCTGGTAAATACTAAAAGTTACCTCTCCTGAGATGAGTGCTCCTTTTAAAAGTACAGTATAGTCTCATGACAGCCTGTTAAAATACAAACTCCTAAGTTTAAAATAAAGTATCATTAGTAAACAGAATTATTAATAAATGGAAGTCCCCCCTAAGGGAACTTGTCCATCTAAGAACAGAACAAACTGACCGTTGACCTTCAAAAGCCTCAGAGGAGAATACTCTTCATCAGCAAAACAGCTCTTAAGGGCTTTGCACCCAAGTTTGTCTTATAGCCAGCTGAGCAAAAGCTTCCTAACAGTTTGGGGCATGTGGAACGTATCCTGAAGCTAAAAATTAGCCAGCTGTTATATCCTTGCCAGGATATACTTCTCAACCAACTGTCAAACAAACTGTAGAACCTCAAAGCACAGCATGACACAACCACTGCAGTGTCCAAATAACTTTATTTTAGAAAGGTTTAGCGCTTTCTTCCCTTCTGTAGGGACTTTCTCAGAAGTTGAGGTTCTACTTGTTAGGATTTAATCTATATAGCTAAGGCTAATACACCAGTGATCAATATATTGAAAATCTATCTTTTCTTCGTTGACAATAGACAGCATTTAAAAACTAGAAATATTTCATTTCTTTTATCGAAAAAGGTAAAAAGGAATTAACTTTATAATAAATAATGGTGCTAAACTTGAAGAAGTACCAAATTGGTTTCCTATGTAGGTAAAAAATGGATCTGTGCAATTATAAATATATTCCATACCTCATTCCACAAAAAATGTATTAGAAAATCTATTGAATAATATTTGTCAGTGTTATATAAAAAACAGCTTCTTTCCCTTCATAAAATATTGCATTATACATTTGACGTCTTTCAGTCCAATAACATAGTGTTTTAATATTAACTCACCAAAACTGCTTGCTGTGAAGGAAAGGTTAGCTTGTTTTTGCTTTCTTCTATTTTGTGTTGCTTTATTCCCTTCTATTTTGGATATTATGATTAATTTTCTTTACACTGTGTTTTACTTGTATTCTGTTTTTAATTGTATGTTTAAACTAGGAAAGAGACAACAGCTGTGTCTCTTGAGACACACACAATTTTTTCCCCACTCTCTCATGCAGGTGCTGTTCTGTTTTTAAATTCAACTCTCTTTCTAGTTGCCTGCCCCTTATCTTAATTATACCACATATCTCCTTACATCTCCCCTTTTATTGTCTATTGTGAGCAAGCACAAAATTGTCATTTTGTGAAATCAGTTCCCTTCAATTATTTACATTGTTTGGACATCCACTGTATTCTTTGAACCAGTAAACAAAGTGCCCACCCATTCCCTATATCTCACTGTTTTAAAATTAGTGGTTCATCACTTAGATAGCTAAAGCTTAAGTTACCCCCTCTTTCATATCTAGCTGCTTACTGCACACTACTATTCTTTTTCTATCTTAACTTTAAAATATGAAACCTACTCCAGGACCACCAATTACTGGAGAACCCACTTCTGCCTCTCAGTAGTCATCTTGGGATTAGTGCTCCACTCCTGGTGAGTGAAGCAACATAATTTCCAGGGACTGCTGATCACTAGGAAGCCTATTAACTACTTCATTAGAGCCAGTTTTGACTATGTGCTTCTATTTTGCTCCTGGTGAGAGAAGGAGCATAAATTCCTGACTCTTTCTGTTTAGGATGTGAGTGTCCGTGCTATAACTTTTGATTCATTTACTTGCTATTCAAGGCATCTAACAGGAAAAGACCATAACAAGCCTACAGACCCTTACATCATCTGGGACAAGACTGTGGATCAACAAACAGGCAGTTGCCTACTTCCCATCTTGGGACTGGTGTTACTGTTTTGCTTCTGGTGACAGAAGAAGCAAAGCTGCATTGTATCCCAGCAGAGTAAAGCTATAGTGACACTAACACTAATAGTAGTCAGGCAGTAGCCATTCAACTGACTCCCTTCTTTTCATCATTCTTGACAAGCTAATTCTTCCTTTTCAGTAATTACTGCTTGATTTGCTTCTAACTTCAGACTATCTGCCTAAATATGCCATCCATAAATCATCAGGCTCTACTTATTTGTTTCCTCTTAAGTGTTTGGCAGTTCCCTGTATAGCCACAGGCACCTTGAGTTGACATTTTTCCTTCAAAAGCACCATTGATCGTTCACCAAAACCCAGTTGCACACAGGACAAATAGATAACAGTGACAAACACTGCCCCCCGAGTTGCAAACCGGATATTCAAAGCATTATTTTATATTCTCACTCTACCTGCCTAATCAATAAAAAAGCGGTCTGTTGACATGGATATGAACTTTCTCACTATCTCTGCTACCAGCTTGGTAGATATGGGCATCCTGAGGCCATGCAAAAATTGCCTCATGTTTACAGATAATCAGTTAATTCTTAAACAAACTTTTATGGGATGTAAAAGATGTATTTACACAGTCTTACTGGAGGGAAAGCTCTCACATAAAAGCATTCTTAATGTCAAGAAGGTTGTTAGTAGTACACACGCTGCACCCATCACACACAATTCAAAGCAGGCACATATACCCACATATGCTGTGGCATGTAAATGCAACCTTCCTAAATCCCAAAGACTTCTAGGTGAAGTACACATAACAAAACACCCTCAGCAACCCTGAATACAAACTTTCATAACAATATCCACGTCAATATATACAACCATTTTTCATGAAGCCTCTACTTCTAAGCCCATAAGGCAAGCCATCACAGAATCCAACATTCTAGTAATTGAAGGCTCCTTTGTGAGACATACTGATGCCCCTCTCACCAGGTTGAGTATGGAGAAAGTCACGGTCAATTCCTTATTAGGAACGAGGATCCACCACATTACGCACACACTCAGATCATTGGACCACAAGTACCAGTATGACCTGGTCATAGTCCATGTGGGTGTAAATAATCTGAGACATACCTCCCTATACTATATGAAGAGATACATCATGGAGCTCTTTAATACATCCCCGAGGCTGGTGTGAGCCTAGCATTGAGCAGCATTTTACCTTTTTCAAGGGTGATGCCACAATGTGAACAAAAGTTGTCTGCCTTAAAAATTGGCTTAATTTCTGGTATCATTCTAAGGGGTTGCAATATTTGTCAGCATGGAAGGAGATGGCCAATAGTCCATTCTGCTTTGGCAGAGATGGCCTGCACCTCTCCCCCCTGGGCTTTTGAATGTCAGGGAAAATCTGCTCTCCCCCATAGTGCCTTTTTTAATTTTTTTAGGCAATGCCAAATTGAAAATACTTAAATCAAAACCACGAAAATCTAAAGGTGTTATTGCTCAGTGCTAGAAGTCTAAACAAAAAACTCAATTCCCTAGAAGCTTTCTTCACCCTAAAGAATGCTGATGCTTATGTAGTCACTGACACATGGTTTAAATCCATGGAGAGCAAGGTTCTAATGCTTTCTACACATTTAGACCAGCTCCTACACAGGCAGGGACTAAAGGTGGAGGTGTCTCGGTTTACATCAAAAATAAATGTACCTAAAGGCTGGTCAAACAAGACAATGCACTTGAGCTTCTTCACATTTCAATCACCATAAGCAAAATCCAATACCTCTTCCTTGCAAGCTATAGGTCACCCTTCAATTACCCAGGAAACCCATGTTATGTATTAAAAATTATTGAAAACACTAGCCATCCAACCCAGTACCATACTCATGGGTGACTTTACCCCACATTTAACAGGGAATCACATACAACACCAAACGTACAAGCCCAGAGATTCTTGGATTTTTTAAATACAAACTCCCTGGACCAGATTGTCAATATATTAACAAGGACATGCAACGATATAGGATTTGGTCCTCAATAATATGGTAGAATGCTGGATACCCTCTAGTGTAATGTTTTTGGTAAGATCAGACCACAAAATGGTCTCCTTTAAAGTAAAAATAAAACCTAGAACCCCAGCTAACCCTGGAATATTCAGGAAGTACTCTAAGGCTAACTTCCTACTGATAGGTGATAACCTGGCAAAATATCAAGTCCCCATAAACCCTGAGAACAATGCTGCCTATGCCTAACTGTTCACATAAGTGCATATAATAGCTGCATAGAGGCAGCTATACCCACCAAGAAGTATAGAGCTAACTCTGAAAAACAAGCCATCCTGGTGGAATTACAACATCAGTAGGCTGTATAACAAAAGGAAGAAAATCATGGCAAAAATTAGGAGGTGCAGCTCACAGCAGGATAAAATCATTCTCATTAAAATAAACAACTCAAAGTACAAATTGACTCTACTAAAGCCAAATTTAAGGTAAATTTGGCCTCCGAAGCAAGCACAAGGCACTCTCTTTAGCTGTGTCCACAACTTCAAAGGCAATACAAATATAGTATGCAGTGCTCAGTTGTGAATTAAGCCACCTTAATGAGCCAAAAGATATAGCAAACCCACTGGCTGAAAAAAATCACCTTCAACTTTATCCCTCTCTCCCCATTAAACTTCCCTCCAGAAATACTATTAAATATAACTCTCTATCATTCCCCTATCACTAGGGAACAGGTCCTTAATGTTCTCTCTATGGCCATGAGAACTGCATCAATGGGCCCAGACAATATTCCCAGGTTATGAAATGTATGAATTGCAGTACAGTGTGTAAAAAAACAAAAACTAATAACTCCAAACCAAAAACGTACTGAACAGGAGGGTCCAAATGGTAAAAAGTAAAATCCTGTAGGAAAAAACACAGTATTGAGCACTTTCTTCCCAACCAACCCAGGGACTTCATCAGAATTTCCCAGGGTACCTTCTAAAAAGTATGAAACATAATCTATCAAGCCATCTGGAATTGCTATTTAACTGTGGCTTTCAAATAGGCTTTGTGTATCATGAATGGAGAAAAACAACAGACATGCTCCTGCAAAAAGTTGGGCCAAATACAAACCCTGTAAACTACAGCCCCATAAGTCTCATATGCAAAGCCATGGAAAGAACTATGATCAATAATAGCACAGGAATCCTCCAGACACTGGACCCAATCCAATTTGGTTTCATCATGGGCAGGTCATGCCTACTCATCCTGATGGACTTCTTTGAGGTGGTCATCAAAGCAATGGATGAGGGCAAAATGGTTCACACTGCATACCTTACCCTGACCAAGGCATTTGACACAATCCCCCACTCAAACATTGTTGACAAACTTAAGAGGTAAGGTACAAACCCATATGTCACTCAGTGGATAGCCAGCTGGCTCAAAGACAGGACCCAGGAAGTTAGGATTCGGGAGTCCATCTATACAAAGAGGCCAGACACAAGAAGTGTCCCTCAGGGATTGGTCCTGGGATTGCTCCTTTTTGGCATTTATTTATCTGATGTGAGGACCAACATCAATGGCCTCTGGCTGCTAGATTTGCAGATGATTGCAAATAAGAAACTGTTATTGAATCGCCCACTGACACACATGTTCTCCTGGAAAGGCTGACACAAACAGCTGGTAGCACAGCCATGGACAAAAACTAAATGTCAAGGAATGCATAATAGTATCTTTTTGGAAGTCATCCACCCCTGGTAACTATCATATTGATAACACATCCCTATGAGTTGACCCAGTAGTCAGGGAGATAGGGATGCACATGAACAATAATCTAGCCTTTGACCATCACATGTCTACAGTAGTGAGGAAATTATTCTTTGTTGTGCAACTTATAAGTATAAGCATGGTACCTAGCTCCAAGGAAGTCATTTTGTTGTACTATATTCTGCTTTCATCAGACCTGTCAATGAGTACAATGCCCTCTTTGGTATGTAACTAACCAAGCATATCCAACAACTGGAATATCCACAAAGCTCCCTCACTAAAAGAATACAGGACATAAGCAAACATGTCCTATGCAGACCACCTCAAGGCCTTATCTCTGTATTCTGTCCCCTATATGCTCTTGAGGGGGGAGATCTATGCCTGGCATACAAGACATTGTCAGATCCCACACTGATGGACCCCCTGCCGATCTTCAAAAGAAACAGCACCAGAGTTATCTATTCTAAAGACTTTGCCTGTGATATAAATAGGACCTACTTGATAGACAAGTATGTATCCCAGAGACCACCCCTTCTCTGGAACTGGCTCCCCATCCATGTTAATTGTAGTTCCTCCCTAACCCAGTTAAAGTGCAATTTTTCAACTGGATGGGGAACAGGAAATTCTTCCCTTTTTTAGCATCTATGTCTGTAATGGACACAGCCTGCAAATGATTCATCCCACAGGCCCCTACTTAAACTTATCAAAGATACCAGAACTTGTCAGAGATTTGGAATGCATGGCAAGGCTTAAAAAGGCCTTTGTTGTTGTTATCCTAGTAAACACCTATGAGCCTATGAGGAACACTTGCATAAAATAGGTGTTCTCAATATACATCTAACATGTTTTAATCTGAATTTCTGATACTAACTGCAAGAATTTTGTCATATCATTAATGTGAGCCAAAATAAACTGTAGCAATTGTTCCAAGTATATCACTAACTTGTGACAATGAATGTCTCCAACAGATTTCAACAACTTAGAAATGATCTCTAGTAATTCTAGAAATTGTTTATTCTTTAATGTTTAAATTGTATACCTACTATCTGTATTCCCAAGGTAAAAATATACTAGATTTAAAATCTTTTTGTTAAAGTTCCAAGTTACATCTGTAATTCTATATTTGTAATAGACATGCTGCTCAGGTTGATTATATTAGTGACTGTGTAGTGGATTCAGACTTAACATCTTTTTATGCCCGATATCATCTGGCTGTCATAACGTTCAAACAAGCAGTTAGGAATTTATATAAGAATCGTACTGTCAATTTTAGAAGTCCTGGATAGGACATGGGTAATGATGAAAGAGAAGGTTTGATGAGTTTAAGGTCCATTAATTTATTTATCTCAACAACACGTTTGCCTGTAGTGTTCTGGTACAGAAATAGTTAGGACAGTAAGGTTTTAAACAACTGAAAGATAGGAATTTTTTTGTCGTAAACTTCTTTTTGATCCAGTACTACATTGTAAATCTTAGACTGATTAATTTTTTTTGCTAAAAACTATATTGGAGAGCATTATTTATGGTATCTTCAGAAAAGAACTATTAGTGAAAGATCTGTGTTGCCACTGATTTTATTTTCAAACAGAAATTATTCGATTTTTTCTTCCTGGGCATCCAGTTGTGTCTAGACATGGATCTCTAATAGAACCAGTCACAGTTTTTAGTTATGTCTTTAATCATTTGACAGTTGATTAAGGTTCATATTAAGTATACAACACAATTACTACAGCTAATTTCAGAAAACTCACATGGGAACAATATATAACAAATGCACTTTAGCTGTAAAAACTACACCATGATTAGGTGGAATTAAAACAATATAATATCAGTGCAATGAAACAGGAGTATTCATATAAATCAGGCAGACTGGCTTCTCGATTTTGTACTGTCCTCAGGAACCACATATGCTTTTCTACACGCAAGCACAGAATTTTAAGAAACTTATTATACTTCCTTGAAATAGATGCATGTAATAAACTTAACATGTTCCCAGTTTCACAGCAAGGTCCAATCAGTATAGTGCTATCAAATGGTATTGATTTTTACATTTGAAGTTTGCTGATAAAAAAGAGATAAGTTGCTGTAACATGAGAAATGGTAGTACATTTGAAATTTCTCCCTAATATATGATTGTGCTACAATTATTTGCTGAAAGCACATCACTTCCTTTATAATCTTTCTATACGAATTACTCCTGCAGTTATACTTAAGAGACAACTAAGTCATATAAAATACTTCATTCATTGCTTAACAGTTATTTTTTTTTCTGGAATAGAAAGATTTTTTTCTTTTTATACTCATAAGCTCCCTTACTCACCCTCTTCAGTGATCTTTCCTCCTTAGCTGTATTGTAGGAGAGCTCCTATTTTGCTGGATAGAGAAGACCTAGAGGACTGTTGCTTGACTCCCATAGATGTGCATTTAACTTTTTCTTACATTAATACGTTTCTTGCACTTCCTTGACATGAGTGCTTATTTCTGTACACATTTCTACTGAGACATGATTTATGCATTTATTTATCGAGATGGAAAGCATTTCTTCTTCACAGAAAACTGAATGAGGTTGACAGCAGTTACATTGTTTGTCAATGTATAGCTTATCTGTTTTGCGGGATGGGTACTTTTTGAAAACTTTGCATATGTTTGCAATGAAGTTTTTGTTTTACACTATGCCTTTTATACTTTTTTTGCAGTCTTAAGTAGTATTGCTCTAAGCAACTTAATTTTGCCTACCCCTCAAAGAGACACGCTGAACAAACACCCACACACACAGGCACACACATGTAACAATTCAGTGGAAGTCATGATATCCTTCCAGTTCAACTTACAAAAACAAACAAAACATATTAATGTTATAGATGGATGCAATACAAATATTTTGTAGCAATGTGAGCTTTTTATTTGTTGCTTAATACATTTAAACATATAAGGAGATTAAGCAGAAGTATATACAGAAATAAGCAAACAGTGCATTTCTTAGTATCCTCTGTGCTAGTTATTCCAGTGCTACTTTAACTCATCCATTTCCTCCATGACTAGGGTGTGTGGCTAACTGAGTTCAGCCATCGAGTACATGCAGTTAATCTGGAAGTAATGAATATCTTAGATGAGTATCATAGGTTCACATGTTGGTATAGGCTATCAGCCCTAAGGCCTGTACAAGCCTAGCCATAATAATTCCCTGGCTATTTCTTCCCACACTATTTACTTCCCTGGACCCCTGTCTAGAGAGATCACACAATCACTGGGTAAAAGGGTATATTCCACTACCCAGGGATTGTCAGTCTCACACACCTGTTGACCATCTGTTTAGTCAACCAAATTGTGTCATTTAAACAGATGTCAACCAAAGTATCATTCAACAAACATAGAGGGACTAGTATAGTTCTGCAGTGTATCACATTTATCAGTGTATATTTGTATTGCTATCGCATTACAAAAGCATATATATTGGTATTTATAGACAAAAACGTGTTCTTATAAACATGCCAAATTTGTATCTAGAATCATTTCTGTTTACAGATGCGATTATTCCATGTCATACATTTGGCTAAAAATTAATACATATTTGTATGTGCACATATTTATTCTTGCATTTATATGAATGCATGCAATATTTGCCTAGTATCGTTTTTAAACTTATTTTTGAAAAGATTTAAAAAATGTAGAAATACATACTATAGAAATCTGGCATTCACTATCATCTACTCTACTCACTCACTCAATCAGCTGGTCAGGCCTGTGGCTCTGTAGATCATTGTACCTGTGGTAGTAATGGGGCCCAGACTGGGTAATTGCTGTTAGGGATGAAAGGTGCTCACCCAACTCTTGCCAGATATCAATTTATTTCCATTCTGTGCCATGTACTGATATTTCAGTTTTCTCCAGCTATGACTCCCTTAAAAGGCAGACCATAATTTTGGTCTCTCTGTCAGACTAGTTTAGAGCTCATCCTTGTGCCTTCAAAGGTGCTTCCATCTTCCAAGTGCCAATACCAGAATGAAGAATGCAAGTGCAAGCTTGTAGTTCATATGACTGGAACCACACCTTCTTGTGTAGCATCACCATAACTTAACCGTAGCTATGAAGTAGGGGCATTAGACACAGAACTGTTATTACTGGCAAGCTTGGCTTTACCAGATTGCTATGTCACATAGAAATATTTTTAAAGGAATAGTTTTACATTTCATTGCTACGGTAAGTAAAAATAAGTTATACAATCATTACTTTTTAAGTTGTTTATATGTGGTTCTGCTTTGTGCTGCATTGTTATTTTTATTCAAACAATAAACTTGAAGGTCATCCATTAATATTTATTTAAGAATGCATATTTCATTGTAGTATCAACAGTTATTGGCCTTTTTACTTCACTTTATAAATAAATCCTCCTACTGATGTCATTATCCTGTAAAGTAAACTTTTAGCTTATTTGAGGTAACGAGGTGTGTCATGGCATGCAGGAATAATATGGATTTGACTTTATGATTATGCAAACTTAGCTGTCGCTGACTATATTTTCCATTTTATATAAGTAGGTTTATTTGAGATAGACTTGGCTTGTTGCATGTTCTTGAGGCCAGCATGGCTCAGTGCTGCTCAGCACAGCTTGTCCATATTGCTACCTGAGGTCTAGTTACATGGAACTTTTGAACTATGCAATCATCTATTACTGCGATTCATAACGATAAGCTTAACTCAGCCTTACTTGCATACAAAATGTATATATGAGCATGAACTTGCATGAATAAATGTATGACTTTTAAATTATTGGGAAACAGCTCAGACTAATTCTGCAGTATACTTATTACACGGAGATTGATCTGAAAGTCAAAAGCAGTTGATTCATGTTAATGTTGACAGCATGAATATCATATTTATATATATATATATATATATATATATATATATATATATATATTTATATACATATATATATATATATATATATATATATATATATATATATATATATATATATATATATATATATATATATACATATATATATATATATATATATATATATATATATATATACATATATATATTTATATATATATATATATATATATATATATATATATATATATATGAGGAATAGATGCATATTTGGCTAGTTTGAGGGGATAGCGATAGTAAATTCCATAATTTATAGGGCATTGCCATGTGCTCTAAAACCTTTGTTATAAGTATGCATAGAAATCAACCACAATCCCTAGTTTAAGTAAAATAATGTCCTCTGTTAAAAGTGATAGTAATACAGACCCAATGAGTAGATATGAAATGTATTAATGAAGGGTCAATATGGGTAGATAAGTTGTGGTTGAAAGGTAAATTTTATGGTGAATAGCATTTTGGAAGTTTATGGGATGTTGAAAATATTTGAGAAAGGAAATTAATGTAATTGGTGATAAGAATATAAGAAAATGTGTGTCAAGTGATTTTGAGAAATCATATGGCACCTTAAGTGGTAGAAGGAAGGATATGAATGCATTATATGATTAACCTTTTTCAAGGAGAGATGAATATATTGTGCAAGATATTACACTCTGGTTGTGATTACAGCCTTGTGCTGTCCACAAAATCATGCTTGGAAAAAGATTGAAGGGTTTATTGATGGCACAAAAAGCTCTTTCTGCACCATCAAGGGAACATTATTTTGAAGGTTTTCCAAACGCTAACTATGTCCTTCATTTTGGAAGTCATGCCTTCCCCTTTTTGCTGAATACTTTCTTGTCTTACTAAAGACCTGAAGCTTTTATTTCCAAAACAGTAGTTCTACTTCTGGTACCCTAAAGTCTATCTAAACCATTTACATTTTTCCCAATTTACTTGTAATCATACTTTACCTATAGCCCTTTCCATCCACTCAAATAAATATGTAAAAAAAAACTTATGTAATTCCTGTATCTTTAAATATGTAACATTATTTGCCTGAGAGATTTTTGTACTTAATTACCTATTTCGTCACAAAACAAACACCCAAATCCCTTCCCCATTTTGATGCATTTAATTTCCCAACCAGTGATTAATGATACTTTTTACATACCATGCAGTGTATATAGCAGTCCATGTCTGATACGAACCCATACATTCATATATTCCATAAAGATTTGGGAACTAAATGCCTTTTCTTTATCACATAATAAAATCATCACCTCTATTTTCACCTGTATTTCCTATACTATATGTTTACTTCGCAATGAGTCCTTTAATTAGTGTTCCTTACACACCATACATTCCTGTTTTCATATGTGCACAACAATCTTCTCTTAACATAACTTGTTCAGCTTTCACCAAAATTTTGTAATCCATGTTATTTTTGTTGATAGGTATGCAGGTTTCCATATCTTGTTTCAGTCTTTTTCCATAAAAAAAAAAAAACTTTTACAATACATAGTACACAATCATTATGATCCCCTAAAATGACCTATTCATTTAAAACATCCTAAATACAGTTTTTGCATATCCTCTGTGGAAATGTACATATATAATATTAAAAAAAACATGAGTCCATCTTCTCCAGAGAGCTATCTTTATCTGTCTGCCCCAATACCATTTTAAACTCAAACACCTCAGTTTCCTCACCAATAATACTTTTTGAAATCTACATTTATGTTTCCTAAATGCCAGTATCCTATTTCTTCACTTTCCTTGCATCAGTCTAAGCTTTCCATATTTTTGTAATACTCATTATTTTGTTTAACCTTTGTCCTTCTGCTACCAAACTATACATTGTGTTTGTATGCCTCTTTACACAGCCTCCTACAAAAAGCACCTCTTCTTATTTTCCCTTTAAAAAGACCTATTTTTATATAATAGATTTTTAAATGCAATAACTTCTTTATTCTTTGTCCATTTTTTTCGTAAATTTCTTGTTTTCTCCTTGGGCAATCTTGACTTTCTGTTGGTGAATATTCACATTTCTGAAGAAAGAGTCTATAAAAGTATGTTTCTTTGAGATATCATTCCTTTTCATATAATACAGTATATATTATTTTCTATATTTGTCTTTAAATCCTATCCACCATTTAGTAAAGGACACATGGAAATCTTTCATAGTTAAATGCTGACCCCATAATATTTTAACCTTGCCCTGCATTTGGTTGTAGTAGGAAAGTACTTTAAAAAAAGGGTCTATATTAGAAGCATGAATGGTCGGAATGATGACAATGTCTTGATAGACAAGTATGTGTCGAATAACAATTTCAGCCAATGCCCATATCATCGATTTCTTACCAAGGGAAAGAAATTGGATGGTTGGTTGTATTAAATCTGCCCTTTTCCATACTGTAGTGCAATCTCACAGTTAGTATATTTAGTTAGGGGTGTGTGTGGTTGAGGCCCTCTACTTTATAATGTGTGTTGTATTGTGTTTTTCGTATTTGGCTTATGATGTGGCCATTCGCTGTAATGGTCATTCGACATGTATGTGTCGATCAAGAGGCTGTCGACATTCTGACCATTCGTGCTTCTAATATAGACCCCCAAAAAATACAAGCTCTATTCTGTATCACCAAATTCACTTCATATAGTACAATGATCAGTAAGAACAGTCAGCTTTTGCCTTCTTATACTTTTTGTAACCCCCTCAGAAAATAGGAAGTCTGTCTTCATATGGCAGTCCTCTCTGTAATATGTATAATCTCACTGCAAATCATCTGTCATTAACAGTGCTTAACTAAACCTGAAATTTTGAACTATTTTGCCTTTTATAAATCTTATATTGCAAGTAAAGTCACCTGCTATCACATTTGGTGATTTTATACTATATATGACCCCACCTCCTCCAGTAATCTGCACCTGTCTTCATATTTCACACTACCATATAATGCAATAATTTTAACTATAGTAGCTAGTATGTTTAAACCAAGACGTCTTCCACTAGTAACCCGCTGTCTATAACATCAACAATATTTAACTGTTACTGCAAGCTGTTTATAAAAGCAAAGCAAAGCAATATCTGAATGAGTTTCACACTGTACTGTCAAACAATGCCATCCCCCCATAGTTTACCAGATTGCTCACTTTTCCCAACAAGAATAAAAAAAAATATATATATATACTTGTTTCTTGCCTTTCTAAGCTAGTATAGTCCAGTTTTCAGGTTAGTGCTGAATTCAGAGCTGTGTTACAAATCAATGTGTTTGCCCATACCTTACTTGGATAGAAGGAAGTTTCTCTGTTCACCTGTGAGAGAAGGAAGCTTTGAGCAGCCTATCAGTCCCTGGAGGAGTGGTTTCAGCCCAGAAATTAGTAGTTTATTGGCCATTTTGGGCTAATTTCTATCTCTTTCATTTCCCTGCTATGGTATTTGCCCAGTTTTGCATGCTGGGCAGTACCGGTTGGCTAGGGTAAAACTATTCCTGGCTCCACAAAGTCTCCTCTTCATTTTTCCCTTGGAACTACACAAACTTTCAACTTAAGCACTCAAGTCATTCATTTCACAGCCTGGCACTTGCTCAAAACTTATAGCAAGCACTTATAAACCCTAGCACTAGACCCTCCTGTACTGTACAGAAGGACAAGGCTCTCTTTTCGACCTTACCAGCCATCCAGTAAAACAGTTCCCTGTACCTATCCAGGCATGTCCAAAGGGCAGTTTCAGGTGTACACTCCAGTCCAACTGGTGAATCTGGGCATTTTGAGGCAAAGTTGCAACTGCCTCATGTACACAGGCAACCCCCTCCTCCTGCCACCAAACACTAATACATGTGAGCGATGCAGTTATACAGCCAAACTAGAGGCTGAGCTCTCTCAACCCAAGACTGGATCAGATAGTCAAGAGGGGAAGGGAAATACTTGCAGCACACCACCAGTCTTACATAGACCCATTAAACCAGCACCAGCAAAAAACACACACAAATACATGAAAATGTACTAGGAGGCTCTAAATAAAAATCTGCAAAACCAACAGAGACCTCCAAAGCAAACATCCAAGCAACCTCCACCCCACCCAACACAAACCATGAAACACATACTTCACAAAACCAGCGTGCCATGCAATCACAGCCCTTAAGGCAAAATAATATATCCAACATACTAGTAATAGGTGACTCTATAGTCAGTTTCACTGACATCCCATTCACTAGGCTGAATAAGGAGAAGGTTACTGTTAGCTGCCTGTCAGGTGCCAGGATCCGCCACATAACACAAGTACTCAGTTCACTCCAGAACAAGTACACATATGACTCTGTCATTGTCCATGTTGGTGTGAATGACCTGAGCCGTACCTCCCTGGACTAAAAGAGACATGGAAGAGCTCTCTGATCATGTAGCCCAGACCAGTATGACCATGAGCAGCATCCTGCCCTCACCAGGAATGATACCATGGTATAAAGAAAAAATTCTCAATTTCAACACAATTGGCTAAGTTTCTGGTATCATTCAAAGGAAATCCAGTGTCTGTCCACCTGGGATGACATGCTCGAGAAGCCACTCTGCTTCACTAGTTTGCTTGCAGCTGTCACCTTTAGGCTTTTGAATACTAGCCAAGGCTCTTGCCACCCCCATAGTGCCTTTTTTAGGCAAGACTCAAAAGACAAACCCACCACCGTAAATAGCACAAGTAACAAAAAACTGAGGGTAATGCTACTCAATGCCAGAAGTCTAAACCTCAAAATGCACGCACTCGAAGCACTCCTCAGTATGGAGAAAATCGATATATGTGCAGTAACAGAAACCTGGTTTAAGGCCCCAGAGAGCACCCCAGCACTACCAGGCTGCAACTCATACCATACATTTTGGCCACAGAACCTAAACCGAAATACAAAAAGCGGGGGCATATCCATTTTCATCAAGGATACCCACACCTCCAGGTTAGTGGCACAGCACGATGCTTCAGAGATCATCCACTTGCAACTAACAATGGGCAAAACTGCAATTCAAATTGTTGCTTGCTACAGATCACCCACCATGTCCTAAGACCACCATTCCACATTTCTGGAAACACTGGGAAACATAAAGGTCCTACCAAACACCCTAATATTGGGTGATTTCAGTTACCCAAACATTAACTGGGAGAACTACTCAAGTACTAACTCCCTTGCCCAACATTTCCTAGAATTTATAAACTCAAACATCCTGGCTCAACTGGTCAACACTCCCACCAAAGGTGACAACATATTGGACCTGGTCATCACCAACATGGGCGACCAGTGTTCCACACCTTCACTGGTTAGATCTGACCATAAATAAATCACTTTGGATATCCATATTCTGCCCCAAGCCCCGGACAAGAAAGCTGTCAAAGGAGAAAACTTCAAAGACCAATACATGTAAGGTTCAGTTAAGGCACTTTTAATGACTTGCTGCAAGGAGACAAAAACATGCAAATACAAGGATTTGTCTAACTACTAACAGGAAGTATGCTTATTCTTATACTATTTACAATACATGGCCTTCTAAGGCTGACGTAATCAAACACAACTTTCAGTATTGTTCTACAGCAGATGTTACTCAGATTTTCTTCTGACATGACTAGATTTGTGAGAAACTTTTTGAGAAAAACAACCTGGCCTTGGTGGGCACTAATCCGTTTACAAGCGTCTATTGTACAGTGTTACATTTCAAGATACTTTTCTAACTCAGATACAGGCAAATGCTGATTGCAGTTCATATTTTCAAGCAGGCTTTGTACTAATTATCTATAATTTCTACAGCTGTGTATTTTCTCACAGTACAAGTGGAACTCCTTGTCTAAGTTTCATACAAGTAGTATTGTTCTATTCATTATTTTCCTAATGCAAGCATAAATCTGCTTCTCAGTAAATTTCCAAGGCACAAGCAAGATTTTAGCTAAAAATACAAGGTCAGAAAGCATCTGCAGTTTTTACAGATTTATGCAGTATGAAATAGAATAAATTTGTTAACCCTTTTCAAGCTCTAAATGCACTAAGCATATTACTAACACACACATTAATACATATTTTTCTAACATTTCCCCCCATTAATACTTTTTTTCTACTTTCAAAATAAGCATAAACAGTTTGTTTTCTTCTCCTAATCTCTTGCACTCAGGATTTACAGTTAAGAGAGTCATTTAGTTTAAACTTATGAAAGCATTTTCAGTCTTTTAACAGTTCTTTAAACTCAGTACTTTGATATAAGGTTTTAGAAACTGACATGTCTATAAAGTCTTTAATCAGTCATTTCATGCAGGGGATACCACAACAAACGCATACTCCCAGTAGGAGCATTCCTACACAAATGACAATCAGGATGTTCATTAGGATGGTACCCCACCCCCCAAACCATTCTGGAAAAAGTCCATCAGTGGGTTTGGGCCTGGTTTAGTCATGTCCGACACTTGCTGAATTACCTCAAGATGATTGTCTATCTCGTGTTTATGGTCAGGCATATAAGAACAGCATTCTTCTTGGATAAAAGCGCAAGTACCACCTCTCACCGCTAGGGTGAAGTCGAGAGCCATGTGGTTTTGGAACACTACAGTTCTCATAGCATTCAGTTCATCAGTCATCAATTCGAGAGCAGAAAAAGTTGCATTGCTCATTACTTCGAGAAGTTTTGACAGTTTTCTCAGCTCCCAGATCAATTTCACTGCTTTATATGCTGGTATTATGCCTGCCCACGATATAACGCTATCATTCAAGTCCATGTGTGTCAGTCCTTTGCCTAGAGAATGATGGTCTTTCCAACATGCATCGATTTGTCCCACTGGATTTACAGGTTTCTTGATGACCTCTCAGACATTTCAAACTTTTCTTCGAGGCAAAACTGCAGTGTGTCGTATGGCCGGAACCAGGTAACCCAAAAAACTGCTGGACCAATTCTCAGGTAACCATTTGTATGCCTTTCTGTCACACACAAAATAACAGTTCTCTACTTTAGTAGTAACCTTGCTATGAATATACACTTGCCCTGCATGTAACATTTTCCTATCAATTATAGACAGCTGTTTATAAAGAACAGAATTATGTTTTACTTCATCAAGTGTTTTGTGCATCAATCCAAGAAATGACTCATAGTTTGTATTACAATAAAGGTCTACATTGTTACCTTTAGTGTAACATTTATAAGGAACAGTCACATTGCAATTGCTCCAACCCACCTGAACAGTATCATTTTTATAAAAATACACAGTTCCCATTTGTGGAACAGACAAGTGCAATGCTATTTTATATTGTGATGTAATGGTTGAGGTATCATAAATCAAGTTCTCCCAGGTCTCATTGACCCCAAGGGGGACTGTAGTAATTAATAACCCTCCGTATGCTGTCAGCAAAGCTGTGCAAATCCAGCAATTTGAAACATTGAAAGTCTCAACATACACATATTTAATTGCCTGGTAAGTGTTAAAGTTTGTATGCCAGTCAATGAGTAGCACCTCACGTTTATTCTGTTCAGTCTGTATGGCTGGGAAAAGGAAAGGCCACAACAAAAAGATTATTGTCACTAGTACAGTTAACAGGATGATTATGCAATACTTCTGAGGAAAGGGTTGTTCTGCATTCCTGTTTCTTCTGGACTCTATCATTTTTACTGTTGGCATGTAACAAGATTTTTGTCCAGTTCAAAGTTTTTGACTAATTTACAGTGCATCAGGTGGATCCAGGAGGCGCGCTCCGCTATCTTGACTGCAGTGGATGTTGACAGAAGCACTTGATATGGACCTTCCCACTTTGGTGATGCCCAATTCTTTTTCTTTACTGTCTTCAACCAAATCCACGTTCCAGGGGGCACTGCCACTTCTGACGGTCTGGTTTGTTCTTTATCTGAAACAGAATTTGACTGCAACAGATGTTTAGAATTTAAAAGGTTTCGCATATACTCAACTAATGTACTGTCAGCTTTCTGGTCTGTGGGCATGAGAGATTTCCACTGAGGTATGTAATAAGCCCTTCCAAATAATTTTTCAAAAGGAGTCAATCCTTTTGCATTCAGAACATTTCTTATGCTCAACAGTGCCAGAGGCAGACAGTAAACCCAATTCCTCTGTGTTTATACTATTAACTTCCTTAGCGTACTTTTTAAAATCCCATTATGCCTCTCTACTAGCCCTGCAGATTGTGGGTGATGCGCACAATGATTTTTTTAAAGAAATACCAAAATGTCTACTTAACTGTTGTATGGTCTGGTTTACGAAGTATGTGCCATTGTCACTGTAGATCCTTTCCGGAATGCCGAATCTAGGGATGATTTCTTTAACAAGGACTTTGGCCACAGTTGGAGCATCTGGATTTTTAGTTGGAAAGGCTTCCACCCATCTGGAAAACATATCTACAATGACAAGACAATACTTCTTATTTTCACATTTATTCAATTCTATGAAATCCATACAGATAGTATGAAACGGATATGGTGGTGTAGGGAAACTCCCTTTATTTGGCTTCAACGCCCCTTGTGCATGATGTTTATTACAAACGTGGCATACCGCGCAGAATTTTTTAGAGTAATTTGAGAAGCCATATGTCGTGAACACTTGGTTCACCAGCTGTACTATCCCCCCTGTTGAGACATGGCACTGCCCATGGCTCAACAATGCTGCATATCTAAACAAATTAGATGGCAATATCGGTTTCCCATCCTTAGAGATGTACAGCCCCTTTTCGAGAATTATTCCTTGTTTTACCCATCTTTGTTTTTCAGCTTGCGTAGTAAGTGTCTGCATTGTCTTTAACATTTCTAAGTCTAAAATCTCAGAGGGTTGTAATTCCTCATTCAAAAGAAATGCTTCTGAAGCTGCTTGCTTTGCAGCTGTATCAGCACTCGCATTACCTTTTGAAATCCTATCCTGTTGCTTGGTATGAGCTGTGCATTTACAAATAGCTACTTTTTGATTTAACTGAATAGATTTTAAAAGATTTAAAATAAACTGTGCATGATTGATTGGTTTGCCAGTAGATGTTATCATTTTTCGATTTTTCCACTATTGTGCAAAAACATGTACAGTAGAAAAAGCATACTGGCTGTCAGTAAAAATGTTCACACATTTACCTTTGGCTAAGGTACATGCCCGTGTCAAGGCAATCAATTTTGCTGCCTGTGCAGATAAACTGTGTGGTAAAGATTTCTCTTCTATAATGTCTGTGTCAGAAACTACTGCATCTTTTACTAGGTTCTGTCCTGTAGGACCCCTTTTGCACGAGCCATCCACGTAGTATGTCACCTCGGCATCATCCAAGGGAACATCTGTAAGATCTTTTCTAAGCAGTATCTTTTGCTCAATCACCTGCATGCAGCTGTGTGGTGTGCCATCTGCAGGGTTTGGGAGCAAGGTAGAAGGGTTTAAAGTCATACATCGTTTAATTGTCATATGAGGTTGGCTCAACAATATAGTCATACAGGAAAGATGCTTAGCAGGGGAAAGATATGCTACCTTCTCTTGCAGTAAGATAATTGTGACTGCATGAGGCACTCTCAATGTGAGAGGGTGGAACAACATTACTGAGGCTGAAGCCTGTACTGCCATTGCAGCTGCAACTACTGCTTGTACACAGTGAGGTAAATACCGTGCCACTGGGTCCAGTTGTGATGAATAATAAGCAATAGGGCGTTGCTTGTCCCCATGCTGCTGTGTTAACACTGATGTCATATAACCTTGCTTACAATCTACAGTTTGGAAAAAACTTTTATTATAGTTTGGTAATCCCAAAACTAATGAGGACGCTATTAACTGTTTCAGTTTGCAGAAAGCAGATTCTGCTTTTGGTGTCCATTGTAACAAATCCTGTGCTGCCATAGGCGTTTTATAAATCAGGTTAGTAAGTGGTGCAGATTCCAAGGCATAGTTTGGAATCCAACTCCGACAAAAGTTAGTCGTACCCAGGAAGGACATCATTTCCTTCTTGGTAGTGGGCTTTGGTGCTTGCAAAATCACTATTTTTCTGTCCTCATCTAATGTCCTACTTTCCTTGGATATTACATATCCTAGGTATTTAACTGTTTTTTTTCCAAAGCTGCAGTTTATTTTTGTTTACTTTATGTCCTTCAGTGGCTAAAAATTGTAATAGCGCTATGGTATCTTCTTTACAATCTTGCTGGGTGGGGGCCGCTAGCAGGATATCGTCAACATAAAGCAAAACCTGACTACCTCTTGGTGGGGTAAATCCCGCCAAGTTGCTTGCCATTTTTTGTGAGAATATCATTGGACTTTTACAATACCCCTGTGGTAGTCGCGTATATGTATACCTTTTCCCCTGAAATGTGAATGCAAACCAATGCTGGCTGTCAGGGTGTATCGGTATTGAGAAGAACACATTGCTGATATCTACCACAGAAAAATATTTCTGTTGAGGTTTTAAATCATTCAACAGGGTGTGTGGGTCTGGCACCGTAGGTGCCCTTGGTATTACTGCATCATTCACAGCTTGTAAATCTTGGACCATACGCCACTCTCCATTCCCTTTCTTAACAGGAAATAAGGGTGTGTTACATGGTGAATAAGGAGATTCCACCAGTGCCCCTTCCTTAAGTAAGGCTGCTATAATAGGTTTGATTCCCACCTCTACATCTTTTCTTAAGGGATACTGTCTTTTTTGTGGTCTAAATGCTGACTTTGGCATAATAGTAACTGGTCTTGCTGTACGAATAAGTTCTACATCTAATTTTCCTGTTGACCAGAGAGTTTCTGGTATATTCTGTAAGACATTCTCTTCCTCCTTCAATAGGAGTGCTAATCAGCTGTCCTTGCTAGACTGCAAGTGTACAGCTGGGTGGGTCTGAGTTATCCAATCCAACTTCTGCATTTGTATTCCCTGTTCTGACAGTTCTAACTCTGTCTGTTTCTTCCATCTCGTGACTTTTTCTCCCAAGTCTACCCATTTCACATTTTTGTCCTTAGTTAAGCTAACATGTGGTAATTGATTAGATTTGTAAAGTGCAAAGAACTCCTGGGGCAATGAACAGCTGACTACATTGTTCCCTTCTGTGTCCCAGTACAGATTACGCAATCTCAATCTGTTTGCACGATTTCTAAACAATTCTTGCTCATATTCCTTATCAGGTCCTGGTGTGTTACAATAATACAGAGTACAATGCAACAAATGTTGTTTATCAATGTCAAGGGAGGGGAACTTGCTGATGGCTACATTCATCAACTCTTCGGTCACTGCCCCTGGACCAGTTGTAACCAAGTCCTGGCTGTACCAATAAAACATTTCACCCTCCGATCACACTGCAAAGGTATCAATTTGTCGCTGTGCTTGCATACCCTGCATAGTCGGAACTACTGCTATACCAAATAGCTGCATAAGGTCTCTGCCCAAGAGGTTTACTGGGCATTTTGCAGAAACAACAATTTTGCTTTTCTGGGTCAATCCTGAAACAGGATCAGTTATCACAATATTATGGGAAAGGGGCTCCTGATACAGCTGTCCATTAGCTGCTTTTACTAATATGTAATTAGGTGACTCAGTTTGGAGGGATGTATTAGGGTCCGTGAGGCCCCTGAGTTACACAATAATCTGACTTCCCTCCCTTCTACCAGGAGTGTAACTTCTGGTTTCGTGTCTGTTAAATAGAGCTCTAAGCTCAATAAAGCCAAATATAATATTTCATTTTCTTCACTATCCGTGACTTCCTGCACTTCCTCTATTTCTTCTGTCACATTCTCTACTCCCTCTATCATATTCTCATTTGTCCCTTCTCTGCTATCCCCTTCTAGTGATTCCTGACTACCATATAGTCAGTCCTCAACCTCCTTATCTTCCATACTTGCCTTCTTGTTTTTCTTGCAATCCCTTGCCAAATGTCCCTTTTTACCACATTTGAAACATTCACCTCTTTTCTTTCGCCCTTTAAAGTCCTCTGATTGTTGATCAGATTGTTTGTTTCCCTGGGCATTTTTTTTGCCCTTTTTTCCGGACTGTACTAGATAAACTTTTGCTCCATCTTCTACAGAAAATACTTGAGCTTTCTTTTTCTTTTTGCTATTAAAATGCCTTTCGGCATGCCTAGCATATTTAAGCAATGACTGTAACCTGCTTGTACAATGATTTACCATGTGTTTCGTAATAAAACTGCTTATGGGTGCAATACTGCATTCTTTAACTGCTGCTCATATGGGGAGTCATGTGTCTGATCTTCAGGAACCTGCATTCCACAGTGGTTATTAAAACATTCTAATAGTCTGGCATAATATCTGTCAACAGTCTCGCCTTCTTGTTGGATGCATTGATTAATGCAAGTCCAGTCTGCCCTAGGCTTCCATTTCTCAGCGATTTGGTCTGTAAGACCTTTCACTCTGTTGTCTAACTTTGAGCTGCTATGTGGGAGGGGCCTGAACGCAGCATCACGGGGATTTTAGTCGCCACTAATCATGTGCCAATCTGACCCCACAATTTGTCTGACATCTTTTTCTACCTCTTCTCCATTTAAATTATAACTTAGACTCATTCCTTGCAAATCTTCTAAGAACTTTCTAAAATTAACTTTTGGATGGGGAATTCCCTCAGTGGCTTTCCGGATGCCTTCCAGAGTCCAGGGTCTATATACTAGAAAAGTTGGGTCCTGACCTTTTTGCCCTGCCTAAGGATTAGGCACTTCTATAAGTGGGCATATTTTTTTTTCACTCATAGATTGTGAATTTCTACCCATTTGATACAACTCAATGTCCCCTTTTGAGTTTCCTGCCCGTGTTCGAGACCTGGTCTCGATGGGATCTCTAATAAACAGTTTTGCTTTTGTAGTATCTCTATTTACAGTGACAGCAGGATATCATGGGGGTTGACCAACTTGTTCACTTGCCTCATATTCTGGTAAGGGAGAAGGAGGGGCCGATGCTATTACTAGGTTATTGTCCTCCTTATCTAAAAACATTGCTTTTGAGTTATTATTCTTTTGTTCCCTTCGGTTTACTTCCTCAATCCACCTGTGTGCCTGAGGAATTCCTAACTGACGTTGCTTTTTTACCTGACCTTTAGAATCGGTTTTAAGCTGTTTGACAAGCGAGGATTTTTCTAATTTACCATCAAATTCATACTTATTAACCCATTTTGAATAGTATTTAATATTATCAGCACTCTGTGACTGCATGTATTTCGCGTCTTCGGTTAACGGCGGATTTTGGGACCTTTTTGTACAATTATTACCCATTTTCTTCTACCCTTTCAATCATTACATAACACCTTATTTTAATGTGGTACCATGGATTTTGTTATAGTCTCTTCAGAACGACTGCCTACCTGCTCTGTTTCCCTGATCTAAGACAAGACAATAATCTTTCTGTCCCTGACTTATAAACAAAGTCCTAACAGAACAAATACAAATCTAGTCCCTGATCTAAAACAGAAAAAAGAAGGTAGATTCACCTTAACTGAGCCTTCATGATTGATCACCTGGTTCGAGTAAACCCGTCTTACAGTCGCAGATCAGAAAGTGGCTGGCCTCTTTTGTATGACAATTAAGTCGGAGGGCTTTTCAAATAAGAAGAACTGATGTGGTTTCTTCCCCGTATGGTTTCAAGTCACCTGGCCTGTCTGATCCGAGGCGAAGTGAGGGTTTCCAGTCCGAAGGACCAATCTGTCAAAGGAGAAAACTTCAAAGACCAATACATGTAAGGTTCAGTTAAGGCACTTTTAATGACGTTGCAAGGAGGCAAAAACATGCAAATACAAGGATTTGTCTAACTACTAACAGGAAGTATGCTTATTCTTATACTATTTACAAGACCTGGCCTTCTAAGTCTGACGTAATCAAACACAACTTTCAGTATTGTTCTACAGCAGATGTTACTCAGATTTTCTGCTGACATGACTAGATTTGTGAGAAACTTTTTGAGAAAAACAACCTGGCCTTGGTGGGCACTAATCTGTTTACAAGCGTCTATTGTACAGTGTTACATTTCAAGATACTTTTCTAACTCAGATACAGGCAAATGCTGATTGCAGTTCATATTTTCAAGCCGGCTTTGTACTAATTATCTATAACTTCTACAGCTGTGTATTTTCTCACAGCACAAGTGGAACTTCTTGCCTAAGTTTCATACAAGTAGTATTGTTCTATTCATTATTTTCCTAACGCAAGCAGAAATCATCTGCTTCTTAGTAAATTTCCAAGGTACAAGCAAGATTTTAGCTAACAATAGAAGGTCAGAAAGCATCTGCAGTTTGTACAGATTTATGCAGTATGAAATAGAATAAATTTGTTAACCCTTTTCAAGCTCTAAATGCACTAAGCATATTACTAATACACACATTAATACATATTTTTTTAATAAAAGCCACCATGAAAAACTTTTCAAAAGCAAACTTCACGTTACTTAAGACCGAGGTGGAAAGTTTCAAAGCCCCCATGCTGAAGGATAACACTGTCCAAGCTGCAAAATCCTTTACTAATGCATTCTACGGGCAGCTACAAGAATGCATTTATCATGCCATCCCAAGCAAAACCAAGACTCACTTCTCCAAGAAAAGGAAACCGGCCTGGTGGACCCCTGCCATAAACAAGCTAAACAATAAAAGGAGGAAACTAGTACAGAAAAGAGTAAAATTCCAAGAAGGGAAGACATCCCTGATCAGTATCAGCAAAAAACTACGATCCCTCATAAAATCATCCAAAGCGAGATTTGAAAGAAAAATTGCCAAGGACTCCAAAGATAACCGCAAGGCATTCTTTAGCTATGTCAAGAATCTAAGTGGCAATGCTCAGATCTGCTCGGAGTTAGTGCAGAATGGCACAAAATACACTGAACCGACCGATATCGCCAACATCCTGGCAGACAGGTTCAGCACAAACTTCACCCCCCTCTCACCCCCAAAAGGGCCCATAACTATACCAGAAGAATGTAGAGTCCCTGAAATCACAGACACTCAGGTTAAAACAGCACTCTCCAAAGCCAAAAACTCAGCATCAATGGGATCGGACGGTGTCCCAGGCTGTGTCCTACATGAGCTCAAAGATGAACTAACCCCTCACCTAAACACACTGTTCAAACTCAGCCTCTCCACAGGCTACATACCCATAGAATGGTGTACAGCAATGGTTATTCCGCTCCACAAAGGTGGAGACACAACAGACCCCGGAAACTATCACCCTATAAGCCTGACTAGTTTGGTCTGCAAGGCTATGGAGTGCATCATCATGGAACTCTTTAACAGAGACATTGGGAACCTCCAAACACTGGACCTTACCCAGTTTGGCTTTGTTAAGGGCAGATCATACCTCCTAAACCTGGTGGACTTCTTGGAGACAGTTACCAAGGCTATAGACGAGGGAAAGGTGGTACACACAACCTACCTAGACCTCGCTAAGGCCTTCAACACCATTCCCCATTCTGGTATTATAGACAAGCTCACCAGCCTGAAAATAGACCCATACATCACAAGATGGGTTGCCAACTGGCTCACGGACAGAAACCACATGGTGACAGTTGCAGGAGCTAGGTCCATCTCTAAACCGGTTACAAGTGGTATTCCCCAGGGTTCAGTCCTAGGACCCCTCCTGTTTGGCATATACTTCTCAGAGGTACAGGCAAGCACAGGAGGACTGTGGCTGACCAAGTTCACAGACAACTGCAAACTAGGGGCTATAATTGACAGTCCAGCTGCCACAGACATCCTCCAAAAGGGTCTCACTGAGATGGATACCTGGTATCAAAATCATGGCCTCAAGCTAAATGCCAAAAAGTGCATAGTCATCCCCTTTGGAAAAAACAAAGTACCCACAAGCTACCACATAGGTGGCAGTCCCTAAATATGGAAGACGTAATAAGGGATCTGTGGACCCAAGTAGATAGTAATCTCACCTTTGATAATCACATTGCCAAAGTGGTTAGAAAATCCTTTTACGTGGCCCACCTAATCACAAAAGGGTTCGCATCCAGATCAAAAGTGGTCATTGTGCCCCTCTACTCATCACTCATCAGACCCATCTTAGAGCACAACGCCCCATTTGGGATGTACCTTACAAGGCACCTGCAACAGCTGGAAAGACCAGAGAATTACCTCACCAAGAGGATCAATGGCCTCAAACAGATGCCCTATGCAGCTCGACTGAAGAAACTCCAGTTGTACTCAGTTGCATACTGCCTACTGAGAGGTGATCTCTGCCTGACATACAAGGCCATGTGCAACCCAGAATTGTTGGACATTCTCCACCTAAAGAAAAACTTATCCCCTCAAGCCACACGCTCTAGAGATCTAAACCTCACCACAACAATAAATAGGATGTGCTGGAGGGATAGATTCCTGTCCCAGAGACTTCCCATGCTTTGTAACAAGATTCCAATCTACATTAGGCAGAGCTCCTCGCTAACACTCTTCAAAAGAAACCTTGACGAGTGGATGGGAAACTGAAAGTTTACCCCGGGGATCACTTCAGTGGCTCTGCTGGACAGAGGCACAGGGAACTAATCTAAGGGGATGGCGAAAGCCAACACATTCTGGCTAGGCTTATAAATGCCTTCTGGCAGATAGCCTAGTACCTACCTATGAACCTAAGAAACCAACCTAGAGTCCAGGAGAATTATAAACATTACAATGTATTTTTTAACCACTGTCACACTTTAATTAATTGATATTCATCCTTAATGCTGCTGATATTTTGAGATAAAATAGAAAAAGTAATCAATGAGTTTTATTTTACTCTTTTTCTACCCATGTATTTGGGCTTTCTTTTACATTTGTCAGTTCTGCTTCCTATTACACCACATTTATCTTCCCCTAACTCCTTTGTATCCTCATGCTGTTTTCCATCATCATTTTCTGTAGTTCCTTGCCTGTTGTCATGGCTTTCCTTTCAAATTATCCAAAAACATTATTTAATTCCTGTCGGGCATTTGTTTATACTTGTATGCAATGTACACTGATCTTTGTTTCCTTATACCAGAAGAAGCCCTACAAGTATCTTATTTATGCTGCTCTTTTTGAACCATTCTGGCTGATTTTCCACTTGTACTGAGTGTGAAAGTTCATCTTGAACAAAAAATAACCAATACAAGCATTGCTCCACAGAGCACACCAACACTACACTGCTGAACTACCACTGTTTATACAACACTCAAAATATCTCAAAACATTAACACTAAAAATATACAATGCATTTTCGTCCTGCCAAGCATAGACTTCTTCTGATGAATAAAAAAACAGAAATCACATGATTTATATATGCTTAATTAAAAACAAGTAATCAATAAGAACCTCTGCTTAATAATGCAATTAATACTAAATCAGTGTCATAATTTTTTTTACTTAAAAACTTTTTAAATATCCAATTACTGTTTACAAAAAAAACTAAAAACACATCAAAAACTACAATAGTATTTAAATAAAAGAATAATGAATGCTGTCTATTACTTGTTCATTTTACTTAAAAATTACTGTTGAAATACAAATCAGTCACCACTACCATTTGGTTGCCTAAAAACTATTAAGCATAGCAAAAAAGTTTTATCTAAACAGCATGACAGTGTAAACTATTGGTTAAAGTACTGAATTGAAACAAAAATTCACAACTCACAACCTTCCTACAACTGTAATTTTTGTTCTTGCTTTGGATTAAGCATGCTGTCTCTTTCTCCTACATTTGGTTAAAGTTCATCTTGACCCTGACAATCAAAGCATGAAAATTCTTTGGTGCCACACTTAGTACAATATAAAGTACATTCCTTAATAGCAAATCCTTTATCCCTGCATTTATTACAAGTTTTGAAAGGTTCTATTTCATACAAAAAAAAAATGTCCTGGGCTGGCATTCAAAAAGGTAAAATCCCTCGATCATTGTATACAACACAAACAATATGTAAGTGAACTATTAGTGTTATCTCTGACACTGTTGCAAATATCCCGCAATCATACAATTTTTAACAACAAAAATATCCTGACATTCTTTTTCGAGATACTTTTGCTTGCATCCATATAGTCAGCATCAATACTTACTAAATTGAAACAAAATTATTATTTTTTGCGTACAGTGAAAAACTAGAAGTTACATATCCCTTATAAACTTTACAGTCCTGTTTTTTATTAGAAAGATCCACAAATTCAAATGCCAAATCATGCATCATCAGAAAAGCCTTAATTTAGCAGTTGAATGATAGCATGCAGATCTGCAGGATGAAATCATAACAATGTAATCCCACAGTTTCTAGCTGACTATTTTCTTTACCAATTTCTTGTTCTGTTATAAATTATAAGTTTAGTCTATGAAGAATCTGAATTCTTTTTGTCATTCCTAGCTGCTGCTATACTGACATAAGTTTTTTTTCTCTGTCTCTCTCTCTTTGCATTCCTTCATGATCTCTCAACCTTCTAGGTCACATGTAAAATCATCCAAGACTTATGGCAGGGAGTTATGTGTTCTGATAGTGCACCATCACTCGTTCAGGAAATAGGTTTTCCATTAAATCGCCCCAGGATAAAAGAAATTCATCTGCTGGCTCCTCTGACATCATTGACATGGAAATGTGATGACGTAATCCTGAAGAAGGTTGCACTGTAAAAATATGAACCATTTCATCATTTTTTTTTCTTCTTTCTTACTCTGAGTAGACACAGCCCGCATTATGTCTGTCTCCTCCACTATCTTGGAATGCCCCATTGGCAAGAGTAGGAAACTTTTCCTGGAGCCCTGGCCATATTTCTCCCCTAGGCAGCTGGAACAGCACCTTGGGTCTCCTCTAAAAAGTGGGTTCTGGGCTAGTGTAATAAAATAAATAAATAAAAAGAAAAACATGATGCGAGACAAAAACAAGCTAGAGGATGACTGCTGCACCAAGTCTACAGATTGTGTAAAAAGTATGAGAATAACTGATAATGGGTGTATATGAAAAAATGTATCCGAAGAATATTACCACCACCGATTTATAAGAACTATATGATGAATGGACATAATCAATATGGATAAGTGCCGTCAGGAAAATGGTAAGTAATTGTAGGAGGCAATAATGAGGGAATGGGTGCACATATAAGGTAAGGCATTAGGTACGTCATGTCACATGATAAAATTACAGGTAAAAAAGTGTCTCTTTCTTGCACAGAGTGTATTCAAGAATGGGGTTCAAATATCATAGATGACGAGTAGAAATAATTTTATGTCACGAATTCTGTATTATGAGGCATTGGAAGGAAGCACTGTTAAAGATAAAGTTAAGGGTGAAAATTGCAGTTATTCAACTTTATAAAATTGCATATAGTAATATGGCCATACAGGAAATTGAACATAAATGCAAAATTTGAAATAGAAGGGTAACAATAATTGTTTAAAGCAAATTGCTTTGGGATTGAAAAGGACCATTAGTAGCATGGGAAAATGCTGTTACAAGTCGTAGATTAGAAAGGGTTTCAGTTACTGAGGTTGAATGTTTGTTAAACAGTGACTTTGTATTATCTATCACATGTTTATGCCTACCATCAGGAGATTTGCTTGCTATAGAAAGCTATATATTTTATATGATAGGAGGCTAAGTCTAGTTTAGACAGAGGTGAATTAGAGAGCTCTTTAGACCAGAATCACATAATATATCCCTGACACCCTAAGACTAAATACTTCTATTTTTTTCAACTGTAAGCAATGTATGTTCTCTACCGATGCCTGTTGTTTGCTTCAGCACCTGGTATTGTACCTCAGTTGTCATGGTTGGCCAGTGTATTTAGGAATCTAGTCCGATTAGAAACATAAGAACACTAGACAAGTGATCACGGGGGCCATAATAAATCAAGTCATATCCATCTTTAATCAGTGACTCTTTAGTGCTTGAAAAGGGGCTATATGAAATTTTAGTAGTACTCACCCCCCGAGTCAAGCAAGCTTGTACATGATAATAGTGGTATAAATTTATGAAAACTGTCCTTAAAGGTAGCCAAAGCAGTACTTCCATCTCTAGTGGTGAATTATTACACAGGTTAGGAATACACTGAGTTATGAACCTATTTATCCAGTGAATCTTGTTTATTTGTTGGTGCCGTCTTAATCCCCTAATCCAGGTGGTTGAAGAGCCACTGGTTTTGTGAAAAAATAGGAGATTAGATAGGACTGGATCTTTCATGGCTTGAAAAGTGAGACACGTAACACTCTGGAGCAGATGGTAGGCTACTAGTTATAAAGAGAAGCCTGCTACTCTGTCACAATAGTTTGAATGATTTAAAACATTTAATTTTCCAGGTAAACATACCTTGGAGATTTTCTACTTGATGATTTGCTTGGACTTATATATACAAAAATGGGTGTTTTATTCAATAATGGTCTAATAACAGGAGAATACAGTGGTAGGATGATTTCCTTGGATCTTGATTATATTCTTATGGAAATTAACTGGGCCACCTAGAAGGATTTATGGACTATGGTGGAAACATAATGAACAAATGAGAAAGAAAGAGATTGTTGTTCACATGTATACCTATGTGTTTTATGAGAATGTCTGCCTGAAGAGTAGTATCATTTATAATATATGAGATGAGAGACATTTTACTGCTAAGTGCTACTATGCTGAACTTTTTTTTTGCATTTAGCTTGAAACCATTTTCAGTACATCAGGTATGTGCATTTTCTGGTCTCTGCTGGAGCTGTTTAATACAAGTGGATGACCAGATAACAGCACTCCCACTTGCAGCCATAAGCAAAATTGTCAACCATACTTCTATTATCTAGGCTTGAGTGTCTAAAAGAAAATGTGAAATAGAAGAGGCCACCACTGTGGTATGCCAGTAGTTACAATTTTAAATTCATTGAGAGTACTAACAACTTTCACACCTTCTGATCTAGTAGATAGACAGTTTACAATCCAGGAGACAGCGTAGGGGTTGGCATTAATTTTGCCAAATATTTTTGAATAATACCAAAATGTGAAATGGTATTGGAAGCTTTGGCCAGGTAAATGTAAGCAGCATGCTGTCCACAGCCTGACTGGCCTTTTCAAACTAACTTACTAGGTTCCAAAGACAGAAACAGCCCTTCCCGAAATCAAACGGATTCTGGTCTACATCAGTTAAATTGCCTTTATCATTGTAAATAAATTCTGCTATGTTATATCCCATCATTTTGTATATAAAGCTGGTGAGGTGGTAGAGGAGAAACCCCTATGTATGAGAACCAGACTGGCTGTCCCCCACTCATCAGGCTCAAACTTTGTGGCTACCTTGAGGCTGTATAGTTTGTGTAGTCTTGTATAATGCATACTTGATATTAATGAAGATGTAACTTGATATGGACATAGTTCTTTAAGCTTTTGACAAGGATTCTAGTACTTGTTATGAGGTGATTCCAAGAAGAATACATTTCTAAAGATAACTTTGACAGCATTGCTCAGATTATGTTGAAGAGCTGATAGCATCTGCTACTAACAAAGCAATCAGATGTCTGGTTGGCTATAAAAGCAGAAAGCTTACTATACCCTTCCTTTCCAGAGTAAGATACAGGCTTGCTACAACTGCCTAAACTAATATAAATTTCTTTTTTTGTAATAATCCACACTCAGGTTTAGCTAACATTTTTGAATCCTTGTATCACTCTGACCTACAAAGCTCATACCTACTATGGAGCTCAATACCCTTGACTCATTCCCTCCAGTACAACTATTTTGAGTGTGTAGTTTTAACTTCCAGTGGGTTTTGGCTTGAGCCTTTAAAAAATGTAGTTTGGAACAAACTATTTTGTCTGGGGACATCTTCAGGTGGGGTTAGAGTAGTTAGAAGCAAGAAGGATAGGGTTAAATAAGTAGGATGGAGGTTTGGAGGAAATTGGTAAAGTTAGGGAGGGACTTAAGGGGTTTTGGGCAAGTGTGTCTGGAGTAGGAGTCACATTTTGGCATGAACTTGCTTAGGCAATTTTCTTGTCCAGGACGACCTTTAGGTGCGTTAGAGAGCAAGTAGGCATCGGGTTAGCATTAATGGTAATAATAGGTGAACGATTTATTTATGCCTTTTTTTTTTCCTCTTTCAGTGGTATGTTGAGGGGTGAAGAAAGGTGGCATTTGTTAATCGAATTTAAATCTTCCCTGGAAGGGTTGCTTTTGTTCTTTGTGGGGATTCTAGGCCCTGTGGTCTTACTTGTTCAGGCTTTGCCTTTACTGTCGATGGGCAGCAGTCAAGTGCTGATTTTTGCATGTGATCATTGCCAGTGGATCTGTTTTTCAGGCTTATTTTCTGTGGTGGTTGCAAGGGTGTGTCAAGCAATTTGTATAGGCAATGAGGTAAATGAATTTTATTGTGGAGGTTATTACATTTTGATGGTGTCTGTTGTGGAAATAATTGTGCTTTTCTGATTGTTGTGCAGATGCAGATGCATGGATGGGTCTTAGAGTGATGTGATGTGTTTTCACCCTGTGAGATAATTGGGGTAAGGGTACAGAGGTTTAAGGGTTGAGTGGTGATGAAAAGCAGGAGGCAAAGAGTTACATGGGTGATTTGGTGGGCTCGGCATGTGCGGTGGTTTGAGAGCTGTTGAGTGAGTCTTCCACCATCGTTTTATTTGTTGAGTTGAATGCTAGAGAAGGGTGGAGTGTGCATTGCAAGATGGAGCAGTAACCGGAGATGTATGGCTCCATTAGGGACAGTCTGTTTGCCATGTTCTGAGGTATTTTCATCAGAGTGGTCTAATAATAGCTTTTCATGGGCTCTGAGTTAGTCAGTGAACAATTAGTTCCACGCTTGAACAGTACGGAACTAATAGTCGGTGCCTTACGTTTTAAATTATGCCAGTGGCCTACACCACCAATGCATGGAGATCACTGCCTCATTATTTACAGTTGGCTTGTGCAGCAAAACTAAGAAGCAGAAGGAGTGCTGTTGCATAGGTCAACACATTTTAATGCCCCCTCATTTTCCTTTCACCTCCTAATTAAAGGGCACAAGAAACATTCTGCCACCTACTCTCTCAATTGGCTTGTGTCAATTTTATGCTGTTTAAAGAAGAATACTGTTTTCTACTACAGCATTCAGAGAATGTGGGTGCATATATGTGTGTGTGTGGGGGGCATTTTAAATGTGTTTAGTGTATGGATTCATTTTACAGTTATCTCTAGTAAAAATTTGCTGAAAAGAAAGTTTTTTGCCAGTACTGAGATAGGAAATGAATCATAAAACTAAATAGCTTTAAGCTGCAGGAGATAGTAAGGGAATAAAGTAAAATCAAATAGATATATATATGCTGGAAGGCAGGTGAGGGGAATGATGCAGGGCAGGTTGATGCTTGTGCCTTTCGACTGTATAATTTCTACGGGGTATGCAGATTTTGACCCATGGTGTGTTGGGCAGAGACCGTGCAGGGTAACTTGCTCTGCGACCTGAGAAGGCGGTTTCTGGAACATGCGCTCTTGGGAGAAGAGAGGCTGGTACAGCCATTGATTCTACTTATGTTGATTTCACAATCCCATCCATTCACAGTACTTCATCTTCCTCTCTTGAACTGGAGAGAGCTCAGAATACATTTGGCCTTTTTTTTTTTTTTTGAGAAAACTGAAAGGGTTGGGGAGACATAAGTTTGTGGAAATGTTGGCGTTTGAAGCTTTTGAATAGTAATCCTTTGCAAAGACTTGAGTGTGTAGCATGGCAAGGGTATAGAATATTTGTTTAGTGTAGTAAACAATAATATTAAGATGTCTGAAGATGACGGTCGAGCAGATGTGTGCCGTGAGTATCAGTCTTCACTGGAAATTTCCACCAGGATTATAGAGCTAAGTTAAAGGTCTTTGTTATGAAACAACATGGTGATCTGAACTAATATGTACCTCATCCAGATCGGGAAAGCCATATGAGAATCTTGGTTTTACGATCTTGTTAATCTGATATTTATGGTTTATACAACAATATTACTCGCAAAGATGTATTTTCGCAGTCAGTTATCAATTCAGTTATATAATGCAGTTAGTGTTAGCAGTACTCAATGTGTTGTACTTAAACTTAAACATTAAAATAAAACCATTTGTAAATAAGTATTAAAATTATTTTATTTGGATTTTGTAAAATATTTGTACTTTTAATAATATGGCGTCCTGGAAGCACATGAAGTCTCTTGCACCTGCCCCCTTTCTCACCACTGCTGACAGACACGACCACATGCTCGAAGCAGCTACTGCCCTTTGTGCATTTGGGGGACTTTCAACATATTGAAGTGGGGACAAGTGGGTGCAGTTTTAACTAATGGCTACAGATATGGTCTGCCTCATCCTAGGAAGTATATCTTTGCAAACAATCATCAGCACCATGCATACTTTAACTAGGTAATCCCAAACACCCATTTTCAGAGGCAATCTAGGTGTGGTAATATTTGTGAAAATGATTAGGAAAAAAACACGGAGTACCAGGTGAAAGTTACTTTCTCAAATCCCTATCTTTAATTCCGGTGCATTTGGTGAATATTTTTGATTACTTAGTGTATGTTATGAGTATATTGTATGGTCACATTTTGTATATTTTATATGATGTTGCATTGACTTTGTACATTGAACTGATTTCTGTTGCCATGCCCCTTTTTACTTTATAAGAACAAAAAAAAAAACTAGGAGAGAAAAAAGCACTCCACTAGAGCTGGAGTGGATGGGCATTATTTTAGTGCAGCCATTGGTGGTAGTGAGCTGTGATTTCATCTGTTTTGATTATTGTAACAGGTGGTAGCGAGTTTCGTGGGTGGTGAGGCACAGTTGCTCTTGGTGCATGCGTGTGGAGCACTTCACATTGGGATTGAGGTGGGGGGTTAGGCTTGCAGGTTAGCCCTGTGGTCAAAGTAGGTTTAGGGAGCGGGACCTTCCGAGAACCGAGGTCACACTAAGTAGATGGGGTTTGCTCTGGTTTGCAGAGCATCCATCCACAGGCCGAATAGCAGTATGAGGAACGGTTGTTGCTGATCATGCACAGTTGTAGTTGGAGCAGCTCGATGAGCATTGTTGGCTAAAGGTTAAGGGTGGGGCATACCATTTAACGTTTATCGTTGATCTAAACAGCCACCCATTACCAGTGGCTTCAGTAATCATGTGGGGATATTCTTGTAGTGTTGATTACATACATGAGTTAAAGACTATTAAGATATGTTTACTTTGCCTATATTGTGCTATATAGGATTCATATGGAAATGAAAAGGTGACCCAGGTAAGGTATATTTAAGTTATTCTTCTTTTACAGTGTTTAGTCGCGACATCTCCAGTTGGTATCACTTCAATTGTGTGTTTTAATGAGGGTCATTGATTCTGTTGTATGTTCTTGCTTTGGCTGTGAAAAAACTTCATACAGGTAAGGTGTTGGGTCTAGGTAGGGGAGGCAGGTCAGTTTAGCAGGGGCAGTTCAAGAAAGAGGTGCGCGTTGACATTGACTGTCATTAAGAAAGTTTGATTTGTGTTTGCAGAGAATTTATAGTGTTCTTTCTTTTGCAGGTGTAAGCAGTCAGGGCCTTAAGGAAATGGATTTGGAAGGTGATGAATTCGACGGGGTGGTTGTTCCTGCTGTTCTGACTATACTGGTCACAGGAGACATCCTGGTCACCAGAGTCATGTGCAATGAGGTCACAGAGGGCAGTTAGCAGAGTGAGCAGTGGCTTGAGTAAAGCGGATTTGAAGGGTAATGAATTCTGTTGGAGTGGATGTTCTGGTGTGGCACACTGGGGTCACGGCTAATCCTACTTTATTTGGGCTTATTAAGACACATTCAAATTACATTGGTTTCGGGTAGTGGGGTTTCAGGCAGCATTGTAGGTATGCAGGTGTTCTCGGGGATAGTTCAGGATTTGGGTACTTTGTCTACGAGAGAGACTTAAGCAAGCCATTGGATTTGCAGTTCTTTGTAGATGTAGGCTTGTTTTAATGATCCAGCTGGGGTTATAGAGGAATGGGTATACTGAATGATGTTTGGCCTAATGCCTTAATGGTGGCTAGGATGGAAGTTTTGGTGGAGAGAGGGGAAACAGCCTGGTCAGGCTGGTGGGTGGAGAAGAGGGGCAGGCTTGCCCTCATCTGTTCCCCCTCAGGTGTTGGATGTTCAAGTGAGTGGTTGTGCTGCTTCATAAGTGATAAGCAAGCTTAGCTGCTTATTTGCTTGGTGGTAATTCAATAAATGGTAATTGAAGTAAGTGGTGGTACGCTGCTTCACAGTAAGTAAGCTTAGGTATGGACGCTGCTTACTGAGCAGGATGACCGGGATTGGCTACTCTATCTTGTACTATGTTTGTGTTACAAGGATGTTATCTTCACATATGTTATTGGTGGAAATTAATAAATATTGGTTAACAATCATGTTTATGGAAGTTTAACAAAAGTCGTCAAATGTCATTCGGTGTGATGTGTTTATTGAAGTGGATCTGGACAAATGAAGTTATCACCTTACAGTTCAACCAATTTTCATATTTCTGAAACCATAAGTGTTAGAAGAAAACTGTAAATGGTATACTATTCAGAATAAATTATTTTTTACATTAGTGGCATTCATTCAGTTCATTGCTTTAAACTGGATTCTACAAGCCAAAATAAAGGCAGTGAATATCAGTTTTGTAATGTTGTATAAACAGCTTATGATATCTCTGCAAACATTCTTTGTAATGTTGTATAAACAGCTTATGATATCTCTGTAAACATTCAAGCAAGACACATACTGCCAGCAGAATTGTCTTCATACAGCTGTGAGCTTTCATATGAGGCTATGCAGTTTCGTCTGTGTTACCTGAATGTTGAGCTATGTAGAGAAATATGACAATTATTACAATACAAAATAATATTCAATATTTCTTTTTCTGCACTAGACAGAAGTAAAATATCAATAGAATTGTGTTTGCCATAATGTATGGTTAAAGTTGAAATCTTCTTATACCTTGTATGTAGCATGCTTTTGGAATTATTAATGCAAATATAAACAAGCAATACTTGACACCTAGAGGCCTCTGTAGGATGTAACTGAGAACCACCTGGAGGTGCACTTGGCTGTAATGAGTTAAGGTGGCCTGAATTTCTAGCATACTAGAAAACATTCTGCTTAATCATACAAATTCACTGTTTCATGATGACATCAGGCCACCCATAGGTTAGTGTTTTGGCTGGAATGATGTAATCCATGCCCTTTGCTCCTTTAACAAATTTCTCAGGTAATCAGGGAGTAAAAAATACTTGAATAATGGTTGTCTGGAATCAAAATATCTTGTAATGCTCTATTTTGTCATGTAGTTAAGAAAAATTTACCAAACTTGTCAAATTAAAAAGAGGCAGAATGGACTTCTGTAGATTTAATAAACAGTCTTCCCTTGGTTCATTCTTTAGCTGGATATTGAGTTAATAAGTTAACAATGTCTTCTTTCATTGTAGTAAACAATGACCTTACTGCCTGTCAGTCAGTCTCTTTCTCTATTTCAGTTAATTTCCCTTCCCCTTTTGCTAAGGATTAAACTACCTAAATCTTTATAAAGTACATTATCTCAGCAGATTACAGATTTCCATTTTCCTTTCTTAATTTCAATATAATTACTCCTGTTTCAGCGTTCACTTTCCTCTTTTATTCTCCTGACCATATTTTGTGTCCTCATTGTCCATCGGTTTATTAAAAAATCATGGCTTCATTATATATGTAGCATTGGATTGCTAGTTTCACATAAAGTTTATTTGAGTTTACTTATTTATTTATTTATTTATTTTTTGCTCTGTCTTCAGAACATTTTTAACTAATGTAACATTTTTCATTATACAGGACAATATTTCCAGCATATTTTTTAATCTGCAGTTTATGTTGGAACTTTTTCTCCCAATTCTCCACTAAAAGTGGGCACTGCAGGATATCCCATGCATCAAAATAAAATTATATAATAAAAAATAAAAAGCTGAACTGATTTGTATAATGAAGAGTTTTGTCTTAACATGGGGTTTACATTATTTGGCTTTGTTGTATTAAACCTGTTATTAATATCATTTATCAATATTTTTTTTCTTAATTAAAAAAAATCTTGATGCTTACTCTTAATTGACATACCATATAGACCTGGAACACTGTTATACTTACAGTAAGCCACCTAATTTACAAAAGCCTGCCATAATAAAACAGACAGCATTAAATGAAGACTTATGTTTCTTTAAATAATGTGAAGAAAGGTACACCTACAGTGCATTAATGAAAATTAGGAAATAAAAAAGCTTGTTTTCAGCTGCATATTTAGCTGTAGTTAGTTTCTTCTGTCCCACATCTATATAAAGAGCTGCCATAAAAGTCCATCAAAGAAAGGACCATGAATTTATACTGCTTTCCTTAGTATCTGAAAGCTGTGCCATAACCAGAAAAACTATTCTTAATGAAATGGACATGTTTATATCTTGTGCTCCTCCTTTAATCCTCTCAATCTCTCTCTTTTATGGTAGTCTGGGAAAGTAATAAGAATAACGTCTGCCTACAAGCGAAAGTTAGCATTGCTGCCCTTGTCTGTCTAACATGATGGGTGTATATAAAATGGTGAACAAAATCAGATTTTGCAAGTTAGTGAAGAACAGGAATCCAACCGTAGTAGCCTCCTGTAGCACTGACATAATTTATCTTTCCTTGTATCTAAACAAGGAAATGTGGGATTTGCTTTTCTGTTGTTTGATTTTGAACAGATTTCATTTCACCTTTGAGACTGGTAATAGAGACTGCTGATTTACCCAACTCATGTCAGGCAGGATAATTGTTTTCACATGTCACACAGCTTCCACCAGTCGGTTATAGTACCCAAGCTTGTATTCAAAAAGAAGGAATCAAGGACAAATAAAATTTATTATCCTGAAATGTTATGTTATATTTAATCTGAAGTAAAAGCACGGCAGCTAAGGTCATAACTCTTAATATTTGTACTCAAGAACGAGGGACAAAACCAAAAAATAATGAGGTATAATGGTCCAAAATTAGGGACACATTTTAAATATCGATCCAGTTCACATATAAAGTTAATATAAATCAGAGTTGCATTGATGTATATTTTCTGAACAAATGGAAGTGTGACACACTGTCTGAAATTAACAGACAGCAATCCTTGGTGATTTAACAGAAAATCATGCATTTTATCAGGGAGAAGGCAAAAATATCAGGAAAAACCAAGGCCTTCCTTCAACATCACGGGCAGGTAAATGGTATGGCAGAAATCAAATGTCATCTGCAGTATTCACTGGAGTATAATGACTAGCTGCCAACAACACACAGCAGAATTTTAAAGCATCTAATTAGAAAGTGTTAACGTCATAAGAAAAGTCAAAGGAGAACAAATTTTCAAGATAAGTTAATGAGAAATTAGCAGATATCGTCTACTAATGTCTTTACGAATTGTGCAACTTAATATTCCTAGGCCTACAAACATACATACCATTCTATCTTCTACTCGCAGTGCAAATCTCCTGCATGGGTTTTACTATATATATACCTTGTTATGAACAATGAGTGCAGGCCCTTCCTTTTGCTTTTGTTTTTAATGTATGAATATGAAGTAAAAGATGCATGCTTGGCATACAATTGATGTAATCTGACTGGGTCATTACTTCTGCAAAGGGTTTACAAGTTTTGAAAACATTATCAAATGCCAAATCATTTTGAATGTGATCCAGATAGCACATTGTGATTGTACATACTTGCTTATTATCTGTGTCTGTTTCACACAGGAGGAAGCATTTTTTATACCTTTGTACATTTATTTTCTTTTTTAATGCAGGAAGGGAATATTGGGGTAGTGATTAGGCTGTGCTTCCTGGGGTTTTGGTACTGGTTAGACTTTAATATGCATTTATGAATCCAAATGTGCTACAGACATCAAACTGATTTTATTATTAAGCATATGTTTGGAACTGAAACCATAAATGGGAAGGTCACAAATAAAGGTCTCTGATTTGCAAGAGGGCAAACTAATCAATTCTGAAAAATGTCAAAACAAGTCTGAGAAACATAAATGTGTACAACATCTAGGTAATCTTTTTGGAAGAGGACAAGCCCAACTGCAACACCCATTGACAGGCTTTGGTCCATTTGTCATCGCATTAGTAAATATATATCTAATCTACTGTTGGAAAAAAGTGGGAAAAGCATAAACAGCTCCAAAACAGGGGAGCACACTGGTTGCATGATTTACAGTCTCCCAGAGTAAACATAATAATAAACACAGTCAGGGAAACGTTGCACTGGAAAATGGGATCAGGGAGCAAGGTTTTTAGTTTCTAAACATCAGCTATATATACACTTAGCTAATGATCTTAAGAATATCATAATGGAACCTAATGTGTAAGTAAAAACTGAAAAGCTGTTGGGCATTATATAGTATTTTCAGATTATTTGACAAGAGATCCTTTAGAAAGGGTGATATCTGCCATTATTTTATGCAATGTGTTTTTCTCTATATACTTCAAATTGCAGGTGGGACTTGCTTAAAACCTAAGTTCCCTCTAGCAGATGCTACCTTAGAATAAAAATCTGTACATCTTTCCACTTAAGTCTGTGGTGATAAATGCAAGTAATGGGTTACATTCTCCAACATTTAACAGATTTTCTCGTGATGACAGTTATTCTACTCTGAATATTTTGTTTTACATTATCCCTTTAGTCCTCTGTAAAAGAGGTGAACCATATTTTACTTTGCAGTGGTCACTTTTTTAATTTAAAAAAGATAATGAGTAGACCTAATCTTGTTTCAATTCATTGATAATGGGTTAAGATGTCTGTGTTACCAACATAGTTTGAAAACAGCAGGGAGATCATTTTTCCGTGTATATAGAGTTGTCCTGGGCAAAATCCAGTGGATTATATATTTCTTGTGTTATCAATACTGCATTATCACATGAATATGATTAATGCTAGTATGAATATGATTAATGCTAGTATGAATATGATTAATGCTAGTATGAATATGATTAATGCTAGTATGAATTGATTAATGCTAGTATATTTTTGAGACAGTTGTTCCTGATTGGCAAATCGCACTAAATGAATTCAGTAAAGATCCAAAAGGGAGTACAACACAGAGCGCTCAAAACTGACACAAGTCTTCTAAGAGCCAAGCCGTGAAATACTGAAAAATACACCAATGCATGGAACAGATATACTTTTGAAAGGAACTGAATGACAGCACTTGATATTAGACATCTACTAAAAACAGAAAGCATAATGCAAATTGTCCCGGTCCCCTTCGATAAACACATCACACCGAACTATGTTTGATGACCGAAATTTCCATAAACATAAATTTGTTACCCAATATTTATTAATCACAACTTAAACATAGTATAGTTGATATTAATCACAGCATAAACATCCATGTGATGTTAGCTAGGACAGCGTGACCTTGCTCATCCTGACCCAGTAAGCAGTGTCCATACCTCCATTTGCTTACTTTACTCATGAAGCAGCATCCCATCACTCACTTCATTTACCATTTATTGAATTACACAGCCAACCAAATGAGCACTTCACCTACACTTGTTTATTTTACTTATCAAACAGCATCCGACTGCACTTTTTCCTTTCACAACTCATTGAAATGAAATATCCAACACCAGAGGGGGAACAGAAGAGGGCAAGCCTGCCCGTCTTCTCCACGCATCAGCCTCACCAGGCTGTTCCCCCTCACTCCTACCAAAACTTCCAATAGCCTAACCCCATCTAAAAGGGGTTAAGCCAAATCATCATTTGATGTACTCCCTAAACCAAACTGCATCATGGCATCACCTCATAAATCCCTATCATATAAATACCCACAGCAGCAATTGCCTGAACAGCTGAAATTAAACCAGTGATCCCTCACCCATCCTAAAGTAATAACTATAACCTACATGACCTTAGCATTTTAACTACATTCTCTCTTATCCAAACTATCAGTAGTAGCTACATAATGATTCCCCAGGTAATTCCCTATCAAATGTACCACCATAACCATTAAACCCAATGCCACATGAAACCATGCCAGGCCAATTGCATACTGTCCTGCCTACCTGCCCTCTTTTACTGCCCAGTGTATATAATATTGACCAAAATTAGATTTTCTTTCAAATCAATTTAATAGCAATCCTGCCATCACACCAAGTCTCCATTATAAACAAGAAAACATTTAATAACGATCATAGGATTTGCCATCTAACGAACCACCCTGAGAATAACTTTTTACATCCATAAATAAATACCACATGAACCATAGCCCAATAAACTTTCAATTATCAATGGCGCCTCTCCCAGCAAAACCTCTCTTGACAATAACCAATATCTGTCATTCTAGACACTATCAAACCTACCCCAACCCTTTAAACCAGTGAAACATCCACCAAGAATTAGTAAATCATATAGCCTTGTCACCCATGCCACTAATCTACCGAGCTAAATCCTCCTCGACCAACTAAACTAACTGCCTTACCTTGTTCCCAAGCCTGACAAATAACTAAATCTTCCAACCAAACTCATTCCCACAGGCAGCTGCAACAAATATTTAACCAGTCTAGCAATGCCCAACCATGTGCCGTCCTTATAAAAGAAGCCTCAACTTCAGCAACCCAAATTAAACCAATCTGGCAAAGCCTTACCATAAGGCTACTTAATAGAAGGTGCCCCAAACTCGTGTAGCAATCCTTTAACCCTGCTGCAACCTGACACCTCATCTAACAGCACAATCCCACAATGCATACCACTGCCATATTAAACATATGAAAATAAACCTTAACCCCCCAACAACTCCCGATAAACCTCCTACAGCAGACTAAATTGACACTCCAAATGTTCAGCATACCCTCAATAATCGTTCATGCCATCTAAACCATAAGCAAACCCTTCAAATTATACCCCCCAACCCAACACCTCCTGTCACATTTGTAACAAATGCAAATCCCAATGAAGATTTCTAAAACTCAAATCCCAATGAACAGCCCTATCCAGCTACGCAAAAAAAAAAAAAACAATGACATGTTTCAAAAGACACCCACTGGTGAAAACAATGCAGCAACTTATGAACCCCCTCCCCCCTTACAGTTCTCTGTCAAACTCTTCATCTAATATTAAAAGGGGTCCAATCACATACATCCTTCTGACTACCTGCCCCCAGATGCCAAATCCAATAAAGCACAGTGCTAAACTCTCAAAGTTGCACTGACCACAGAGCAAACCCTGTGCATAACCTTTCCACAGGAAAACTCAAACCCAAATACCAAGCCCCCAAAATAACCATATCCTGACTCCACCCCACCTCGGGACAACTCCAATTTCCCATCAACAACTCCCCCAACCCACTCTAATCTGCCCTTAACTCACCTCAGTTTCACTTGCCTCCATACTATTCCCAAAACTGCACCAAGCCTGACATGCCTTAATGAGCACCTGAAAGGTAGATCACCTGCACCCTCATTGTGTACCACTCCTGCCAAGCAACATCCATCACCATCAGGTCACTGACTGATGCCTACTCTGCGCTCACCCATCTATGACCTCATTGTCCATCACTCCATCTGCTGGAACAATGTCCACTCTGTGCTCACCCCTCATTGATCTGTAATAGAAAGGAAAACTGTAAATTCATTGCACACAAACCAAAACTGTCTTGACATTGAATGCTGTCATACCCCCACCCCTCAAATCTCTCCGATGTAATTATGACTTAATTATATCACCACACAGGGCTCCCCTCACTCTTTTTTTTCTTAATAGCCTGCCTAACCTTCCCATAACCTATGACTTACTTATATTACCACACTAAGGGCTCCCCTACCACTCTTTTTTTTTTCTTTCTTAATAGCCTGCCTAACCTTCCCATTACCTTCCTAGCTGAAGCTGTTAAAGTGCCATAATATGCCATTAGTAAGTGTACCACATTCTGCCAATTTGTTCCACCTTAGCTTGCAAGCAATGACACAACTACCACCAAGTAAAAAAAGCTCTTAAAAATACCTCTCAACCTCTTAGCCCAGGTAACCTGAGCAAAGCCCATACCTCTCATCCTCTTAGAGCAATAAATGTTCACAAGCTATAAATAAAAAGGGGGGGAGTGAGGTATCTTCTGAAAGGTATAAAGTGTGAAACTCAAATGCCTGTCATTATCTTCTAATTTCATTCTTTAATGAGTTGTCACTAATTGCCAGAAAACCACAATTCTAGGAAAAACAAACTAAAATGTGAAGCAGAATCTGGACATTATTTTCTTGTGTTCAGTGCAATTTAAGAAACAACACCCCCTGCATATTGTAGAGTTTTCATTACAACAGTTATTGGTTTAGTCACTGCTATAACTTCTTACTGTTATAAAAACAGGGACACCTTCAAAATATCTATGCTATCAACTTGAGACCCAGAAAGATTAAGACAGCATGAACCAAAATGCACCCTCTGATGTGAAACAAGTCTACAAATCCAACCACTGTCATCACATACTAAATGCAATTTGCCACCCCCTCTTCAACAGTCATTAATCAAGAGGAACAGAGACAAAATTTTTACTTCAAAATCACAAGTCAATACATTAAACCAGCCCTACCATAACCCTCTGACACGGACATTAATGCCACACAAAACATGAACGACTGCCAATATTCTTTGTGGGCAACTGGCAACTAATGACAAAAACCCACCTCGGAAAATATGTGCCAATTCACATATCTTTCTCTTACTCCACCCACTTCTCAAATTAACAGCATTAACACTTCAAAGGTATCGCTTTTTTTTTTTTTTTTTTTTTTTTGAAATCCTAATTCTAAAAGTAATGCTATGTATGGGATATGGTGCAACATGCAACATCAATGCCATGCTCAGGACATTAGTGCGCCCCCAATCCCCACCATCATACTCATTAACAAGGAGGGAATGAACACTTTTTTTTTATGTGCAGAAGCACAAAACCGTGATTTCAAACGGACTGCTACCTAATCTCTAATTAGCTTATTAACTATTCCTCTACTTCAAAGGCTTCACTACCTGGACCTGGCAGGACAACGCAAACCCCAAACCTCCCCATGCAGTAATTCCCCCAGATAAATGCCAGCTGTACTCATCCAAAACACACGATCCTGCCCCCAAACTGGAAATACAGCAGCAAATCCAAAAAAAAAACTTACAGACCCAGCCTAGCACACCCTAAACCCTCGGTAGCAAGCATTACCCACCTCTTACATAGACAACTATCCCAAGGTGTACCTGACCATACCAGCATGCAGAGGTTGTCTTGGATCTAGAACCTGCCATAGCAAGTTGTGATTCCTTACCCAGTTACACATGCATAAATCCCTTAAGCCCCTCCCTACCCCTACCTCATTTCCTCCAATCATCCCTCATTCTGATATAACCCTTTCATCCCCCCATCCTCTTAATTCCAACTACTATTTTTTCTAACCCCCACCTGAAGATGTCCCTGGAAAAATTGGTTTGTTACCATACTTCATTTATCACATTCATTACGATAATTACAAATGCAAAGTTATTGAAAAGACATTTCTTTAAAATGTTATTATTCTAACATAATGAATATGTAACATTTCTAATATGCTCTACCACATTTATTTCACTGTGCCACTGCTTGATTTTAAGCAGATACTGGATATTTTCTTAAAATCATAAATTTTTTAGTACATTGTGGTATTACAGTAGTTCACAGAGTATTTCATATAATTTCTAAAAGGAATTTCAAAACATAATTACAGAGAGTCACTAAAGTAAAATTGATTTTTTTATTACTTTGTGGGAACATGGGCAAAATTCTTGGCTACACTTATAACGGCCTCCAGGTCAATAGCTTAATATCATCTTATGAACCTATGAACTTAAGACATTCCTAATATGTTTTATCATATTGTTTACTTGAAATTGTTGTTATATGTGATAAATTATAGCTGCCACATGCATAAGCTGTTATAAAGAAAAGAAAGCATTTAAAACATTCTAAAATAAAGGCAAACATTAACTTTCACAAACCTGCAACATCAAGCTTCCCCACTCTCTCATTCGTTTCTACAACAGTTTGGTACAATTTTCTACAACATGAGCATGGCTGCATTAGATATCGAATGGCTGCCAGAAATGTATCTTGGGTAGTAAAATGGCCCATGGCAAAGTCAGTTACTTCAGAGTATGGTCTATCTATAAATAGCCTTGTTCAGTGTAAGTAGTCACCTGCACTGACAGCAAGTCGTTTGGAATCAGACCCATGGACTTTGGTGGCAGATACCTTTACCTGGAGCTTTGATTGGAATATTTTTTGGCTCTTTTATTAATCATAGATATGATTATTGTCTTTGTCTCATGCTTTATTAAATACACTCTTGTGGTCTAGTTCAATGTACTCATGAGCCAGTAATGAAAATTTTAATAATATTACTTTCAAAACAATACTTAATAATTGATACAGTGCTTTTCACCCATATTGATACCAGGTAAAGCTTTACCCAAAAGTGGAAAAAAAATGATATTTTCTACCCAATTTCCTTGTTGATCTTATCCGGCACTTGTTCAGGGCATCTCGTCTCTATCAACATATGTTTTAATATTCCTAATTCATATATAAGATCACTATCTTCAGAAACAATTCTTGCATAATGGACAATTTTGCCTTTTACCAAACTTCTTTTTTGTTTAAATTTGTGAAAATGTAAACATTTTATTAGGAGTAACTGCAAAGTCTTTGAGAGTGATTTAGAGTTAAAAGAAAAGCTGGATGATAAAGCCTTATTTGTTTTTTAAGAGGCACAGTAAATTAAAATAAAGAATTGAAAAGGGAGCAGATAACGATGTAGAAGGAGAAAGTAGTAGAAGAAAAAGAGTCTATATTAAGTCACGCAGCAGAAAAAAGCACCAAAAGGTAAACTGTTGAAAAAAAAACACCGTGACAGGCTCCAAACCTTTTTTAATAGTCCAGGATATATGAGAAAACTGTTAAAATGCCACAGCACAAACAATTCCACAAGAAGTTAAGCGCTTTCACTTAGTTCTATCACAAGCTTCATCAGAACATGGAATAAAATCAATCAGCCACTTTTAAACAAATTCAAAAATTGTTAACAATAGTAACATCTCATGCATAATTAATTAAATAAATTCATCCCCCTGCATTATTTAAAGCCACAGTAAAATATATGCTCTAGTAAACCCTTATATTAAAACAGAGCAACCAAAGCAAATACATATATTCTAGCTGCCATAGTAAAATACATGCTGTTATGAATCCTTGTTTTAAAACAATAACAAACAAAATGAATGCATATATTCTTTCATTTTCTTAAGTTTAGCTGCCTTTTATTTAAGGACTCTGTTAATACTAACATGATCATTCAGTCGTGGCCTTTTAGTTGAATCCACCCTAAGCTGCCAGTATAGTTCTTTGTATTCTAAAAGGGCTTCCCACAGTCCACCCCTTATATCTGGTTTCACTTGTTCAAGTACAGAGAACTTGAAAATACAATTCTTAGTCTTTCTTGTGCCTAAATAAGGCATTTGTATTTTTTTCTGGGTGATTTCATGCAAGTGTTCATATATATTCTTCTTTTCAATGGTCTTTCTTGTCTTGCCTATATAAAAGCTAAGGAATGTCTAACAGATGCTGATGTACACAACCCCTTTGCTGTTACAATTAAAATGCTCCTTAAATTTAATTTGAAACTTTCTGGATGGGATACTAATACTTTCCTGCTCTATGTTTGTGTCTTTCGGCTTTTTCCCGGTTAGGGGTCGCCACAGCGGAACTCCGGTCTGCTAATGATTGGCAGTAGATTTTTTTACGTGCCGAGTTTGCCAGCCCTGAAGCACAATCTTCAATGAAGGTACGCCCATTCACGCATGTCTTCACACAGAAGGTGCTCTAGCTGAGAATCAAATGGCACAATGTCTTGCTGTGAGGCGACAACGCTACCGCAGCACCACCACTGCACTTTCCTGCTCTATAATGTTACTATATCGTTGACAAAGACACACAATTATATGTTCCCCCTTTCTTGTGGGGTCTAACTGTACTTTTATCACTACCATGGTTTTCCAGCATTTCCTTTAAATTCATATCTCTCTTTTTAATAAATGTCAGTACTGATTGAATCATTTTGCTGGTTTTGCTGTTTATAACCAAAAGTTTCCAGTACTTCCTAATGATGTTCTCAATTTCACTGGAATAAAATGTGTGTGTGTGTGTGTGTGTGTGTGTGTGTGTGTGTGTGTGTGTGTGTGTGTGTGTGTGTGTGTGTGTGTGTGTGTGTGTGTGTGTGTGTGTGTGTGTGTGTGTGTGTGTGTGTGTGTGTGTGTGTGTGTGTGTGTATATAAATGCCATTTCATAATTCAGCCCTTTATTTTCCATATTATGATTACTTTATGGTAACGTTTTCCCCAAAATTGGGTCATATTTTCCTTTCCTTCCTTGGTTCACTTCTTTCATCAATTGATTAATCAAATTCTTGGGGTACCCTCTCTCTGAGAAGAACCCCTTCATCACCTTCATTTCCTCTAAGAAATCCCAATCCTCACTGCACATCCTTGATGCCATAATTAATTGACCCTTGATAATACCCTTATTTTGATTATAGGGGTGCTCACTTTCAAAATGTAAATATGAGTTCGAGTGTGTAGGTTTTCAGAAAATTTTGGAATGGAATTTCTTCTCTTCCATAACCTTGTATATGGTCACATCTAAATAATTAATGAATTCTTGTGACGTGTGCCAAGTAAATTTCAAAAAGGAAGTTGTAGTCCCAATGTATTCCAAAAATTAATTTAACTGGGTTTCCGTCCCCTTCCAGAAAAGACAAATATTGTCTAAAAATATGGTGTATGAGGAAATATAATTATTCCAAGGGGTATCAAAAATGAACTTCCTCTCCCAATAATATAAAACCAGGTTTGCACACAGTGGGGCACATGGGGCCCCCAATAGCAGCACCTTTCTCTTGTTTATAATATTCCCCTGCAAAACAAATGAAATTATTTTTCAATATGAATTCCATGAATTCAGTTAACAAGTTCCTCTGTTCATTAATCAAATAACTTATTTCAATCAAAAGGTCCTGAAACCATTCCATCCCCTCAAAATAAGGGATGCTGGGGAATAGTTCCATCACATCAATAGTCACCATACATACTTCATTGTCATATTTATCATAGGTAACTTTACTTAAAAAAATCCCTGGAGTCCTTTGAAATATGTTTTAAAGATGTTACATAACTTTTCAACATTGTATCTACATATTTAGCCAAGGGTTCAAGTTTGGAGCCCGCTCCTGCCACTATTGGTTTAAAAGGTGGCTTCTCCACATTTTTGTGTGTTTTTGGAATTTCAAACACTACTGGGATCTTTGGCCTAGTTACTGATAAATAGTCTAATAAGTTTTCATCTATAGTACCCTGGAAAAAATGATCATTAATAAAGTAGTCCACCTTACAATAGGTTATAAAGACTTAATTTCTAGAAGCAATACTGTATTTGCATTCATCATTTAAAATTTCCAACATCCTAGTCTAATCATCAGTGTCATCCATTAGTACCACCCCAACCTGTTTATCAGGTTTCATTACTCTGCAACCTCTATTTTTCAGCATTTCAACCACTCCTCTGTCACTTTCCAAAACATTAGTCACAGCTGTTGGTCTGTTATTCAGCTTCCTTATCTCGTTTTCTACCAGCTCTTCAAACACTTTTAAAGTGGGATTTAAAGGGGGGTTGTAGGTACTTTTCCTAGCCAAATTATTGGTTTGTGCTGTTGTGTTCTTAAATAAACATTTTAAATTTAACTTTCTCATGAATAATTTCAATTTAATGAGAGAATTTACTGTGCTCAATGGTCTGGTGGGGACATATTGAAACCCCTTAGTGAATAACTGAAACAAAGTTTCATCTACAGTTAAATCTGTGTAATTAAATATATGCAAATTATCTTTAATATTCACCACTTTATTGTATGTCCCTAATACAATCTCTTTGTTTTCTATCTGTCCTCTCACTAATTCCATTAATTGTTCTTGTGGAAGGGTTTCCAAAAGTTTCCCCTTCTCAAATTCACCCCTCCCCTTCCCCTGTTGTATGTATTTCTGTACTGCCAGTGGTTGTTGGTTCTCTGTTTCTGTGCTATTCTTTCGCTTCTCCTGGGTCCCAGGGGTGTATTGTCTAAAGGGTCTTCACCAAAAGGGGTAGAAGTATGTTCCTCAATGACTTCAAACACTTCATTGTTGTCACAGTGTTCATCATGATTTAAAGTTACCTTGCTACTAGGTGGTGGGGACATGCCCCCCCTTCCTTATACTCAGTTAAGTCCCTCTTCATTTCTTTATTTACCTTTCCAACACCCTGTTACAGTGTTTATCAACTTCACAAAAAATATTATCATATTTTATTTTCTCAACATCAAACATTAAGTCAGAGGTCACTTTCACATGTAAGTTGTTGACTTCTGTCAACAATTTATCCCTCTACTCACAGTAATTTCTCACTATGAGCTTTAAACGTTTGGTACCAAAATTCTTAAATAGCTCTCTCAGTTCTTTGTGATAAATACTGTTAACATCAACATTGTTCAGATATTTTACAATTCTCAGCCTTTTAGGCACCCTTCATACATTTATACATTGTTCGGATATTTTACAATTCTCAGCCCTTTAGGCATCCTTCGTACATTTATACACTCATTTAAATAATCTGTCTCCATTTGCAACCCCTTAAGTTGCATTAATTTGTTTTTAAAAGTCAATAATGTGTCCGTGTATGTTTCGGCACTGGGTTGCTGAGTTTCAAAAAAATTAAAATGCTTACCGGCCCATGCCAAGAAATCAAAATCACTGTCATTGTTGTTTAAATAATTAAGTCCACCAGTACAACACTCCCTTTGAGTATTGAAGGTAAAAAAAGTTGCTGCCCTGCTATTTTCTTGGCTGTTCAGCCAGGGTCTGCCAATTAAAATGTCCCTACAATGTAATAACATTCTAGATCAGGAAAGTATTGGTATCCAATCCAGAAAGTTTAAAATGAAATTTAAGGAGCATTTTAATTGCAACAGCAAAGGGGTTGTATACATCAGCGTCTGTCAAACATGCCTTAGCTTTTATATTGGCAAGACAGAGAGACCATTGAAAAGAAGAATATATGAACACCTGCATGAAATCTCCCAGAAAAAAGATACAAATGCCTTATTTAGACATAAGAAAGACTGTAAGAATTGTATTTTCAAGTTCTCTGTACTTGAACAGGTGAAACCAGATATAAGGGGTGGACTGCGGGAAGCCCTTTTAGAATACAAAGAACTATACTGGCAGCTTAGGTTGGATTCAACTAAAAAGCCGGGACTGAATGATCATGTTAGTATTAACAATGTCCTTAAATTAAGGGCAGCTAAACTTTAGAAAAGGAAAGAATATGTGCATTCATTTTGTTTGTTATTGATTTAAAACAAGGATTCATGACAGCATGTATTTTACTATGGCAGCTAGAATATGTGTATTCATTTTGGTTACTACTGTTTTAACATAAGGGTTTACTAGAGCATATATTTTACTGTTTAAAACATGGAATAAGACTATTAAACTGAAAATCCACACAGTGAAAGCTAAAACTGGTTTATTAAACAAAATGTAACCATACACAAACAAGGTACTAAGCGCTTTCACCCTTCAAAATCTAGGGCATCATCAGAGTACTAAATGCGTAATTACATATCCACCCCTTATATATGTAATTACTAATTAGTTAATTGATGAATAAAATATTGGCAATGAACCCTTCAAATTCATCCGAAAAAATTCAATTGTAATACATATTGTTGTATTGCATATATACTTAAAATCAATCCATGTTTACAATTCCATAGGAATATATAAATAGTAGTATAAAACCTTGTAAACAAACAAAATATAACACTAATATGTATAAAAAAGGTGATTTGCTATAAAAATCCTGCTCTAAAAACTCTAGTAATAGATAATTAAATATATACACAGAATAGCATTGTTGGTACACTAAAAATGAATTTTATGTAAGTGGTATCTTAAATTAAATGGTTGAATTGGGAATGAATAAATGACATAATGTATCCATCTAAATAAAAGTATAACACCTATAATTTAGATAAATGTATGTAAATGAATCTATAAAAAATAACTGATCAAATAAAATGTGATTTGTATTTTAATATACTGGATATAGATATATGTTCATTAATACCTGGCAAGGTACAAGCATTTAATCTAAGTTGCCAGAGGCATTCCTTAGCCTCCAGCATAGTCTTCTCATCACCTCCCTTATGTATGTTGTGCGGAATTCTATCTATAATGAAAAATAGAAATCTCTTGAAATTTGGACATCTAGTACTGTGTGTGAAAAGAGAACTTGTAGTTTTTGCTTTTTAATGTCTCTGACATGTTCCATAATACGTTCTCTAAGCTTCCTAATAGTTTTCCCAACATAAAATGCTGAACATGTCGAGCATGTTGCTAGATAAACAATCATCTTGGTGTTACAATTACAGTAGCCAGGGCATCTAAAGAGTTTTTAGAGCAGGATTTTTATAGCAAATCACCTTTTTTATATATATTTCTGTTATATTTTATTTGTTTATAAGGTTTTATACTACTATTTATATATCCCTATGGAATTGTAAACATGGATTGATTTTAAGTATATGTACAATACAACAATATGTATTACAATTGAATTTTTTCAGATGAATTTGAAGGGTACATTGCCAGTATTTTATTCATCAATTAACTAATTAGTAATTACATATATAAGGGGTGGATATGTAATTACGCATTTAGTACTCTGATAATGCCCTAGATTTTGAAGGGTGAAAGCGCTTAGTACCTTGTTTGTGTATGGTTACATTTTGTTTAATAAACAAGTTTTAGCTTTCACTGTGTGGCTTCTCAGTTTAATATATTTTACTGTGGCTTTAAATAATGCAGGGGGATGAATTTATTTAATTAATTATGCATGAGATGTTACTATTGGCTGACAATTTTTGAATATGTTTAAAAGTGGCTGATTGATTTTATTCCATGTTCTGATGAAGCTTGGGATAGACCTAAGTGAAAGCGCTTAACTTCTTGTGGAATTGTTTGTGCTGTGATATTTCAACAGTTATTTCATATATCCTGGACTATACAAAAGGTTTGGAGCCTGCTACATTGTTTTTTGTTTTTATATTAATTCAGTGAACGTTTAAAAAAGCGAACGCTGATTTATTGACCCCATGTAAGCGAAAGGTTACAATCATGAATGCAAAGAACAGCGATTTTTTTTCCATGGAAAAAAAAATCGCTGTTCCAAAAAAGAAAAAAAAAACTTTAAAAGATTACATAAAGTGGGGGCCTGTCCCCCCCACACCCCCGTACTTAAATATACCAACTCCGGGATCACACTACAGTGACGAAAATGGCAAAATAATGAAGGCAGCCAAGTGATTTCTTTCCCAGGGAAGTTTTGTACTTTCAAGTTCGATCAAGACGTTTTCGAAAGAATGCGTCTTTGGTCATATAATAGGGAACCAAGAAAAAAGCACAAGAAAGTAGGGAGAATGTAGGTAGTGTAACTATATTTATGAAGGGGAAGTTGTAAATTTACATACTATATATTATACATATCCATTTTGCCAAAATTACAACTGAAAAACTGCGGGGAGAGGGTGGTATTTGGCATTTTATGATTTTTGTTATTCATTTTGTGTGGGAAGAACTGAACATTCCTTTAATAAATTTATCTATGTGTGCAATTATGATGTTACTAATAAAAAAGAAACAAATGCTTTATACAGGCATTGTCTTAATTGTGTGGAAAATAGAAAATATTATTTTATTTGGTCTTGGAACAAGTGGCTAAAAATCCAAGAGATGGACCCTGAATACATACTTTAGAATACAACGAATTGTTATGGAAGGATAGAATAAATGTGAGTAAAAAAAAAAAAAACAGGGTTAAATGATGTTGTTTATTTAATTATCTTGTTGAAGCTAAAAGCAGCAAAGTTATAGTTTTCCTTTCCAGATAGTACCCACACAGTTTTTTTAATGTATATTGGGATTTTTTTATTCTTTGCTTTGCAGTTTTTACCAGTTTATTTTATGACATTCTTATTAATTCCATGTATTGATTTGCTGTTTATACTTGGTTTATATTTTAATGGACTTTTTAAAATAATATATTGTAGTGTTTGATAAATAGGTTGTAAAAATTTTAAATGCACTTAAAACTTGGCCTCTTAAGCATGTAAATCTTTTAATATTGATTGGTCACTGTGTAATGATTAATTGATTACATGGTTCTATTTTAGGGTGGTGGAAAGAAGCTTTTTAGTTCTGATGAAGTCAAAAAGATAAGAAATAAAAGAACATACATTATTGGTCAATAAACTGGTTTGTACAACAGTTTGAGCTTTCTGACTGGTTTTAACACCAAGATCAATTACATTATCCAAACAAGTGTTGTAGGCATGTACAGGCTTGGTCAAAGCACATTATATATGCATTGTGATGGTTTGTTTGCAATATGTGGTCACTGTTGGCTACATTGACCTTATTCTTGGTGAGGGTCTCCCATACTGTCCTCTTATTTTTAAATGTGTGGTCCCTGTCTTGCTCCTTAAGTTGGAAAAATATATTTTATAGTTAATTCTTTTTTTTTTTTTCAAAACAGGTTTATTGTTTTAACATATAAGAGAAATATCATAACAATTTTATACAAGTAATTAAAAATAGGTATTATTATAATATTCAACAAAACAACTAAAGTATTTACAAAGACATCCACTACAATCAGATCAATTAATTAAACTAAAATACCGTGCTATTGAAATTAGAATTTTTTTAACAAATTTTGTAAATTATCCCATACAATATAATATGATGTTTTTCTAGTTGTTCTCATTCTAATTGTGCTTATTTCCATATGGCACATTATATTCATAACATTTTTAAATTCATTGAACGAAGGAGGTGTATCTGAAATCCAATTTCTAGTTATTATTTTCCTGGCCACTGCTAGGATAGACCATAACAAGGGAAGCTTAATCTTTTAACACATTGAGGTACAGGTGTGTTGAATAATATAAGAGACTTAGAAATAATGAAATTATCTGTAAAAAGAGCCTGCAAAAATTCATTAATTGACTTCCAGTATTCTTTCAACTTCATACAGTCATAAAACATATGAGCCCAGTCAGCATTAATTTCTACATTACATCTCTTACATAGATTATCTTTATTATTTATTTTATTCATCATCAAAGGTGTATAAAAAGATCTATGTAAAAATTTCCATGTATAAAGTCTCCAGACAATGGAAGATGTAGTTCTATAAGCAGATTCCAATATATATTGTTTATCTTGTTGAGTTGGTGGGTCCCCATTAATAGATGTGAAATAATTCCAGTATGAATCTACACTGTAAAAAGTTTCTTGTCTGATAATTTTATGTATATATGAAAGTTTACCTTTATCAGAAACTTTATGCTGTAAATTTAATATCAAGTAATCAATCAGTTTTGGAATAGATTCTTTAACTGTTATAGACATTAGATCTATTCTATCAATGAGATGTTGTCTAAAGATCTGAACCTCTAACCAGCAAGTTTCTCTTAGATCAAATTCTTGTTTTAAGAAATCTAGATTTTTAACTTTATTATCAGATATCAGCTGATACCAGTACTTTAGATCATTATCTATAGCTAAATGAGCTCCTTCAGAAGTAGATGACATAAGCATACCCTGAGTATACATTATAGGGAATACAATAAAATTCCATTCCCTATACTTAGGGTGCATGAATATAAAGTTACGATAACTAATAATAATATTTAATGGGTAACAAACCATATGTTTAGGTGTAATAGGTGAAGTACAAAATTCCTTTAGCAACCACAACATGGAGTTATTTACAATCATATTTTTATGTGTTAAGGAGATTTTCATGAAGTGCATACTAATTAGCTCCCAATAATCTTTCCATTTTGCGATATATGACTGATCTATTAATAAAATAATAACTTTTATAATAGAAGAGATAATATATAAATTAAAGTCTGGAAAAGAAATACCCCTTGAGACCAGCTATTAGTATGTTTCTTTAATGCAATCCTAGGTCTATTAGGTGCCCATAAGAAATTTAACATTAGTGTATTCAGTTTCTTGATAATTATTTTTGTAGGTGAAAGTATTATTGATTGTATTAAGTATAAAATCTTGGGGAATATTATCATTTTAATAATTGTAAGTCTCTCCTCCATAGTAAAAACATATTATTCCAGGTATTAAAAAGATTTTGTATATTAAGAAAACAGGTATTATAGTTATTATATATAATAGATTTAATATCTTTAGATAGTATTATACCTAAATAAGTTATCTGACCTGAATTGGGTACATATTTAGTAAAATCACTAATGAGAATATTTTTTCGTGTATATATAGGTAGTATTTTAGTTTTTTCTTCATTGAATATTAAACCAGAAATACTTTTAAAATTCATCATTTTGTCAAATAAAGACTGCATAGAAGAATTAGATTCTGCTGATGTAATTAGAACATCATCTGCAAAAAGTAGAATTTTTGATGTTGTATTTTCGTCTATTTCAAAACCCTCTATGTCAGTACTTTTTCTAATCAAATTAGCCCAAGGCTCCATTACTAAAGTGAATAATAGTGGAGAAAATGGACATCCTTGCTTTGTGCCTTTAAGAATGGGTATTTTTTGTGAAACATATGTTCCTACCTTAATATAAGCCAGCGTTCCTTTGTATAAATGCTCAATTAAATTTACAAATGCATCAGAGAAGTTTGTGCATTTCAGTAAGGTAAACAGATAGTCCCAACTTACTGAATCAAATGCTGAACCTATATCAAGACTAATAAGTGTTAAATCTTTCTTTCCTATTTGCAAAATCAATTAATGTTAAAGTTCTTCTTATATTATCAAAAGTATTTCTATTTACAATGAAGCCCGTCTGATCTATATCTATAATGCCAGGGATGATTGTCTTCAATCTATCAGCAAAAATACTCATAAACATTTTATAATCAACATTAAGTAATGAGATGGGTCGATATGAAGAACATCTAGTTGGATCTTTATTAGGTTTTAAAATTGGTGAAATAAATGTATATTGCCAAGATGGGGGGGTTATTAACTCAGTTTGGGCCAAAATAAAAACCTTATGTATTAATGAATATGTAGTTTTAGAAAGGATTTTATATATCTCTGGTATAATACCATCATTACCCGGTGCTTTGTTTGATTTAAGCTTATTTATTTGTGTAATAACTTCTGTATATGAAATACTCTTGTCCAATAGTTTAATCTGTTGTTTATTAAGCTTTTTATTCATGTTTGTGGTTATAAACTCCTTTATTTTATCTTTAGGTTCCATGTTAATGTTGTTATGGTTTATCTTGTGAAAGTGATTTCTAAATTCATCCAGTATTTCTGGTATACTAGAAACATTCTTCTTTTTCCTTAGAGAAAAGATTTCTTTGATATGGTTTTGTTTATTCAATCTTTTTGTTTTATTTTTAAGTCTATGTAAGTATTTGGGGCTTATTGAATAAGACAAAAACTTATATTTCTCTAAAGTTATTTTAACTTTATGAGTTAAAATTTCTTTGTATTTCTCATTTAGTTTGTTTATTTCTTCAATAACTTTCTTGTCCATAATATTTTCTTTATTATTATGTTTATAAGAGTCTAATTTACTTTGAATATCTAACAATTCCTTATCCCATATAGTTAATTCTTTTGATGTCTTACATCACTAAAGAACTTTTTCTAAGAAGCAGTTGGTGGGAACGTATACGTTTCCTGCAGAGTTAGAATCCTATCTGTAGATGATTAAATAATTTTTTTAGGATGTAGCCTAGAATCCTCTTTTGCAAGGCATAATAGGAAAACAGTTCATTGATTACCTGACAGAACTTAACAGGGGGAGTAGATGCTACTAATAAACCAGAACATTTTATTGGAGGTATCGATAAAAAGTGTTCTAGATAAAATAAAACTGATGAAGTGTGGCAGGATAAAAGTGAACAAGTTAGCTTTTTCACTACATACACTGCTGTTATTCATGTTTCCAGAACACTGTTTACAGATGTTGATAACTATTGATTATTTTAAGATGTATAATTGACTTGGTCCATAAATATCCAAATAAATGTGTTGAATTGGTTAACATCTGAAGAACTTTTATTTTGTATTTTTATGATTCATTTATTTAGCTCTTCTTTTACAAAGATATATTAATATATACTTGATATATTTGTACACTATCATGCATGATAGTATATGCTTTCCTCCATTGTTTCATTTAATATGAAATAAAGATATGCTACTAAAGTAAAAAAAATCCAAAAATAAAGTTGTATTTCAATCATATGTAATTTGAGTGACTCATATCTGCAAAGTAAAAATTTAAATGTAATTTTCCCTTTTTGTCCATCAAGTGTGAATAACTATAATAATAGAATGAGTCCCTTCTGGGGGTGGGTTGCAGCAGAATTAGAGTTGATTCACTGTGTATGTATGGCTTTCCTTTTCTTTGAGTAGGGAAAATGTGGCAGAAGATGATAAACAGATGTGAAAAACTTTAAAACAATTATAGCGGTTACTATGAGGGTGAAAGTCATATGCCATTTACTTATCTATAAAGTGACATTAAATATGCAAGCACCTATTACATGTTTCAACGTGAATAAATAAAAAAAATCATAATGTATTGCAGTTCAAACAAATTTAGTATTACAGTATCCTCAAAAAGAAAATTGTAGATTATATTGTAACAAAATAATCAACAAGGCAAGGATATTTTCACAGCTACATTTTTTTACAGTTTTAGATATAAATAAAAAAGTTAGTTTTAAAGTTTAATGACATAAGCTATTTAAAGTTTAAGGACATAAGCTATTAATAAGATTTTTCCTTTGATCCAGGGTTTGATTCCATTTGACTCCATTTGTCTGCCATGTGACTCGAAGCAAGTTAATTAACCAGACCATGCTCTGGGGCTATGGAGAAATTAGACTAGGCTTCTCATTATTATACTATACTGCATGCTTAATAACTTCCTATGAACCTGTGTAGTGAGGAATATAAAAACATCAGAAATGGTGTTTTAATGCAGTCTTACCTTGGATCTCCATTGGTGCAGAACCATGCATGATTTCCTGAGCCATTGTACAGTAGGTGAAACTATATATATTATTTTCATCAACCTCTTTAATGTGCTAATGTCATTTCAGATCTATTAGACAAACACCATAGTGCCAGACTACCTTCAGGTAATCAGCATGCCATTCCAACTGTTTCTCATGTCCATTATAAATAACAGTTTATAAAGTCCTGTGCAGGCAGCATTATTCTGCTTTCCATGTCATGCATTCTTTATATCAGCTGCCAGTATTTCATTATAATATGCTACATGCAAGAGCACACAAAATCTGCACTATTTAACATCAGGAATACGATACAGTTTTAATGGAGTGCTTGTTGTCCAACACAAACCACTGAATTTGTAACCAAAGTCAAATAAAAAGACAAGTAAGTTAGTATAGAATAGAAGGTAACTTTTTGAAGTGATGTATGATTGTTGTATCACAGGCAGCACTGTTAGGGGATTTCAGGTATACACATTTTACAGAACTGACTACACGAATTAAGTAACACCAAAACTACAGTCAGGATAGTTGTATTATGGCTTGTTCCAAATTTCTAGCAACATTATTTTCAAACTCATCTTGAAAGTGTATTCCAGAAAATAGCATCTCATTGGGGGTTGTCCTTTAACCTTCACAGAACCTGTACTACATTAAAACACTAACTCTAATTGTAAAATTAGAATTATTATGTGGAGTTGTATATTACACATCATCTCCTGCTTTTCAATGGCTAAATAATGACTGAATGCAAACTTCTTTCACAAGGTTCATTCAGTAGGACAAGTACTTTCATGATGTCATTTTAATTCTCACATTCTAGACTTTTTAAATGAGATTCTTCACAAAGCAAGAACAGTGCATTAAATGATAGTGTTTGATTTTTTGAGTATTCCTTTGTTTCTTTTACTGCAGCCATTCTGCTTATCACTGCACGTTATATAAGTTTGTATTTTTACCACTCCTGGTAGGTTATTTTCATGCTCTGCTAGTTGTACACCATCTGTTCCTCAGTGATTTTTGCACTACTTTTGTTTAAATGTTCATTTTATACCTGGATTGATTGGTCGAGGTTCATGTAATTTCACTTAGAACACTCCCTTAATGCTTACTGTTGTGAAATATTAACATTTTCAATCCATGCTAATGAAATGTATTGAAAATAATGCACCTTACAGAACCATCATACTAAAGCAAGACTCATTTTTTAACATAGCTTATGTCTCGGGCATTTGTATACTGCAGGATATATTTTCTTTTGTACTCTAGGCTTCTCATAAAAATATCATTTGTCTTTGGTGCAGCTACCCATTTAAGTGAGCCTAAATAAATAAAGTTCTATTGATTTCTACATTTTATGATGTTACTAACCTTTAGTTTTCTACAACATTTACTTTCCTTGATTTGAAAACCTAACTGCGTTTACTGATTACCATTCTTAGGAAGAGAATGTTGTACATTGTAAAAGCATGATGGTATTTTATTGTAATAATGAGCATTGTATTCTTTAATATAGTTTAGCAGAGAGACATCAGAATGTTGTGAAATCATCCTTGTCACTCTTGTGACATTCAATATAAACAGCTATGTTTCCTAGTCCAAATTGTTGTTTTTTGTCTGCTGTGAAAGTCTATTACCTGGGAAATGAAAGAAGTGAAAAATGGCTCAATCACTGCTCTGAGGATTGGAAAAGCTTATTAAAATATTCTTTTCTTTGAAAAGTCAGACACTTCTTTTGAAGAATGGCTTACTGAAAAACCAAATACAGTAGCAAAGAACAAAGAGAGAGCTTTATGTCACTCTGTACAAAGTGACCCTTCTAGTCTGTTTTGTCTCTCTGCATTCAGCAGTAAATAGATTATTGAAAGACTGTTGTTTAATACACCTTATGATTAACTGAGTACCTATCAGCTAACAGTCTTTCCATCACCGTGTTAAAAAAATACAAGTGTTAAAATTGAGTTAATTCAGTCTTCTGTTTTCATCTGCAAAAAAACTGAATCAGATTCTAAGAAACTGCACATAAATCTGATTTTACATGTATTTGAAAATAATATTGTTTCTATGCATTAAAAGGTGTTAAAAAAACAAGAGAACTTTGGTTTTAGCCAGTTTTATATAAATAAGTGTTTCAAAATGTTTTAATAATATGAGTGTAAGGCATGTAGGGTAAGCATTTACAGAAATATTTAACATTTTTTTATTTGTTTAATTTTAATCAAGTAACATCCATGATCTACTCAAATAGCTTATTCAGTCATTCTATTTCCAAGTCATGGTTAACAGAATCTGACCAGAAATACAGATTGAATCTAGTTAGATGCTCATAAATGTTTAATACTTCATGTTTCGATACTGGGCACCTGCCGGCACTGTCTACAAGAAAAATAATTTCTGAAATGAGCTCTTGCGTGTTTGCTTTCTGCCAAGCTATTCAAAAAGACAAGTAAATTATCCAGCTTATCATATGAGGGCACAGTAAAAATGGAATAAGAAGTAAGTCAGAAAAATATGTGTATTCTACCTTACTTTATTAACTATCTAGCAGAAAAAGTAAAGAGCAAGAAACAAGTGTATAAATATGACAAATGTGTTGTGTCATGTAATCGCAAGACAGTTTCAATGTAGACTGGCGCACAATTTAACATCTTTGCTCAAACTTTCCAAAAAAGCCAAAAATGAGGGCAGGTGACAGAGACCCAAAAATCAGTGACAATTTGTAAATATTACTCTGATTTACTGTAATTTACTCACAAAACCTATTGTTTTATTACATGTATTATCATTTACTTGCACTTTAGTAGCTTACTCTGTTGTAACTATTCAATATGCTAGCCAACAATGGCCTTAACACTGCCCAGAATATCCTCTGTCCCCCACTTCAAACCCCAGAATTGTCCTGCACTAGGCATTTATCAAACTAGGCAACCAAGAAAGCCATGCTCACTAACCAACACCTACAATTTATTCTAAGAGTTACAGTGTTGACTGTTTATAATCTGTATATGTTGCTAAACTTTGCAACTTGATCATAAAAAATAACAATTCATTTAATCTAAAGTTTAAAATCTCAATGAAAGCCTATGCATGAATGAAACAGTCCTATCTTTGTACCAAGCCCATTACTAATAATACTGCTTATTCAAAATGTCTTCCAGTCTAGTATTTAAAGTTGCAGGGAAGCATGCCGATCACTAAAATGTCTGCAACCAAGACCTCTGCAAGGACGGCAAGTGCACAATCTCAAAAAACGTAACCAACAATAACAAAAAGTCAGCACCCAACTGGATAGAAAATATTTTGTGTGTACAAACACAAAAAAAAATGGTTTTGGACCAATGGCCTTTTTCAATGTATAACACAGTCATTTCAACCACCACGTTATATACAAAGCATAATGGAATAATTGATCATACATTAAACAATTGTAAATGTTCATTAAGGCCAGGTGGAAATAATCATCCCAGTTTCACAATCCAAGATTTTTCTTTTCTATTTAAACAATTTATGCCAACCTCTTTTCAGGGATCTGTGTCCCAAAATTCTATCAGTAATAATGAATTTAAAGGTTGCTGTCTTTTGGGAAATGGTGTGTTTGTATAAAGCATTGGTTAAATGTTTATTCCAGATGTTACTAAGATGTTCTGAAATGCTAAGTTTTAAGGGTCTAGAGGTTTGGCCAACATAAAAAGCTGAACATGAACAGACTGCAAGATAGATGGCCCAATCACTGTTACAATTACCCAACGCATTAATGGAAAAAAACTTTAGAGATATTTTTATTTGAAAACTCTTTGATCTTAAAAATATATTTGCAGAAAGAATACTGTCGACAGGAGTAGCACCCCACAACTTGTGTACCATCCAATGTAGCTTGTACAGAGCATTCCATGGGCATTAAATGTTTGTAATGGCTGAAATGACTCCCCAAAGTTTTACCCTTATGGAACGAGAATGAACCTTTCCATCTGGCCTTCATGAACATTTATAGTTGTTTAATTTATAATCAATTATTCCATTATGCTTTGTATATAATGTGGTGGTTGAACTGACTGTGTTATATATTGAAAGAGGCCATTGGGCCAAAACCGGTTTGTTTTTTGTGTTTATACACATAAAATATTTTCTCTCCAGTTGGGGGCTGGCTTTTTGTTATTGTTAGTTATGTTTTTTGAGCCTGTGCACCTGCCATCCTTGCAGAGGTCTTGGCTGTGGTTGTTTCTCTTTGCTTCATTCAGCTCTCTTTGAATCTACATCTTCGGCTGTTTTTTTTTTTTTTTTTTTTTTTTGCTTCATAATGGAATATTCATGTCAACCTGCTCTATTATTGGCATTGGTATAACTTTCACGTGTGAAAGATTTTGGGATTTTAATGCTGTCTGGAGTTCAAGATTTTCATCATTTGTTGAAATGTTTTTGAAAGCGTTTGACAACATTTGGGTCTGGAAAGGATTCATCTTCAAGAATGAATTACTAGTTTTCATGGACATCATTTCAACTCATTGGTAACTAAATGTGGTCATATTATCTGTGGAAGTGATTGCTGGCTGACTTTGCTTTATGATATATTCCTCATTTTATCTACTACTAACTAAAAGCCGCGGTATGATATAGACATGGCATTTTTTCATAGAGTAGTATTTTCTGGTTTGAAATTTGCTATATAAGCTTTAAAATATACTACTCTATGGACTTTATACAATAGTTATACATATACATGGGAGCAGATGTATATCTATATTTTTAGGAAGCCATTTTACAGCTTAGCTTAATTTTTTTCTGACAAAAACACACAAGTTATAAGGCCTTACAGTCATTAAAAGCTGCAGTTGGTTATAGAGTGTCAGTGTTTGTGAAACAAAGGGGCACCTATTATTTTTCAAATTGATGCTATGGCTTCCAAGTTTTCATGGACTTAAAATTTTACATATGTAAGAAGTCTGTCTTATACATATATATATATATATATATATATATATATATATATATATATATATATATATATATATATATATATATGAAGCCGTTTACAGCTTTGCTTTGTTCCTTTTGGTAAATATATTAAGTTACATCCTTTGGAAGCTGAGGAGAATTATTTTTTGGTCAAAGGCCATCAGTTGATGATTGTGAACTGGTGTGAACTGGTCTGTTTGCTACCATGACATATTTCAATGGTCGTGTGTAAGGAGGGAGGACTTCATGCTTATGACTGTCATTTTCAGATGAGTTTTGGGCTTGTTTCAGCCATGCCGAGGGCCGGAAGAGGTGAATACCATCTGTTCTTTACAATTTGGATTATTTTAGGGCTACGCATTGGAAGACGTGAACCCCATTCTGATTTTGATACTGGGTTGGAAGTCACCTTTGCTTACAAGCCAGATAAGTTTATTGTATGTTCTTTTTACATCGAAAAGCTGATCATCATCTGAGTTATTGGTCAACTCTTTTTCTAATAGTTGGCTGATTTGGGCCTCCTCTTTTATGATTTCCTAAGACATTTATTGGTTTGGCCTTTTCACCTTAAATAACTATTTTGACTTTTTTGGTGCCATTGTTCATTCTTCTCGAGCAGCAAGGGCTTTTTTGGATAAGTGGGAGACATGTTTGACTGGGTGAAACTGTCTGTTTTTGATGGACAGTTATAATTGCTTTTTTGCAACCAAAAGAAGGACAAAGTGTTTTATTTTATGTTTTTGAATTATATTTATTATATGCTTTAATGGTTTGGTGATGCAGTTGTGGTGCTGCATTATATATTGTATGACTGATTATTCATCCATTTATTGGATGCTGGTGTCTGCTTATTCATTGCAAAACATTTTTTTTGGTCCTATATGTTATAAATTAATGTTTGAATAATAGGGTTTTACAAATATTGCGTCAGTTAAAAAGTCTTAATGTCATTATTTTGCATTTTTCAATATGGATTTAACTGCTATTTTGAAGGGGTTGTCAGCAGACAAAGAAGATATTCAAGTATTTGGGATTGGGAATATACACTATACAAATGATTAGATTGAATCTAGTCTGGATTCAACATGTGTCTCTATTTTTAACCAGCTTAGCAAAACATGAAAAATCTTAGATCATGTGTTTAGCATTTAAAGCTTTTTAAAGCTTATTTGAAAAAAGATATTACCCCAAGGTGTTTGAGAATTCATATTAATCCTTTAGTTGGTCAATCTGATGACACATTACTTTCTTTTTGGGCTAAAATCCAGCAAAAAACATCTATTCAGTTTGTTAAAACCTTACATGAGTTTTATGAATGTAGAATAGACTCATATATACCTGCGGTCACTCAAATTTGTGAAATGGCTAAATCTTTTGAGAGTTCACCTACCTATAAACAATGTTTTGATAAATATACGGAAGAGTTGCTCCATTTTGAACTAGATTTAAGAGAGGAAAATTCATAAGTTTAACAGGGATTTGAGGGACTATCAATTGGGTAAGCCCTTTGAATATATGAAAAACAGTAAAAATGTTAGGTTTGTCCAAAAGGAGTATTTGCCAATGGGCCAAAAGAGAAAAGGAAATAAGTCCATTCCAAAAAAATCCATTAGTGACACTTCTGGTGAGGATTCATCCTCTTATACTGATACAGAAACTGATAGACGGCAGGCATCACCAGTCAGTAAGAAGTCTTATAATCTTGAACAAGATAGATCATCACATAATTATAATTCTGTCCCTTTATCTATAACAAAAGGAGGAGGGGGCAGGAAACATAAAGCCAAAAACAAGCATAAATGGCTCTTTGGAAGCCATGCTGAAGTTTCTGAAACCCAGATAACTCCTACTAATAATGTTATTAACATCTCATCAGCTGTTTTGTCCGAATCTGTTTAGGTGATAATTAATAAAGGTTTAAACTTCATCCCAGGGTTTTTTGTTTCTGAAGATATCTTTGTTGAGGATTTGTATGCAATTTGTAGATTGCTTCATCTTAAATTACATTTTCAGGGCACGGAATGTTGCAATGAATATAATGAAAGTAAATGCTTCAAGTTTAATAAGTCAACCTTTGTTCCACCCATGAACAAAAATGTGGAGGTATTTCTAAAATGTATATTAAAAGAATTACATTTTGGTTTGAATCGTCAATTTTTTTTTTTCCTTCAAATCTGTCATCAGGGGAAGTGGACGCTTTAGTAAGGTTAGAGAATAACAATAATATTGTTATTATTCAAGCAGATAAAGGTGGAGCAACAACAGTTGTACTGGATAAATCTTTGTATATTGAAGAAGCTAATAGTCAGTTGCAAGATGTGAGATTTTTCACTTATATGCCTTATGATCCTACAATTGGGTTTAAAAAAAAGAAATAAAAAAAAAGAAATAGATGCTTTTTTGGAGTCTGCAGTTAGTGAAGGCATAACAGACAAATGTACGAGGTTTCATTTTGAAGGTTAAGGATCCTTCATCATAGTATTTCTATCTTCTTCCAAAAAATCACAAAGATATCAAAAAACCCCCAGGAGGATCCATCATTTCTGGAAAAGGTTCCCTTACTAAACCTCTGTCTGCTTACCTTACTATGTATTTAAAGCCTTTATTATCCAGAGTTAGAGCTAGGATACAGGACACAACGGAATTTTTGAATACTGTTTCTGATACCCAATTGGATCCCAGTTGGTTGCTGTGTACATTGGATTTTACATCCCTTTACACTAGAATCCCACACTGGGCGGGTTTATGTGCCCTGGAATATTGGCTTAAAAGAATGTCCTTATATAGTCCAGGTTTCAGTACTTTCCTTGCATGTTTGGCGGAGCATGTCTTATCTAAAAATGTATTCTACTTTAACACCAAATGTTATTTGCAGTTGAAAGGCATTCCGTTACTCCATTATGCTTTGTATATCATGTAGTTGTTGAACTGACTGTGTTATACATTAAAAAAGGCCATTGGGATGAAACCAGTTTGTTTTTTGTGTTTATACACACAATATTTTCTCTCCAGTTGGGTGCTGACTTTTTGTTATTTTCGATCATTAAAATGTCCCTGGTTTTGCCCTTGTCCCATCTTATTACCAAGCCCTTTTCTTCTTTGATCAAATGAAACAAACATAAAAATTGTAATATTTTTATTACAACATTCTCCTGGTTACATATATGAAATAAATTGTAGCCATTTGGATAAGGTAGGCATATGCCAACTTTGTCGTCTACGTACAAAAATTAAAATAAGGCAAGTAGGGATCAACCGCTGTTCACAGTATGTATTTTAGCCAGTTCCAAACTAACCAGTGTAGCTTTATTGACTAACATGTTAATTGACTGCACATGAACTTTTCCTATACTCCATCCCCATTGTGCAACCTTGGAATTAGTATACATTTGTAGTTACCAGATTATGGAAGTGCTGGAAAGATTACCATGCTAAAACATAAAAAAAAGTGTGGTTGATTAATTTGAAGTGACAAAGTAGCACTTTGAATGCCATACTTGTGTGTTTGGGTGGGTATGGTAAATTGCCAAAGATCACTCTGCCTGAAGTCTGTTTTATCATAAATATATATATATATATATATATATATATATATCAATATTGCACACTATTAGATAAATTGTAAATTTCCCCTATTTTTGGTACTTATTAATTTTGCAATAAAACCACAGTTCCACTCCTTCTGTTTAAATTGCATTTCACTAAGTAAGTTTAATCTGAACAACATGCATTTAAGAAGATTTTACTTTGATAAGATAGCGGTGATACCTAAACTCATACACACTATACACACACACACACACACACACACACACACACACACACACACACACACACACACACACACACACACACACACATATATATATATATATATATATATATATATATATATATATATATATATATATATATTACATACACACACACACACACACATATATATATATTACATACATACACACACACACACACACATATATATATATATATATATATATATATATATATATATATATATATATATATATATACACATATACACAGACACAAACTAACTAGTACTTATTATGCTATCATGCACCTATTTAGAAATACAATACTTTTATCACTGGTATATTTGGTTACTGATTATTTTTCATTTCTTTCCTTTTTTCCCCCTTAGTAGTTATATGATTGTCTTTTGTAAATAAATTAATGTTTGAGACTTTCCTCTGATCTTCTCAGTAAATAGACTCCACACAGTTTATCATAGTCTAAATAAATAGATGCATACCATAGCTTCTTCAGAAGGAATATTGCAGCTTTATAGTCATAACTCAATTGCAGACTAGTTCTCAAAAGTCTTGGGCTTAAGGAGCCCTGACCAACATTTTCAAGACTGCACCTAGTACCTAAGCATTTGTATTTTCATGCCTAACTCTTGTCAGAACTGTGCAACTAAATTCATTACTTCATCTTTTTTGTTTCTCTTTCACATCCTGAAGGGACTAGCTGTGGTGCATTGTCTCAGTATCTTTCCTTGGTAGGGTTACCACCTGTCCCACTTTGCGAGGGACAGTCCCTCTTTGGGCAGTTGTGTCCTGACAAAAAATTGTAAAAATGGCAAATGTCCTGAGATTTTAGGACAAAATTATTTCCTATATTTTATGTAATAGTTGCATAAAACAGTTTTTCTGTATCTAAAATATCTAAACATTATAAGAAACAGAATAAGCAACTAAAATGTTTCAAGAATAAGCTTTTATTTAGGCAAAAAAAGTTAAGTTCTAGCCATTGTACTGACTGTGGGCATGTGTCGGCCTGTAAAATCTAATGTTTGTACCAAAAATGCCCCACTTTGGCCATTTGAAAAGGTGGCAACTCTATTCCTTTGTAATATATGTGCTGTCAGCTCTGGCTTTGATTCTGTTTCAACAGTATCATGTCCACATCTGCTTTCTCTGAGGTCCCTAAAATACTCCCCTTTGGCACTGCAGGCTTATGTTTCCTTATTTTACTACCAAGCATGCTTTCAGCAAGATATTGCATACTCAGGATTCAAGTTGTCCACTACAACTTCAAAAAGTCCTTCATAATCTACCTAGCTTTAGAAAGCAGAATTGCTTCTGTACCTTTTTAGATGAACAGGTCATGTTTCTGCCTTTACTATATCTAGCTACCTTTCATTCCACCTCATGAATTTATTTTTTTTTGCAAGAAGGTGCTTTTTCATTTAGTTTCATTGTGCCTGCCTGACTCCTTGTCCATGGATGGGCCTAAACTTTACCAACATTTGAGGCAGTCATATT
>NC_056749.1:507733840-507831340 GCF_019279795.1 Protopterus annectens
CGTGATCTTCAGATTCACTCACATGCTTTAGCTTAAAACAACTGATTGCTTGAGACTTTTGCACACTGTTTTGGGCATGTTCTCCTTTCCCTAATATTGTGTGACTCTGGAGTTGGTATATTTACATCTGGAGGGTGAGGACTTATCCCTCTCATGAGGGAGCAGCATGTCTTACTCTTAAAAAAATTGATTCAAACTGCTCTATTGCTTTGTGTGTAACTTTAAGGTTGATGAAGTGATGCAACTGAACCAGAGTACAAATTTCATTGTCAAACTCATGCATAGAAGATCATTTCTATAAACCCTCCTTTATTACGTTATTTTACTAGAAAATAACTTTTGTTTTAAATATATAATCATCTTATGGTTATGATTATGTCATCTTAAAAATATTTTACATTTTTAGAAACATTAACTTATTTATACCTGTGTGGTATGGAATGTCACACAACAAAGCAGCCTACACACATCCTTGCATTCAAGAGCATTTTCTGAAAAATCATCTTAAAAAGTATAAGATAAACAAATGTAAATATTTTGTGAGCAATAAAAGCTGTAGAAATAGAAATGTGATCACTAAGAAATGTTCTTTGCAGAGCTAATACTGAGATCTTCCATAGTCTTTCCATAAATACTGTAATGTATTATTAATTCATGCAAACACAGAATTATATATTTTGCTAAACTTTCATAAATTGTCATAGATGTCAATATAGACACATATTGTTAGAACACATTGATTAACCAGACATAAACTTTCACATGACAGCAATAAATTCTTCCCTAAGTGCATGTTTATTTAGACATTTGCAGTAATATGAAACCTATGCTCAGTTGTATAAATAGCAATATAAATAACATTGAAAACCTCTCAAAATCTGCAGTTTACAGTGGAAACATCAAAGACTGTTTTCTTCAACAGCAGCAGCTAAGGTTTCATGTGATGCCATGTAGTGGTTTAGAAGTCACTTATTTATTTAAATATTAAGTACATATAGAAATATTGCATATTTTCATAATTTCTGACAAACATCTAGCATTATCTCAAATACAGTATGATAAAAATGGACATTGAAAATAAATGTTCCTGTATCTTACCATGGTATTTCACACCATTCCCCTTAAAGCATTTAGGATTCATGGTTACGAAATAATGAACATAAATATTAAAATATGAATAATATGTGGCAAACATTGACTAAATTCAAGTGCATTACATCCTAGATTAACAGCCATATTGTCATTATGTTAATAAATTCTTGCCCTTTTTAATGTTGCTTATTATTAATGTTTAAGTAACTTAGTTAATGAAGACATACCCAAATAATCTGGATGCCATAAGGAGCTGTGGGTGTTAATGGGTATTATACAAAAAGTAGCTATAGTTGTGATTGAGTTAATTAGTACAACAAATCAAATAAATTCACTCTTCACTAAATGCTTAGTTTCTTCTTCCTTCAGTTATTTGCACCTTTTATTATCTTATTCCTTCTTGTTATAATGAGGAGAAAACACAAAATCAGAAGTTCCAAATATCTAATTATTTTTGTTTATATACTAAGCATTATTATAGATATCTACATTATGAAGTGTTTTGGAGAATTAAAGATAGAAATTAAAAGATTATAAGCATCATGGACATAAATTTGAAAAAAAAAAACAGTCACTGTCTGTTCACCTACATATTCACCAATATAGAAATGATTTTCCTTAAAATATTAATACAAAAAATTCCTCACTCCCTTAATCTGTCATTATTTATAAAGATGACAAATCCAATCTGTTAGTCAAATTTATCCCCTTGCCAGTACATAAGCGTGTCTTTTTCTAGTGTCAATCCATTTTAAAAATCTGTTCACATACTCAGTATATACATTATGCAAGTCATGTGAAAAAAATATCTAAAATTAAACAAATGGTTTTATTTAGTGCTCCATTTCCTTGTTCCTGTTTTCACTGTAAGATGTTAAACTTTTTAAAATCTGTACCAACATGCATAGCATAAAGATTAACAGCCATAATAATACATTTCTGATTTATTTCAGAAATACATAGTAGGCTTGCTAAGACTAACACCACATAATATTGGTCAGAGTAATGTATTTCAAGTTTGCTTCACACAGCCATACAGTAACTCTGCCAAATATGACATAATCTAGAAGCAGATATATAATACAGTCAATTAAAATTTTCTTCTTTTTTTCCACTCTAGTTACTTACAATATCTTTTGAATGACTTCAACTTATAAGAAAGCAGAACTTAGCCAATACTGTGACACAAAACAGCATTTTTAAAATGGTGAAATACTTGTGTTGTTGTTTCCATGGTAAACACAAGCTTGGCAGTTTTGAAAACAACAATTTATTGACATTAATTTTCTGTATTTTCTGGCTGCTACATCATGCTTCAGTACAAAGTTGGATCTTTGCACGTTTTTTTTTTTTTCATAGTAATGGGGGGGCACAAGGGTGTTGAGGCCCTGGGCTGTTTTGCATGCCCTCCCCCTGTGGCAGCTTTCTCGGCACTCAAATGGTATGCTTTTATTATATGCATTTTAATTACCTGAATGACATGACTTTAGTATTTGTATTTAAGTATAACAATTACAACTGGTCAGTTGTGTCTTCCTTAAGAAAAATGTAGAGGCCCTCATGTCCTAGCTAAGTTAACAGTGGCTTTGAATAATCATTACTTGACTAATATTTTTTTTCTGGTACTCCAAAATAAAACAAACACATTTTACTATGCAAATAGTCCCAGTCTGTTAATAAAATATATCGCATTCAAAACTTAAATACATATTGTTTGGGTTTTCTTCAGCTTAGGAATCTTAATATATAACTGTACATATATGCTTTGGAATCATTATAGTAGTGCAGTTTTACAAAATAATACCTATTTGTTAACCAGGTAGCCCCACTGGACATGCATTCCCTTTTCAAGAACAACCTGGGAACAATGTCTGGTTAAGGGACTTGCTCAAGATCACACAGTATCCAAACAAGGGCAGTTGACATCAAAATCTGTATCATAGGAACTCTAGCTGTGCACCAACTGCCAGATATATGTAGTGATTCATATTTGGATTAAATTAAATATCTAAGTGACAATATATGTTTTGAACAATTACAAGATACATGCGTGCACTAAATAACATACTAAACCATAAGACAGAAACTGTTTATTTTATATTATTTTCTGAGAAACAGAACTAGTATGTGTGCAGACATTATTACGTTTTAGATCTAATTATCTGTAACACAGTAAATGATGCCTATTCTTGTTCTAAATGTGATTATTCTTTTGTATGGCAGTAACTGGCAGCAGATAATGAAATGCTTCTAAATTATGAAAAGTGAGAGGGAAACATATTTTCAATAGTTAATGAAAGAGTTTTGATCATTAATTATTTTTATATGCATTTATTTCCTGTTTTCATTACATTAGTATTCCCAGTAACCTAAATGTTCTCAAACTTCATTTTTTTTCCTGAATCAGCGCTTTTCATTTTCTTTTTCAAATATATTTTATTGGTTGATATATCATAACATTTATTTTTCAAGATGACATCTGTAACAATAAGTACTAATGTACTTACTGCACTTGGCAAACTAACTTTCATGCTATATACTATGGGGAAAAAAGAAAACAAAACAAATTGTATATAATGTCTGTTTCAAGATGACCTATTTAATAATTTATAACCTTGATACTGTATGTTAGGCTGGGTTAATCTTGAAAGGGGCCTATGTCCAGTGTACTTACCCAGTCAATAGATGTGGAAATCAGTTGAATAAATAGTATGTTAGTAATTTTTCTGGAACTTTTCTCCCTGGGCCTCTGCTGAAAACCGCTCTGTCAAACCTCCCCAGTAAACAAATGTAAAATAAATATATAAGAAAAAGGGTTTCACTTCATACGGTTACATTCCTTTTTTGACTAAATTTAACTATTTTGATTTAACTATATTTAAAAATGGCTTTTCATCAGCTTTTCTGCTGACATTAGTGTTGATACATGGAACATTTTACATGGCTAATTCTAGTCAGTGCCTTATAACGTACAGAAATATCATAAAGTTGTTTTTATTTTTGTTGCTTTGATTGTACAATGTGCTGTCTATCTGCCCTTCATTATGTGTAACAGAGACTAGACTTGACATCATTTTCATTAAAACGTTTTGGCTATGTATCATCAGATATAACAAACAATGCCATTTACAGCTTTTTAGTATTGTAGAAAGAAACATTAGTATGAGGAGATAGAGTTTTTACCATAGTTGTGTTATTAGTCTTGGGGATTCATGAAATTTAGGGTTATTTGCAAACAGTATGCACTCTGAGTGCAAAGCTTTAATTATTAGGTCATAATTCTACCCACACTTGAGACTTTGCTGCATGCTACTGTTGTGGTACAATGTTTATGCTGATCATCAACAATTAAACATAGCAGCTGTGGTTTAGAAGTCACCCATACTTTGTGTGATGTGTCTGTGACACAAGTTCTAGTATTCCATGTCCCTTTAACACAAATGGATATAAACATCACCTGGAATATACTGGTTTTTACCTACTCGAGCGCACACACACACACACACACACACACACACACACACACACACACACACACACACACACACACACACACACACACACACACACACACACACACAGTCAGTGTACATAACTATTCAGGCACAGATAGGCATGCACACATGATTTAGAAGTAAGTTTCCTCTAGACTCAAACACAGACACAAATGCACAGAATTAGATCTGCCATCATTGTGCATCACCACAAATGCACACTCATAGCAGTAATTGTTTTTTGCTACACCTACAAAAGCATAATCTGTCAACATCTGCTGTTAACATTTGATATGAGGTAGTTCTAGTCTACTGCTGCAAAATATTAACTCTTGCCAGGTACACATGCTTAGGGACTGAGAGGAAAAACAAACAGAAAAAGCTTTGAGCTACCCAACTCTAAATGTTTCCATTAATGATAACTCCTCTCAGTTGTCTCTCATCCCATAAAGGAAATGAAAGGGCTGTGGTGAGGGTTTGAAGGGTGTCAGGTAGCAGAAGCAGGAACAAAAATCCTGAAAACTCAATTTTCTGTGTTTTTGGACTCCAGTTGTGTGTGTGTGTGTGTGTGTGTGTGTGTGTGTGTGTGTGTGTGTGTGTGTGTGTGTGTGTGTGTGCGGGGCATAATATGCATGCTATGCCTCATATGTCCTTCTGTGACCTTGGTGCCCAACCATAGCTCTCTGCACCCGACACTTTCAGGAACTCAAAATTATGGCTGGCCAGTGTGAAAATTTTTGAAACACTGTGTGGGGCCCTTAATAAAAGTTATCATTAATAATTTAACCATGCAGAGCAAAATCCAGGAAACATTAGCAATTTGCAGTTCTAGAGGTTTTAAACTTTTGTTAAAAAAAATATATATATATATATATATATATATATATATATATATCAGGTAAATGCAGGCTTTTCCACTGAAGATGCACACTACAGGTGAGTAGTTTTGTTTTTTAGTTGCTTCTTTGTATGTTTGTCTTTGTATATGTAGGACCACCTTACTAGACTTTTAAGTTGTTATAGCATCTGATTCCTTTGATCATCACAAAATGAGTTTTTTCAGCATCCCAAGGACACTATAATAACTGTTTGAATATTACAATAAATATTAATGAATAAGCCTGCAGAAATGAGTACTACCCAACAATTAGCGTAAGGATATATTGTGAGTTAATTATGCTTGCTATGTTTTACCTGCTTTTATAATGGAGTATTCTTATTTAAGACTGCTTAGTGTGCAATTAGCATTATCTGTTAAATCAAGATAAACCCAATCAAGCAGAAACACCTATTCCAAGAAAAAATGACAAATTAAATTTAGCACAATTTCTATAATTAAGACGTGAAAGGTATAATTTCTGTAGAAAAACACTTGTGATGTAAACAGTAACATTAAGTGGATGAGTGATTACTGCCAACTCAGTGCTTGCTTGTGATTTTTTAGAAATTGTACATGCAAACAAACTAATATTCAGCCAGTTAAGGGATGGTTATTCATATTAACATTCAGCTTAGCTTTTACTAAAATAACATTGCACAAATGGCTGACATTACTGATGCTTTGGTACTGTGACTCATTACTCAGCCAGTTTTAATTAAAATCTCCTAACACAATTACTGTGATGTGGGCAATTTTATTAATAATACGTTTCAGGACTTATAATCATTCAAATTCTACTTCAGCTAAATTATATACAAAACAGGCTTTCAAGTTCTTTAGTCTTCCACTGAATGTTAATTATCATCTGCTTATACTTAGTACCGCAGCATAACAGATAAAATGGATTATAGACATAATTCTAAAATACATATGAATAGTAAAAATCCCTCTCTGGGTTTGGTGTGTCTGTTCTTGTAAAATACACAAGGTAATGTTTTTATAAATGTGTGTTTTAATAAATCAGTTTTTAGTCAATGTGTAAAATCAGGCTACTAAAACATTTGTGATACACAGACACACACACACACACACACACACACATATATATATATATATATATATATATATATATATATATATATATATACATATATATATATATATTTAAATATAATGCATTTATTTCATTTAATTTATATTTGTTAACTCTGAAAGTCCAACTTGGAACGAACCAATTTTCATAGGAGGCCTGGGGAGAAATGCTCCAGACACATGTCTTTGTAACGTGGGAGGAAACAGGACCACCCGGAGGAAACCCACACGAATGCAAGGGGGACATGCAGATTCCACACAGAAGGCACCCCAGCCGAAAATTGAACAGGACAACCTCTTATTGTGAGGTGACAATGCTACCTTTATACAACTGCACCGTCCAATATATATATATATATATATATATATATATATATATATATATATATATATATATATATATATATAAATATATATCTAAAATATAAAAAAAAAACAAGGCTGTAATCCAAGAGGCAAAAGCTGTGCTTATGGAAAGTAGAAACACCACAAAAACAGCATATAAAGCAACAGCTACCATGCAGGTGTATGTAAACAATAAAACTGCATAGAATCCATAAATCGTTGTAACAACGTAAAGATATCGAAAGAATATCAAAAGTAGTAGTCCTGTATTATAAAAACAATAGTCCTTTATTAGTGCACTCAGTGGGTTAGCGCTTTCACAGCTTAGCTTCATCAGACCATATAACTGAGTGAGTCTCAAGCAAGCATTTAAAAATACAAAGCAACGAATCATAAACTGACACATCATAATTACTTAATTACATATTAAATGAATAAAAATCTAATCTAAAAAATAAAAACATATTAGAAATCCTATACAAATACATTTTAAGAAACTCTAAACATCAAGCTTCATATAAATAATATATAATATTCATATTATATAATATTCTCTCCGAGACAGTATTATATTAATATCATAAATATATCTTAACACAATCTGTCTCAACCTTCCCTAAATATTTTTACATAAAAATATATTTTTATCTAACCTTAAGCCTTTTTGTTCGAAGAAACGGCCTAAGTGACACCCTTTCATTCAAACCTCTACCTGAATCTGCATGAAATCTAATAATCCATTTAGCCTCCCTTTCTGCTGTTATATGGCTAATGTCACCTCCCCTATTACTTCTTTTAATCGTTTCTATGACCATAAACTCAAATACATGTTCTTGTCCCTTCGATATAACATGTTTTGCTAAGGCAGTCATCAATGTTCCTGTTCTAATGCCATAAAGATGTTCTCTTATTCTGTACCTGAATTGTCTGTCAGTCTTTCCAATATAGAAAGACTGACATGAAATACATATAGCGAGGCAGACAACATGTTCAGTAGAACATGTGGCTGTGCAATTAAAGCTAAATTATCTTCCAGTATCTGGATGCACAAATGTGTTCCCATCCCTATTATATGGACAATAGTTACATTTGCCACATGGCATAGTGCCTAATTTACCTACAGAAACTTTTTTATCTTATGTGTAGCACGACATCCTCTTAATATTCTTTCTATTCCTAAAACTAAATTTAGGTCTCTTACCTATAAACTTAGCAATTTGTGGGTCTGTCATCAGCACTTCCCAATGTCTCTCAAAAATTTGAATTATGCCTTGCTTGTCCCTAGTATAATACATAGGGATTTCACAGTATTATTATATACTGTAGCCTTCATTATATTATGTTGGTGTTTCGAAAAATAAGGTTTAGCTCTATCCTTTCTCAACTCATGAATATCAGATAGCCCCTCATTGACCTCAGCTGATTTATAACCACGTTGTCCCAGCCTATCTTATAAATCATCCATTGCCTTCATATAACCCTCTTCTGTATTATTTAATCTCGAGACTCGCATCCCTTGTCCTTTAACTACATTATGAAATACATATTTGGGATGCATACTTTCCTGATGTAGTAATGTGTTTTTATGACACAATTTCCTAAAAACACCAGTATTAAATGATCCATCAGATGTTCTCTCTACAAAAACATCAAGGAATGCAATCTTACTAGAGGAGGCTTTCATAGAGAACTTTAAGTAACTTGTGACCTGATTAATATCAGATTTATTCTATCCAATTCATCTATAGATCCATTCCAAATGAGGAAGATATCATCCACAAAATGCTTATAAAAAATCACGTTCCTCTTATATTGTTCCATCAAAAACATTTGTGTCTCTTCCCACATAGCCAGAAACATATTCGTGTAGCTATTAGCACATGATGTGCCCATAGCTATGCCATCTAACTGTATATATGGTGCCTCATTAAACAAAAATAAATTACTTTCTAATGTAGTTTCCAAAAATAAACAAATCAAATCTATGAAACCACCATCATAATCACTATACTTCTGTAAATATCTTCTCACAGCTGTGACACCTTCCTCGTTTGGAATTATGGTGAATAGAGATTGTACATCCAAGGTTACAAGAATAAATTCTTCATGTTCCCGACTTCCATTCATGCAAAAAGCATAAAGTTCTGTCAAGAACTGTTGGGTATCCTTTAAAATAAAAGCATTGACATCAATAATAGGCCTTAAATATTTCTCTATATAAAATGAGATGGGCTCCGTACACCAACCCCTGCCAGATACAATAGGTCTCATGGGGGGGGGTGTTTAATCCATTCTTATGTACCTTGGGCAGTCCGTGCATAATAGGTAAAACAGGGCTTTCAACATAAAAATAATGAAATAGTTCTCTTGTAATAATATCAGACTTAACTAAGTCATTCAACATACTTTTAATATAATTCACTTTTTCATTAACTAAATCATTCCCTACTTTATAAATCTTTTTATCATCCAACATTCTATACATATAATGAATAGTATTGATTATAATAATTCTAACAATTGGACCACCTTTGTCTGCTGGTCTTATATTAATATTCCGATCATTTTGTAATCTTATAAGTGCTGAATGCTCTTCAGAATTCACATTATTTCTCATACCCTGTACTTGATGGCCATTATTATAATACTTATAGAGATCTTCCTCCACTAATTTATCAAATGCATGGAGCAAAGGATGGCCCATAGGCATATACATACTGGATCTCGTAAGTAATTGTGGCTGTGCAGAAGTAACATTGCCTAACTCTAATTTCAAGCAGACATTTCTAATAAATGTTTTAAGATTAACTATTACATCAGTTAATCGACTTGTACATGTAGGAATAAAACCTAGTCCCTTATTAAGGACCGAACTTTCATGCACATCTAAAACTCTATTGGAAATATTCCATATTAAGTTGTCCCCACATTGCCCCACATTTTCTTTATAGTATGTCCATTCATTCTTTCCAGGGAGTATTTACATTTCTGTCTCCCTCGACTCACTGAACGCGTTCTTTTCATACCTCTTTCTTGTATGTTTATGGGCAGTGGAAACCGAGAAAAATGAACATTTTTATCGGTTTCTGATGCATTCACTTTCCGCATCTTACTTGATTCATGCATACTAATTTTGGATGTAAAAGTTTCATTATTTACTGGAGAATCAAGCAATTGTATTTCATCAGATTGTATGACTGAACAGTTACTTTTAACTAACCCAGTCTCAGTCTGTTCTTTCAACACAGTGGCACTAGCAATTTGTCTAATATCCAGCATATTAGAATGCTTATCAGTTATAATATTCAACTCAGATGGTATATTACAGTCACTAGTGGCGGTCGTAACATTAGTTCTGCTGTGTTTAATCAATGTACTATTCTTTATCACTCTGTCTCCCATTATTTCATTCACATTGCCAGTTCTCGGCCAAGTAAAGACATTTCCAAGCTCAAAGTCTCTTGTATCTCTATCTATCTTGGCCTTTTTCTGTAACAAAATTCTCTTTTCATATACAGAGACGCTATCCAACATTGCATCCATTAAAGCATTAGTGGCAGCTTGATTAAATTGATTATATAAGTCAATCTATTGTTTACGAATGGAGTCCCTGAGCGCATCCTCCTCAGGCTTAAAATAATTTATCAGTAAAGTCATATATTTTGCACTCGCCTCCAAATTCAATAACTACCACTTCGCTAACAACTCAGGATATTGGGTTCCATAAGTCGGCATTTTAAGAACTCGAAGACCCCTTGGTATAATTTGTTTGGCAATACACGCTTCAAAATGCTGCCTCTGTAGCTGAAGGCACTTAAGAGTGATGAAATCAGTTTCTAATTTCTCTACCGCCCTCTTCAGTCCATCGTAATCAATGTCTGCTGCTTTTTTTCCATATTAACCAACTGGGTTTTATGAGAAAGTAGTTGATTATTGGTATTATTAACCATACTGATAAACCTCTCATGTGGGTTGGAGTTTCCATTGTTTGATACAGTCATCTGTGTATTCGAACACATCTCATTCCTGCTATTCAGCTCAGGAGCAATCTGTATGGCCTCAGGTCTATAGTTCAATTCAACGACTGTCGTTATTCCTTCTGCCATGTGCTTTTGTAGACAAAATGCCAATAAAATATATAAAATATAAAAAGAAAACAAGGCTGTACTCCAAGAGGCAAAAGTTGTGCTTATGGAAAGTAGAAACACCACGAAAACAGCATATAAAGCAACAGCTACCATGCAGGTGTATGTAAGCAATAAAACTGCATAGAATCCATAAATCATTGTAACAATGTAAAGATATCGAAAGAATATCAAAAGTAATAGTCCTGTATTATAAAAACGATAGTCCTTTATTAGTGCACTCAGTGGGTTAGCGCTTTCACATCTTAGCTTCACCAGACCATATAACTGAGTGAGTCTCAAGCAAGCATTTAAAAATACAAAGCAATGAATCACAAACTGACACATCATAATTACTTAATTACATATTAAATGAATAAAAATCTAATATAAAAAATAAAACATATTAGAAATCCTATACAAATACATTTTAAGAAACTCTAAACATCAAGCTTCATATAAATAATATATAATATTCATATTATATAATATTCTCTTTGAGACAGTATTATATTAATATCATAAATATATGTTAACACAATCTGTCTCAACCTTCCCTAAATATTTTTACATAAAAATGTATTTCTATCTAACCTTAAGTCTCTTTGTTCGAAGAAATGGCCTAAGTGACACCCTTTCATTCAAACCTCTACCTGAATCTGCATGAAATCTAATAATCCATTTAGCCTCCCTTTCTGCTGTTATATGGCTAATGTCACCTCCCCTATTACTTCTTTTAATTGTTTCTATGACCATAAACTCAAATACATGTTCTTGTCCCTTCGATATAACATGTTTTGCTAAGGCATTCGTCAGTGTCCCTGTTTAATGCCATAAAGAAACAGCAGCAGACATTGATTACGATGGACTGAAGAAGGCGGTAGAGAAATTAGAAACTGATTTCATCACTCTTAAGCGCCTTCAGCTACAGAGGCAGCATTTTGAAGTGTGTATCACCAAACAAATTGTACCAAGGGGTCTTCGAGTTTTTAAAATGCCGATTTATGGGACCCAATATCCTGAGTTGTTAGTGAAGTGGCAGTTATTGAATTTGGAGGTGAGTGCAAAATATATGACTTTACTGATAGATTATTTTAAGCCTGAGGAGGATGCACTCAGGGACTCCATTCATAAACAACAAATTGACTTGTATAACCAATTTAATCAAGCTGCTACTAATGCTTTAATGGATGCAATGATGGATAGCGTCTCTGTATACGAAAGGAGACTTTTGTTATAGAAAAAGGCTAAGATAGATAGAGATACAAGAGACTTTGAGCTTGGTAATGTCTTTACTTGGCCAAGAACTGGCAATGTGAATGAAATAATGGGAGACAAAGTGATAAAGAATAGTACTTCGATTAAACACAGCAGAACTAATGTTATGACCGCCACTAGTGACTGTAATATACCATCTGAGTTGAATATTATAGCTGATAAGCATTCTAATATGCTGGATATTAGACAAATTGCTAGGGCCACTGTGTTGAATGAACAGACTGAGACTGGGTTAGTTAAAAGTAACTGTTCAGTCATACAATCTGATGAAATACAATTGCTTGATTCTCCGGTAAATAATGAAACTTTTACATCCAAAATCAGTATGCATGAATCGAGTAAGATACAGACAGTGAATGCATCAGAAACCGATAAAAATGTTCATTTTTCTCGGTTTCCACTGCCCATAAACATACAAGAAAGAGGTATGAAAAGAACGTGTTCAGTGAGTCGAGAGAGACAGAAACGCAAATACTCCCTGGAGAGAATGAATGGACATACTATAAAGAAAATGTGGGGCGATGTGGGGACAACTTAATATGGAATATTTGCAATAGAGTTTTAGATGTGCATAAAAGTTTGGTCCTTAATAAGGGACTAGGTTTTATTCCTACATGTACAAGTCGATTAACTGATGTAATAGTTGATCTTAAAACATTTATTAGAAATGTCTGCTTGAAATTAGAGTTAGGCGATGTTACTTCTGCACGGCCACAATTATTTAAGAGATCCAGTTTGCATATGCCTATGGGCCATCCTTTGCTCCATGCATTTGATAAATTAGTGGAGGAAGATCTCTATAAGTATTATAATGATGGCCATCAAGTACAGGGTATGAGAAATAATTTGAATTGTGAAGAGCATTCAGCACTTATAAGATTACAAAATGATCGGAATATTAATATAAGACCAGCAGACAAAGGTGGTCCAATTGTTAGAATTATTATAATCAATACTATTCATTATATGTATAGAATGTTGGATGATAAAAAGTTTTATAAACAAGTAGGGAACGAATTAGTTAATGAAAAAGTGAATTATGTTAAAAGTATGTTGAATGACTTAGTTAAGACTGATATTATTACAAGAGAACTATTTCATTATTTTTATGTTGAAAGCCCTGTTTTACCTATTATGCACGGACTGCCCAAGGTACATAAGAATGGATTAAACCCCCCCATGAGACCTATTGTATCTGGGAGGGGTTGGTGTACGGATCCCATCTCATTTTATATAGAGAAATATTTAAGGCCTATTATTGATGTCAATGCTTTTATTTTAAAGGATACCCAACAGTTCTTGACAGAACTTTATGCTTTTTGCATGAATGGGGAATCGGGATCATGAAGAACTTATTCTTGTAACCTTGGATGTACAATCTCTATTTACCATAATTCCAAATGAGGAAGGTGTCACAGCTGTGAGAAGATATTTACAGAAGTATAGTGATTATGATGGTGGTTTCATAGATTTGATTTGTTTGTTTTTGGAAACCACATTAGAGAGTAATTTATTTTTGTTTAATGAGACACCATATATACAGTTAGATGGCGTAGCTATGGGCACATCATGTGCTAATAGCTACGCCAATATGTTTCTGGCTATGTGGGAAGATACACAAATGTTTTTGATGGAACAATATAAGAGGAACGTGATTTTTTATAAGCATTTTGCGGATGATATCTTCCTCGTTTGGAATGGATCTATAGATGAATTGGATAGATTTGCATCTGATATTAATCAGGTCACAAGTTACTTAAAGTTCTCTATGAATGCCTCCTCTAGTAAGATTGCATTCCTTGATGTTTTTGTAGAGAGAACATCTGATGGATCATTTAATACTGGTGTTTTTAGGAAATTGTGTCATAAAAACACATTACTACATCGGGAAAGTATGCATCCCAAATATGTATTTCATAATGTAGTTAAAGGACAAGGGATGCGAGTCTCGAGATTAAATAATACAGAAGAGGGTTATATGAAGGCAATGGATGATTGAAAAGATAGGCTGGGACAACAAGGTTATAAATCAGCTGAGGTCAATGAGGGGCTATCTGATATTCATGAGTTGAGAAAGGATAGAGCTAAACCTTATTTTTCGAAACACCAACATAATATAATGAAGGCTACAGTATATAATAATACTGTGAAATCCCTATGTATTATACTAGGGACAAGCAAGGCATAATTCAAATTTTTGAGAGACATTGGGAAGTGCTGATGACAGAACCACAAATTGCTAAGTTTATAGGTAAGAGACCTAAATTTAGTTTTAGGAATAGAAAGAATATTAAGAGGATGTTGTGTTACACACAAGATAAAAAAGTTTCTGTAGGTAAATTAGGCACTATGCCATGTGGCAAATGTAACTATTGTCCATATATTCGGGATGGGAACACATTTGTGCAGCCAGATACTGGAAGATAATTCAGCTTTAATTGCACAGCCACATGTTCTACTGAACATGTTGTCTGCCTCGCTATATGTATTTCATGTCAGTCTTTCTATATTGGAAAGACTGACAGACAATTCAGGTACAGAATAAGAGAACATCTTTATGGCATTAGAACAGGGACATTGATGAATGCCTTAGCAAAACATGTTATATCGAAGGGACAAGAACATGTATTTGAGTTAAAAGAAGTAATAGGGGAGGTGACATTAGCCATATAACAGCAGAAAGGGAGGCTAAATGGATTATTAGATTTAATGCAGATTCAGGTAGAGGTTTGAATGAAAGGGTGTCACTTAGACTGTTTCTTCGAACAAAAAGACTTAAGGTTAGATAGAAATATATTTTTATGTAAAAATATTTAGGGAAGGTTGAGACAGATTGTGTTAAGATATATTTATGATATTAATATAATACTGTCTCGGAGAGAATATTATATAATATGAATATTATATATTATTTATAATAAGCTTGATGTTTAGAGTTTCTTAAAATGTATTTGTATAGGATTTCTAATATGTTTTTATTTTTTATATTAGATTTTTATTCATTTAATATGTAATTAAGTAATTATGATGTGTCAGTTTGTGGTTCGTTGCTTTGTATTTTTAAATGCTTGCTTGAGACTCACTCAGTTATATGGTCTGATGAAGCTAAGCTGTGAAAGCGCTAACCCACTGAGTGCACTAATAAAGGACTATCATTTTTATAATGCAGGACTACTACTTTTGATATCCTTTCGACATCTTTACGTCGTTACAACTATTTATGGATTTTATGCAGTTTCATTGCTTACATACACCTGCATGGTAGCTGTTGCTTTATATGCTGTTTTCGTGATATATATATATATATATATATATATATATATATATATATATATATATATATATATATATATATATATATATATATATATATATATATATCTGTGTGTGTGTAAATAGAATGAATTAATAAACTCATTCATAAAAGCATGGACAATAACTGCTATCACATTTGCATGCATTTTCAATAACAGCACAGCAGATTTTTTTTTTCATTCATCATTTATTGTGAATGCATTTTGTGGTGAATAATTTACTCTTTGTTAACTGTGCTAGAGAGTTTGTTTTCAAGAAACACACACAAATTTCAGTCCGGTTAATTTGTTTCTGCAGTGTCACAGATCTTCTTCATGGAATCTAAATGATTCATGGTTATGTCTTTGGTGTCCTGCTTGGACAAACCTTCTTGCCTTGCCCAGCTATACCATGGGTATAGGCCTTCATTTATAAAGCAATATACTTAAAAGTCTTTTCGCAGAATATTTCATGAAATGTCCAAGTAGAATAATCATGTCATCATATTGCTATTACCCTAGCTCTATGGCGAAGAGGGATGAAGCTTTGACTGCACCCAAAGGAACTGAGTTTAACTATTTCCTCAGATCCTGGAAGAACTAAGGTAGACAATCAGGAGAGAACAGCTTCTCCTAGACCACCTATCCTGGAAATAAGGTTGAGGGAGATGGTGTGGCTTGTCACTTGGGTTGCATCCAGACATAACATTGCTCTGTTGAACATGAACTGACTTCCCTGTGCTAGTTTACTGTCTGGGGAAATTCAGGTTATGGTGGAATGCTGTCTGCAGCAAGCTGCAGAGAGTGAAGTTTGAGAGCCTTCACTGTGTTGGGAGTTCTAAAGGGGAGGATATAATGAACTGTTCCATTGAATTTGGAAACTAGCGCATGCCTTTACATCCAACTGTTACTGCAGAGAAAATTAATGGATTGATTACGCAAATGGGTAGAAACAACAAGGCATGCAACTCTCACTCAGTCTGGGGATTCCCTGTTCTTTGTTTCTGGCAGAAGGAACAAGACAAATGGCAAAGACAGTGAGGGCATGGCACAGTAGACATCCATGTTGGTGGTGCAAAAAAATATATATGTATGTGTGTGTGTGTGTGTGTGTGTGTGTGTGTGTATATATATATATATATATATATATATATATATATATATATATATATATATATATATATATATATATGCATGTATATAAAAATATAGATATATTGCTATTTTACGGGAAGGGAATTTCTGGTTATCAGTCTCCTCACAGATGATTCATTAAATAAAAAAGTGTCTCTCAGATATGTATATCTAAGCCACGATGGATTCCATTGAATATTACTGAACAAGGGTAAAAAAGGTGAAATCTTAGTTGACAAGGATGTTTGGAAATGCACAACATGCATTATTACCTTAAAACAATTCAAGTTATGTACATAAATACAAACATACTAAAATTTAAACTTCTTATGCTGTCCCAGGTTGAATGGCATCCTTTAACATTGTCTCAAGAAATGTCCATAGTTAACATTTAGTTATTTTAAACATGTTATTTTTCGGGGGCTGGATGTACAGACAGGCAGAGTATCTGTCAAGGGACTTGACTGATAAAATTAGTTCCCTGAAGAAATATTTGGTCATTATTATTATTATTATTATTATTATTATTATTATTATTATTATTATTATTATTATTATTATTATTATTATTATTATTATTATTATTTACAATTGTATCACTGCTGTCATCTTAGAGGTTAGAACTGACAAAAAATATGTGCATGACGTATGCCTGATGCATGGATTCACAGTCTAATTAGCTAACTATTTAGCAGATAATTCACACACAACAACTACAGTTTTTACAACATAAGAATGTTGAGTCTTAACTAAAATGTGAATAAGGGGTGGTTACCCCAGGAGTAAACATATGCAGGGCACAGTTGACAGGTACTGATGGAGGCATGTGTGGGCGACTGGTATTCATTTATGAAGCCACAAGTCACAGGTTCACAAATGAATGGATGACCTAGCTGTAGCACTAAAAATAATAGCATACCTAATGTAAGTAAATCATAGGGTCAAAGGTTCATGCTAAGCCTTTGATTCATGGGTAAGTACTAGGATAGTTTCCCTTTTGGATCATTTTAAACATAGACAATTTCCCTTTCAATATTGAGAATCAAGCCCTCTACCTTAATATTGCAAGGTGAACACTTTAACTGTTATACTAACCCAATGGTTCATTAAAAGACTGGCCACTAGATTTTGTTTACCAGTCCTGTCCTTACGGGATTGAATGGCCTGTGGTGAATTCACAGTTATTAATTTAGTTGCCTAAATCAGATTTAAAGAGCATTAAGGATTTGCTTTGTTTTACATGGAGCATGAGCTTATTTCTGTGGTGTGTGATCCTTTGATATACATATCTGTCTCACCCAGAGGTCCTTTGACATATTTATGTTTCTCACAAAAGGTCCCGTTTATGTCACAGCGTAGGTTTAGATTTCTAGTGTGGTATTTGTGGAATCTTCTCCTTTATAAACATACAAAATATCAAGCAGCATGTTGTCATTTGTGGAGCAGGAAAAGATCCCAGTGGGGAAGTAAATAAGGAGCGCACTAGAGTGACTGAGCCTGTGGACAGTTTGTGTAGGTTATGATGCTCACATATGTGGTGTGTTATCTATCTGTATGTCTATCTATCAGTGAGGAAATCATGTGCTTTTTGTATTTGAAACATATGCGTTGATAGATGCATGCCAATGAGGACATTATAGATTTATATGTTAGCACTATGCAGACTGCCTTTACATGTAATTTTATGTCTAGCCAATTATTTCATTTGGTAGTTAAAATATCTATCCCACTGGAGTTTAGATTCAACTAGCCCCCCCCCCCAAGTTCTTTATTTATATATTCCTCTAGTGATAATTACTAGAGCAAAACAAAGATATCTGGATGGGGCCCATTCACTGGGATAAAGTATTTAGGAGCTATCTCTCTCCATTGATAGCAGAGGTTGTGCATCTTGGGGTAAATTTTCATTAATCCAAGTTGCACTTGAATGTGATCAGGCATGAGCTTTGTTTCACCTGGATGTGGGATCTGTTCCAGAACAGTGGTATCCTCTTTGAGATACTCCTGTCCCACTAAACCATTCTGTTAATGTTGTAGAAGAAGTTTAGATTCTTGGATCATGTATTCCTTATACATTTTGACTTGTGGATGTGAAGTAAGACCATCAGTAATGGGTGAGAGGATGCCTTGAATGTTAGACATTGGTCACCTCTTAGCAGTCTGTATGAGACTGAATAAAGTGATAGGTCTTTGAGGAGATCCATGTAGGAAATATTGTTTAGGTCATGGGTCCTTTTTGTAAGGTATCTCTGTGAGCATTCCAGTTGTTGCATGTGTCTAGACAGATACATGCGAAAAGATGCATTATACTCAATGATGGGCATAATAAGGTATGAGTGAAGGGGAACAGTTAGATCCATGGATCTAGAAACCGTCCCCTTGATCATGAGATGCAAAATATAGAAGGACTTTGTTATTGCATTCAACATGCACTGGTTAAAACATAGGTCTCTGTTCATATAAAATTCAAAAACCCAAACTATTGGGTCACCTCTTGGCGTGTAATGTCATTGTGGTAGTTCACTTTCCAAATGAAATGGTAATGCACTATGTAACTAAAATGGCCTCCTTTACCATTGAATTAAACACTGAAATGAGGCCTCTGCTCTCATTAGCTATACATATAATGGCAAGTTCAAAAACAGCTCTCTTTGGTCAACGCCAGAATAATCAAACACCATAACAAGAATAAAATCATTACCACTTCAAAAACAAATTTGAAAGAAATGATAGGAAACTTCAAACATAAAAATAAATAAAGGTAAATATGATTTGATTATTGCTAATACCTCCTAAGATAGCTACAAAGTTTTCATCAAATATGTGAGGAATTTCAATAAAATCCCTTAGCGTTGTTCTGAATCAGTATTAATGGTACCACCAACTTAAGGGCAACACATATTCAAATATCCTTGCTGATAAATTTAGCTCAAATTTTTCTCCTTTCCATGCCATGATCTCCCTCTCATGCCATCAAATTATCATCCCACTATCTGATGACACGAATATAAATGTCTTATTTTTGTATCACATCTTATTGTATATAATATTGCCTTGTTTATGTCACATATTTTTTTTTTTTTTACTCCTCCTGTGTTTTGCAAACGGCTCTTGTTGATAATGCCTTTAAAAGGATACTAGATATTTTGATGTGGGCACATCCTTAATATGACTAAGTGCATGTCAAATACATGCATGGCTTTTCAGCGGCATCATGCAGTAAGAATATAATGTTCCATATATGATACTCTCAAAACTCCCAAATGTGAAGGATATTTCAAAATATCTGAGACTGTTTTGTCCATTTTATATTCCCATGCAACATTTTTTCATCAATTTATTCAGGTTATTGTTATTAAGGTTGGTTGTATTATAGCTAAAATCTTCAATGAGTAATACAATTTTATGTAGCATTTGTTGATTGTCTAGCATCATACATACAGAAAATCTTAAGAAATGTTTCTCTTTGTTTACCTTTAAGAAAAGGTTGCATATTATCCAAGTTCTAGTTTAAATAATTAACAAACACTTTCTTAGAGTATAAGTGTCTGTGCAAACTGCAGTTTCAGCCATTTCTTCAGACAACCTTGTTTTTTTTTTCCCTGACAGAGGATGACTATGGATATCCCTGCTTTTTTCTTCCTTTAGCATATATACTTTTGGTCTTCTCTACATAGAGCCAGTGCACAGAAACCAAAATTATTTGAATAGCTAGCGTCTGATTTAGAAAAAAAAAATCAGTGAGGCTGCACAAATGATTCAGCATTTTCTAGCCCTGAGGCTGGTTATAAACAGCCTGTTACAAAATAAGTACACAACATGAACATCAGCAGAATTGCAGTTCAAAGACAGCACTGTTGCATACCACGGCTGTCTGCAGAAAAGATTCAATTTTTTGTTGATAATGGAGTACTTCAGCATGTGAGAATGGCTGGTCTGCATTTATGGATTCATGCCTTAGCATTCTGTCAGTAGTATAGTATAGTCAAACGCCAGTACCACACGCGCACACACACACACACACACACACACACACACACACACACACACACACACACACACCCACACACACACACAATAACTTTAATCAGGTTTCCAAATTATCACCCTTAATCAGCTGACATTGCTATAGTAGGATGGCAAAACCATAATATTATCCATGAAAAATAGCACATGCACACAAACAGTCATATACTTTGGGATCTATGTGCACGTTTATATGTAAATGCTGTAGTTCTATGTATAAAATTTTCAACACTTGCCATTGTGTGGGAGACTTTGAAAACTCTTGTGCAGGATAACAGCAGTACAAGCAAATATTGGTGTGTGGGATAGCAGGATGTTGTACATTTCTGAATCACTCACACTCTTATGAGCCAACAAACATGAACTTGAGCACTAACACAGAGCTGCTGCTAGCACTTCCAGTGTCCTGTGCCATTTCCCAGTCTAGCACCTCCCCCAGCTTACATTGAGGTGATGCAAAAAAAAGAAATAAAGGCCTTCCTGCACTTAAGTACAAAATTGTCCACTAACTCATAATTAATAAAAAAACAAGAGCTCTTCTGTAAACTGTAGCAAGCTATAGCAAGTTGCTTCCTAAAGTGTATAGCATAAAATGAGCACAAAGTTACTTCAGTCCAAATGACAAATACAAAAACAGCATTCAGTCCTGAACATTGGTAATACAGTAAAAATGACTGCACACTCCTTCACTTTGCACCAAGAGTAACTGCCACCTTTGCACCACCATAGCTGCACTCTGCACTAGTAAATAGGAGTGGATAAAGACTGTACTAAAGTAAATTTCTAATTGCCTTATCTGTTTATGTATTTAAGCCTCAATACACATTGCATTATGTGAACCCAGTGAACAACATGGCACAGCTGTATACATAGAGTGAGCTCACAAGTGATATGGTACATGTATGGTATCACCTTCTGCTGAACTCTCAGCAGCATTGTATACCTCTCATTGCATGGTGTGCTATTCAAAAAGAAGATTCAGTGTAGTATTTTACTCTGCAGAGTTTTGTAAATTTAAGCCACCTATAGCATCGTGTGACTATGCAATACTTTACATGGATCTTTAACTTGTGTACCTTATAACCTCTATATTGCCATCACTACAGTATGACTGCCTGCAGTGCTGTTTTCTTTTCAGCCCCCAGCCAGCAGATATGTGCATCTTTTAAGGAATATAACTTCCCTGTCTGAGTGTTTTCAGCTGTAATATCTTCGATGTTACACTCTGCAGTGATGGGCTCCCATGCTATGTACTAGCCACACTTTATAAATATATTAATGGAGTTAAACAATCATATTTCTTTTTTATTGCAATTTTAAAAGGATAATGATTATCTTCTTCTTCTGGCTTTTCCCAGTTAGAGATCGCCACAGCAGATCACCTGTCTACTCATGACTTGCACTAAAGTTTTACAGTGTCGAGTTGCCAGCCTGGCACTCAACCTTCCACAGAAGGCTCACATGCATGCACTCACACCTAGGGCCAGTTTGGAGTGTCCAATCCACCTACAGCATGTCTTTTTGGGATGTGGGAGGAAACTGGAGCACTCAGAGGAAACCCACACGACCACAGGGAGGACATGCAGGCTCCGCATAGAAGGCACCCCAGCCGAGGATTGAATCAGAGAACCTCTTGCTGTGAGGTGGCAATGCTAACCGCTGCAACACCATGGCTGCTGTAAAAGGACAATGATTATATTACTGCTAAATGGTCTATATCATATAATTAAAGTTTAAAATATACGTAATAACATACTGTTAATTATTATATTAAACAGAACAGTAAGAAAAATGAAAGACATTAACAGAAAAGGAAAACTATAAAAAAAATGTATGTAATAAATAATTATATAAATGAAATATACAAATCACGCAAGAAGCAGAATTTAGCCAAAATAAAGTATATACAGTTTTAAACTTATGGTTAAATTACTGTAAGTCACAGATTAAAAAGCAAAACACTATCTAGAATGGTATTTTTTCATTGAGTCCAAATTTAGGAAAATATTGATTGTTAATTTTATCAATTTTTAAAATATAATTTTATTACAGATCTTTTCCATGGACATTTGACAAAAAGTGTGTGTGCGCATGCACATGTTTGTGTCTGAGGAGAGAGAGAGAGAGAGAGAAGAAGAGTCTCAAAAAGAGGAAGGTTCTGATTTTTTCAATTTTTACTTATGTTTTTGCAAGTTACTGGCCATGGACATCATAACAGAGATTGGTGGGGCATATACCCACATCCAGGAATAAAGATATTAAAAATGTTCAAAATTATGGTTTATTCAAACTTGTTAGATGTGAAATATTTTGAAAACTTGCAAAAGCTTATATAAACACATGCAGGAGAAAATGCGTTCCCAAATTTTCTTTTGCTTTATGTGTACAGCACATGTAATTATCATTTTTAGACATGTAAAATATGTTTTTTGTTTCACAGAGTGAGAAGGAGTATATGAATAAATTGCAATGCAAACATTTTCCAAAATAAAGAAAATGTTGTTTGAGCTAGAAATTTCAATATATCTTGCTACTGACTATTTTTCAAGATTAAAAGAGTTAATCTTGTTTTCAGTATGAAACAGGAATGACTGATTTTGATATAATAGATAAGGTTGATTAGTTTTTCCTGGAGTCTATAATTATAAAAGTTATGAGTGCTATTTTCTGTAGAGTAGAAATGGCATACCTTTTTTACTTTAAAAATTTCTTATGTGATGACTATCTAACCACGATCCCTTATATACATTTATTGTGTGTATAACATTTTCCAATTTCCTTAGCTTTTGTTAAAGTGACTATTAAATGAAGGCTTCATAATTCCATTTCTTTATTTGGAATCACTACTTGTATGACTAAAAATCAGTTTCTGTATTAGAAAGAAAATAGAGTATTTCAAATAAATATTTTATAAATAAAATTTTAAAATGTTTCAAAATCAGTTTAATGTAACTAGACTCTGTGAAATAATAAAATATTATGTAATTTAATAAAATATTTATGATTATATTATTGATTTTAATGTACAAATGTAAGTTTTCAATTTCATTATTATATCATAAAGCTATATACATGTCCCTAGTAGTATCATACATGGGATGTTCCCATTACACAAGGGTTTTAAATAAAATGTTAATATAATGGTATTATGTGTATAGTTCACAATACCTTCCAACAAGGGCTTTATGATTTTTAATGGAATTCACAGCATAATAGGAGAATATAATATAATTACATATTTGTATCACTTTGATTTATACGGACTGCTATAGCTTGCAAGGAAATACATTTTCAGCGCAATAGGAGAATATAAAGATAATAACCTATCAATCTGATTCTTTTATGTTTTTTTTTTTATTTGCTTAGTTAATTAGTTTTCTTGATTGGGATAGTCTTACTGTACAAGAAAAGCCCAGTAACTTCATCTTACAGCTGGAAGAAAAACAGGTAGATTAGAAGAAATAGGAGGAAGTAGTGTGCATTAGGATGAGGAGGTAAGGATAGATGACAAGGAGAATGGAAATTTTTGGAAGTTAGAGGAAAAGAGGGGAGATATATGTGGAGAAATGGAGGTGAGATAGCAGAGATGTACAAGTTTCTTGAGGTTTATGCTTAAGGTATCTATAAACTAGGTATCTTATAGACATGGCAGTAGCTTGAAGGTTCCACATTATCCTGCTGAGGTGCATGAATACAGCTAGTAGTCAGTCAGGGGATGTTTTAATTTGGATTTGAAACTTTTTAGGCTATTTGTTTCAGTAGAAGTGGTAACTTTTTCCGAAGTTTGATGACGTAACTTGTATAGGCAGCATCTCTTGTAGCATTGTTTAACTTTGTGATGGCCAGAAGAAGGTTTTTACTGGTGTATATAGCTCTGCATATTACCAAAAGGTACAATGATCAAGGTTATACATACAATTATGGTTGTCATGTAGCAGTAGATTAGATGTTGTGATATTTCTGACCATTGCTGCTGTTTTAATGTGAGACAGTGGTGAGTTCTATATGAGTGGTTTGTAGTAGATTTTGTTACTTTATTGCTGCATTGCAAGTTTGTAAATGTAGCTAATGCTTATATGAGTCCATGAAGGAAGTAAGCCTTGGCAATGGTTTTACTTGTTGCACCATATAAATATGGCCTTGATTAGTAGAGATTTTTTTTTTCTTTCTTAGTCATTTGCTGTGTGTGTTGATCAAATTCCAGGTTGGTATCTACAGTTATACCTAGTACTTTGAATGAGTTACCTTTTCTATATGTGTATATGGGCTGATTTTACATTAAAACTGTGTTTGATGACAGATAATTGTTGATGTGTGAATAACATTCAATTGCTTTAAATAACATTAGTTTGCTTTACTTAAGGTTTAAAAGAAGCTTTGCACTGGTTAGCCAGGATTCTTAAGATGAAATTTAAGCTTGGGTTATTTGTTCAAAGTCTTGTAGGACTTTCTGAAGTGCAGAGGAGAGTAGAGTCATCTGTATACTGCACAATGGTAGATTGCCTGGTAGCTGAGTGGAGTATTTTTCTCTAAATATATTAAATAGAAGTGGACACCTACAGGTAAAGAATGGAAATAGAGAAGGTGGGTTGCCATGTTATAACCTGTTGTTTGTTGAGAAAGCAGCTATTGAACTAGGATAGCACAGGGTGGGAGATGCCTAGGTAGGAGAGTTTGAGTAGTGGTTTAGGACGAGTGAGTGTCAAATGCTTTAGATAAGTCAAGGAAGATAGATTAGACAAAGTGCATGCATTTCTATGATTGTGTCGGTGAAACATAGAAGGGCAGTTGTGTACTTATCTTCTTTTTGGCTTACTGTTTACCAAATATGTAATCTCAAAAATGGTGAGAAGAAAAACTTGCAAAATAACACAAACATTTTTTGCAGGAGGCAAACCACACTGCACCCTGTGCACCCACCACATGATAAATAAAAACTCCATGACTTGACAACAGTATAGTGAATGGAGGTACATCCTGAAAAGTGTACAATGTGCGCAACACATGATTAAACACACCTCAACATAAAATCTTCAGTATCAAAATGGTCATCAAAAACACGGTGATTTATTGGCAAGCCCTTGATTAGTAGTGTCTGTATGGATTTCTCTAGTAAGATTGCAATAGGGCTGCAGTTAGAAAATTTGGTTGAATTTCCTCTTATTTGTAAGGAAATGGTATAAGATTTTTTTCCGGAGGATTGGGACATGGCAGGGTGTGTGAGAAGGAAATCACCAGGTAAGTGAAAAAACAAAATAATATTTTCCTTGACTATGCTGTTGTTGGAAGTGGTTTATTCACAGGGCTGAAAGCATAACAGCAGTCTGTATAAGGTGCTTAGACACGCTATAAAAGTGCTAGTACTTTTACAAATATATAACCCATGGTAATAATATAGGATGCAGAGTGAGCTGTTATGTCAGCATAACGTCAGGTAACCTGGAGCCTTAAAAGAGGATATCGGAGGGAGGGATAAGAGATTTCAATATTTTTAATAATATCATCAGGGCTGTTACCGATTTTGACTCAAAACCTTTGGTTTAATTTTTCCAGGTGTTTTAAGTTGCTTGTACCATTAAGGGATCTGACCCTATTCCTAAATCAAGTTACAATTAGATTTCATGAAATTAGTATTGTTTCAGTGTTTGAGTACTGTTCTCAACACAAGCAATGTACCCAGAATCACCTCCTCCTGTGATTTCATGCTAGGCTACATATATTGGAAACACATTTAAGTATGATTATAAATTATTTTTATCAGACCTGTTGCTACTGCTAATATTGAAACTGTCTGGTAATCTTTTTTTTTTTTTTTACCACATAGCTCTCATTTCTTCTTGCACATCTTTGTATTTTAGAATTTTCAGTCTCTGTGTATGTAAGACACTATAATCACTGGTGTACCAATCTCAGTGATCAACATTACTTTGTCTTTTTTGATGGACTGCTATATATCTGTTTCTCACATCTGTTTTATGAATTGCTTGTTAGTGGTTAATCCCATGCAATATAAACCTCAGTTCTCTATAATAATTTGTGGGTCATGACTCCAGTGCTTCTCGGCTACTTCTCTATTGTCGTTTTTGCAGAATACTCAATGCAGCAGTCTTGCCACATTATTGTGCATCTCAGTATACAGGCTCTGCCACAAGTATTTCTCACCCGGCAACAAGACATGCAACTGTTTCCATTTGTTTTTTTACAGAACCTGCATCTGTCTGTTTCTGTAACATTTTCAATTAACTTTCTAAAAGTTCTTGTAGGTCACCATCCTAGGCCACTATTATTAGCATTTCATCTTTTGGTTACAATTAGCCTCCTGTTAACTATTCATGTATCAAATCTTGGCTGTTCCAGAAGATCTCTTTACTTTCCACTATATTTATGGATTTCCCATTTTTTTTTCCTTTTTTATCTGTTTTCCTATATTTTTTATTTCTTGGGACTTTCAATGGCTGTCTGATTTTTGTCTTCTTTGGTTTGATTTACATTTCCAATTTATTCCAAAATGCCACTGCTAAACTAAGCATAGATGTAATCTCTGGGTTCTCCTCATGTTTTTAAACTTTTACAGCATTTGGATCTGATATGTATGCAGTCACATGATCACAGATCTATATATGTAGTCAGTTTTGAGGAGGCCCATACCTCCTTTAGAGTGAGGAATATGTAATTGTGGTATAGATTGATTTTTACATATATCATTTGGTAAGCATGAAGCATTTTTCTTTTTCTTTCTTTTTTCATGTTCAGTTGAGCCAATACTTTTAAAGGTCAATCAGTCACCCAAAGCTGTAAGTTAGAACAGGATGAGCAAATTGTTTATAGCTTGAACTTTATTCCTGAAAGTGAAGGCAGTTTTCTGTATTAACTTTAGTCTTCTGAAATATTCTGTACTGAGCTTTATTGTCATTTGTTAAATATTTATACACTTTGTCCTGTTCATGTTTCTTTTATCCCTTTCTTGCCCCAAGTTGAGGTGTTCTTGGGGCTGCAGATTTCCTTTATTTGGATGTTTCTTTTGCACATTTATAAAGATCAGGTATCATTCTTATACCATCTGAAAACATTTTAACTATTTATAGTTGTGTTTTCAGCTCCCCTTCTGATGAACAATACAATTTTAAGTCATCCACAAAAAAGTAGAAGAGAAGTCTTTAATCAAGAGTACTTTCTAAGAACCAAATCTAACCATAGCCTAATCTGTTCAGTTTACAGCTAAATGGGTTAGAGGCAAAACAAAACAACAGGAGAAAGAAGGAATCACCTTCAGCTATTCTCCTTTTAATTTTTATGTGTGGGATAATAATTTGCCGTTTGTCATGACTCAAGTGCAAGGTGATTTGCCACTGTTTTGTGGTAACTGTAATGTAACTAATAGTGTAGGGTGTATCTTATATGTCAGTGAGGATTCCTTTATCCATAAATGATTTTTTGTAGTCTCTCCATAATAAACTTAAAATTCTTCCCCATTTTACAACTCTTTATCAGTGCTCTTCTATTAAAAAAATGCCCTTTCTTTCATTTCTCTTCATTTTATTACTCTTTGTTATGTTGCCATAACTGATTTTTTTTTCGAAATGACTACAAACCTTGTCTGTACTAATTCAAGCATATACTTTGTATAGTGTCAGGATGCAAGTTATTGATGTATAGTTCTTCCACTCTGAGAAATAGTAGCATTTTTTCCTGTTGTTAACCAGGTTGGTGTCTTATTCAGGATCCACATATGTTATTCCTGCTAAACGCTAAATATCTGTGCATAGATATGACTACCTTTAACCAGAGGTTAGTTACTGCAACTGGGCTTTTCCATTTAGGAGCTTCTCTTAATTTTTTTCTCAGTTTTTCTACCTCTTATTTCATCCCATGTCATATTTGCTGCATTAGAGCTCCATATTGTTTTGTTTAATTCTTCTACCCATTCAGCGTCTTTGTTATGCTCAACAGGCTCTTCATAAATACTTCTCCCAAACGTATCTATTTCTTTGTGGTGCTGTTTCCATTCATTTTGCTTTCTTTACCAATTATACTTAAGTCATTAATGAGTTGCTTTTTCTCTAATTTCCTTTATATATTTCTGCACATCCTCTAAGCTTTTCTGTTTTATATATTATAAGAGTCACTTAATGTTGTTAAAACATGTATATTCTGCTGACTGAACTTTATGAGGCTTAATGTGGAACTTTAGTAAGCTCTAACTCTGGAAATGAAAAGTTAGTCTACACTAGCATGTTTAGCGTGTAACTACAGACTCGTTGAGACACATAACTTGCTTAAGTGATTATTTGTCGCTAGTTCAGTCTTTGCCATTCAATGTAGCTTAAATATCATAGTTAGTGTGTTAGTACAATCATCTAATTTGCTCATGTTTTGCTGTTGACTTATCGCTGTTGGTCGCATATAATTTGTATAGCCATCCCATTACATTTTCTCTCTCAATATATATATCTCCCTAGCCTTCCAACCTATTGTCCTGCATTTGCTTAGTGACTGTGCCCTGCTGGACAACTAAGGAAATAAGATAAAAAGAAAAGAACCTGTGCCTCATCCCCAGTACAAGAAAGAACCAAGCAACTCCCCAAGTATTTTTTCTCAAACTACGGAATCAAGAAAGAATGTGCCTTTGATGTGTACTTGCCACAATAACTATTATTGCCTTATCCCTACTAGGTGGTTGAGGATACTCAACACCAGGACAGCCAGCAGCAAACCTTCTTAACTCTGTACCCTCCCCATACTCACCCCTAATCCAGCCTTACTACAAGCTAGACATTCCTCTATCTGTTCTCCCCAGTTTTGGTATCTTCCATCATGGTTCACTTATGTAATTTCATGATTGACCACTAGATGGCAGCTTTTACCCACTCTTTACATCTCCCTTCAGCAGAATGAAATTATACCATCTTGACCATTTTGGAGCTCAACTTTATCAGTCCTAAATCTCTGTGAACCTCTCTGTTCCTTTCCCTATCACCCACTACTATAACTTTCCTTCACCCCTCTTGCATACTTTTCCTCTAAACATACCTTTCCACTCCACTGATTGTTTTTTGACTGACTTGGATTCTTCCTTCCCTTGGCACTACCCACTCCGTTTGCCCTATGGGCTCACTCTGCTCACCTACCCTGCCCCAAAATTCGACCCACCCCAGCACCTCTACTCTTATAGTTATGTAACCACTCCCACCACTTCCAATTACCCAGTCCACATAACCTATCACACCCCTTGTCAATCTCCTCCTACAGCCCAGCCCTCAAATTAAGCCTACCCCTTACTGTGTACTGCCCAACATCACTACAATCTACCCACATCCAAACAAGAGACCTAAACTCAATATCATATAACTAACGTGAATACCTACCCAATTAATGTCACCCATTATTACTATGCTTAACTACCACCATGATAGTAAACCTCTATCTTTACTAACTCAAACACTGCTGCTTATCACCTTAACTTGTCTAACCTATCTCACCCAACCTGTCAATGTAAATCACCCCCCACCATTCCACATCAGTACCCCATCCTCTTTAATGCATGCAAATGCCTCAACCTACATATCTCCCTCTATCTACCTCTTAAACACTAGCTTGCACTTCACCTACAAACTCTTACCCAGCTCTAAAAACATTACCCCCAACTACACTATCCACATACCCATAAAGCTCACTACCTGCAAACTACACTCCTAATAAACCAATTGCTTATTTCATCATCTTATCTCCACCCTTCTATCTGGGGACATCCACCCAAATCCTGGCCCCTCTCCAATACTCAATCCAGCCCCCCACCCCCTTCCTCCCCATGCAACGTGCAAAACCCTCCATTTCTCCGCTCTAAATGCTCAGCGCTTATCTAACAAAATTTCAAACCTTTATGCCTGGCTTTTCCATAACCAGACAGATATACTCTCCATCTCAGAAACCTGGCTTAAACCCCATATAAAACACTCTGAACTAACACCACCTAACTACCGTATTATAAGAAATGACAGAAAACATAAAAAGGAGGGAGAGTCACCCTCATATATTCATCGTCCCTCTTAGTTACCCCCTATACCAAACCCTTTTCCAATTTTGGTAATGCAGAATTAATACCAGCCCTCCTGCATTTAAATAACCAGAAACATATATGTATTCTCTCCCTTTATATTCCTCCTGGTGAAAATATCTCAGCCCTGGAAGATATTGTCTCCTGGTTCTCCACCAGCATTACACATGAGACCATAATCCTGGGTGATGTTAACATAAATTGGGCCACAATTCAATCTCCCACTAACTCAGTTAATATAAACTTATATAACTTTACCCAACTAATCAACTCAACTACTAGGCCTTGCAAAAACTCCCCTACTGGAAGTACAATAGACTGGATTCTAGTATCCCATCCTCATTATATTTTTGACAGTGGTACTATTCCTGAGCCACTAGCTGACCACTTGCCACTTTTGCCCACCGTCTTCCCTCCTCCATGCAACTAACTCACACCTATACTTTCACTCAGTGTTGAAAAAACTTTAATCCTAATAAATTCTCTAATGCACTAAAAAGTATAAATTGGGACCCATTGAAGACTCTTCCCTTAGAAAATGCTGTCACCTGTTTCAACTCAACTTTCACAAACCTGCTCAACTCCTTCGTCCCTCTAAAAACAAAATGTGCAAGAAGCAGTGCTGTACCATGGTTAACCAAGAATACCATAATCACTATATGACTCCAGGACAAAGCTTGGATGTGCTACCACAAAAATAATACTATCACCACCACCCTTAATGAATATAAAACACTACATAACAAAGTTAAAAAAAACTTATAATTTCAAACTGTAAAACCTATTTCTGTACTCTCCAAGCCAATCATAACACCAACCACAAAAATTTTTAGAACAGAATCTCCTCTCTCCTCAACCCTGGGAAAAAAGAAAACCCTGCCCTGACCCAGATGCCTTTCAGTTGGACCTAGCCACTCAATTTAACTCTTTCTTCATAAAGTCCATAGGCAAGCTAATGTCATCCTTCACCAACAATTCTGACACCCCTTCTCCACCTACACTTATCCCTTCCACCCCAAATATATCCAGCTCCCAAACACCTCCCTTCTCCAGCAACCCCATCCCCGTATCTATCATAAAAATGATGAAATACCATCCTACTTCCTAAAAGTAACCACAGAAGTCATTGCTCTCCCCATCACCATTCTAATCTCAGAATGCCTGGTTACCCATCTCTGGAAAAAGGCCTTTATTATCTCACTCCACAAAAGAGGCAACAACAACGACATTGCAAACTTCCACCCTATCACTATCCTATCCCCCATTTCTAAGCTTCTTGAAAAATGTATCCATCTATAACTCTTACTCTATCTCATTAACAACCAGCTTCTCACCCCCACACAACATGGATTTAGACCAGGTCATAGCACATCCAACACTCTCCTCTCCTTCTTAGAATTAGTCAACAAAGCCTGTGACTTTGGCCATATCATCTCCCCCTTCTCCTAGACCTCTCTAAGGCATTTGACACCATTTCTCATAGCCTCCTCCTTACTAAACTCTACAAACTAAATCTATCCTACCACTGTATCAATTGGGTCTCCATTTATCTCACTAATAGGCAACAAGCAGTGAGATGGAAAAAATCCACCTCACCTTTTCTAAATACTCCCACAGCTGTCCCTAGGGTCCTATTTTAGGCCCCCTACTATTCAATATATTCATAAATGACTTCTACCAAGCCATTCCTAACACCAGCCTCGTCCAATATGGTGATGATTCTACCATAATCTGCTCCTCTCCTTCTATCCCCCACTCAAACTAAATTAACATAAAATACCTTCTCCTCCACTGAGCAATGGATGCTAGACAACCATCTAGCACTCAATGCAACTAAAACTAAACTTATGATATTCACCACCTCCAAAACCACCACCTTAGATAAGCACTCATTCTTAATCACCAGCCAAAACAATACTCCCCTCATACCTTTCAAGTGTACCTCATTACAAGGAATGTACCTCATTTGGGGTCTTAAAAAGTTCATGTTCCTCAAAGTTCCTCAATGTTCCACATTGAAAGACTTTGTCACACATTCAGTGTTAGGAATTTTATTAATCATATCAATTCATTAAAATATCCTCTTTATAAGTAAAACCAGCATATTTTAACCATCCTATGGCCTTCCTAGTTGAAGTTGTTAGTAAGCCATTAGTATATGTTCCACATTTTGCCCATTTGTTCCACATTATGAGGGTTAGTGTTCCTCATTTTGGAGATGGAAGGTTGAGAGCTATGACTCCCCTAGATATTGTTTCCATAGCCAAAGTACTAGGAGTGCTCATGGACGATCAGCTAAAGTTTGATAACCATTTACAAGTAAATATAAAAAAAAAAAAACACAAAGAAATTGGTATGCTCTACAGTCACAACCGCTGCATCTCTCCCTCCACCAGGCTCAATCTACCAAACACATAGCTCATCCCATCCCTCCTATTTGGTACATATATCCTCACCAACCTGCAATCCTCTCAAAACAAAACTCTCCTCTTGTTGCAACAAGATATCAAAATTCGCAACAGGTCATAGAGCCACCTCCCACCACTTCATTAAAACTGCCCAATTTCCTTACCTATATCCAACTCATCCAAGCACACAAACTCATTTACAACTCCTCTCTCTGTCCCTCCCTTGCCACTATCTTTAAAATGGATGAACCTGATTGACTTCTCAGATCCAGTTCCCAAAAGCTAATTAAACTGCATAAACCTATGCATCCAGCTGGGAAACAACTAATGTCTTTCTCTCTACCATGCCTTTGGAATTCTCTCTAATCCATCATCTGTACCACTAACAGTCTCTACTCATTCAAAACCTTACTTCACTCACAGCTAACTTCACAATGGGAATGCTCCTGCTCCCATCCTACTTAATCCTTCCAACACTAAAGCTTATTGTCTAGAAACTACGGAATATCTTATAATAGCTTCCTATAGTTCACATCTCTAGTGACCTGGTGGATTAACAATTGTGAATATCACTAATTAATAATTAATCATACTGTATGAATTTTGTTAAATGTTCAATGAACTGTCACTATTGTAATTAAAAAAAAAAAGATATATATATATATATATATATATATATATATATATATATTTTTTTTTTATATAAACTTTCTGCTATTGTATTGTACTATTTGTTCTCATATAATATAATTTGCCAAATTTACTTCTCATGTGTACTTTGTATTCCTATGTTTTAATCTGTAATGTGAATTTGTATTTTTCTGGAGCTTTTCTCCCTAGGACTAATGGGCTCCTTGTGGCCCAATGGACTATCCCGGCAAACAAACTGCAAATAAATAAAAAATAAATAAATAAATATTAGTTTATTATTGGAAATAATGTGCATTTCCTAGTCTGTTGTGATATTGTTCATTGCTTTTACTGACTATATCTTTGAGTATTTTTGACCTTATCTATATTCTTCTAGCTGTTATACTTCTTGTCATAATTGCTTTAGAGTTTTCTCTATTTGATGTTTCATGGTGGCATTCTACTTATTCCGTTCCTTTCACTTTGTTACTCTTTGTTGTTTTGGTAGTACTTTATCTGTTATTAGTTTAGCTATTTATTTCTGTTATAGCACATTAATTTATCATAATATTCATGATTACTGCGTGGATCAGTTTTAACAATCTTCTCACATTTTGGGTTTTATTTACGTTTTATAATTCATTTCTGTCATGTACAGTGATATGTCTAGCTCCTGTAAATTAAGCAGGTCTTCAGTTAGATACTTTTGTTTTAGATTGAGATCATCTTCTTTGATTTTTTTTTCCTGCAATCCTCAAATCTATAAGGGTAATTAGAAAAAAAAACTTCTGAAGAAGATAAATTAAGAAAATAAAGTAATTCAAACTTAAGGTGTGTGACAAAAATAGTTTAGTGTTATAAATTTTTGTTTTCTTCCCCTTTTATTAATAATCTGAGTTTTGTAAATCATTTCTCTTATCTGTTAAATCAATAATACACATCAGATTTGGGTTAGACTATAAAAGACAAAAGAAGCAGTGTTGCCAAAATCATAGGACTGGTAGTTGTTGAAGAGTATATAAATATAAATTGTTAAATCAGGGAATCAAGTTCAATCTTCATGTCTAAGCTTTCTTCCAAATGTTGTCAGTAATGTCCGTATTAAAAAACATAGATTTAAAATAATTCTAACGATTTTTTCTATAGATGAAGATGTATATTTATAAATAAAAATTAGGAACAACTATCAGGCCTCTTTAAGATAAAATGTATGCACTTATTTAATAAATGAAGTGGCAGTCAATGGTTTCATCATTTGTTTTGCTAAGCTTTTTATTAACAAAAACTGAAACTAATGATTAAAACAGAAACAAGAAATGGTGCAATATGGAAAAATAAATATTTATGTCATGTACCTCAAACTTATAATAAGGATGAATAATAGAATTGCATATTCATAAGTAAATAGGGCGTACCCTACTACAAGTGTTCACATGCTTTTTTGCTATCAACAAACTTGCTCACTGCCACCTGCTTGAAAAGTCAAGTGCTCAAACTCACAAAAACATCTCCTGTAACTACTTAGCCCTCCCAACACCCTATCCTTCAGAAACAATAGCCCTACCTTATCCATAACTTTAAACCTAAACATCTTTCTCTCTCCCCATAACTGTAAAATGTGTTTCCCTCTCTGTAAAACTAACCCCTTCCTAAACCTAAATTTCCATTCTTTCTCCTTAAAAATGTCAAATCTCCTCCACTCCTCAAACCTAAAATCCTTGTCTAGCTACCTAAACCTAAAGCATCCTTTGAGACCATCATGCTAATCTACACTTTCATGTCCTCACCATGTCTGCCACATATACAGTATTCAAACCTGAAAAATATCTATGTAAGCTACATCAGTTTCTTGCCTAAACTCATCATATTCAAGTTTGAGCATGAAACGAGTGGCAACTTGCCTTTGTTTCAATCAGGTCCCTGGCTTTGAGACATTAGTATTTGAGCAATTGAGACTAACATGCTTGTAGAATACACAATAAATGTTGAATTCTAAAGTAATGCCATCATACATTTTTTAAATTTATATATTCCAGTAATTTGCACTTACAGGATTGCTTACACAAAAGATGATTACGATCAAGAAGCCTGAAGGATTTATAACAAGTCAGTCTTAAGGAAGATCAAACTAGAGCAAATAATACTTCATGAAGAATAATAAAGTATAGCTTATGATGAAAATGAAAATGTTGACATTTTTATTACAATATTAATGATTTGTTCAAGCAGAATAAACAAAGACAATGCAGATTATATACTAATTAAAAGAAGAGATTAGGATTCCAAGAAAAGTAAAAAAAAATACTGACATTTTCCTTAGTGCTCTTCTTAGTTCTATGATGGGATCATCCTTTTCCGTCATATTAGGCTTTACCAGAAGTATACCTTCCATCTGCCATTGATGTCCTCTGGATTTCTGAGCAAGCTGTTGCTGGCATCCCCTATGAAAGGAGGCTAGCTAACTTTTTTTTGTCTTTCCATCTTTTCCTAGAAACCTTACACATTTTCTTCCATGCACTGAGTCCACTTTCCAAAAGCTGGTAGATTGCACCTGATCCTTTGTTCTTTGCTATTGTAACTCCACTTTTAGCCTGTTTGTTAGCCAGCCAGTATTCCTTCCTAGCCTGCTCTGTCTTTTCTGTCTTTCACTTTTTCCTGCACTCCTTATTTCCTTTTTTAAAGAAGAAATTTAACATATTTACAGTATATGCACAGAAAGGAAGAAATAAGGAAGAAATTCAACATCACATATTGTTATACAATAAGAATACATTTAATCATCAAGGTAATATTATACAATTAAAACATTGAGTCTTGGTATTTCAATAACAACATTTCAAGGTTATCCCAACCACTAAAAGTCTTAGTATGATTTATAAATGTTATTCTGATTACTTATTTTTCAGTTTTATGTAGTATTGCTGTTAAATTAAAAAATTATTTGAAAGTAGGAACTGAGTTTGATTTCCTATTTTTGTAAAAACATTTGTAGCAACTGCCAAGACACTCCAAAACATTTTTTGCTCTTTTGTTTTTACAGATACAGGAAGTAGAACATTTGTTAGAATTACTGATCTAGTTAAACAATTATCAGATCATAATCCTTGACAAAACATACTTATCTTTTCCCAATATATATTTAACTTTTCACTATCCATAACCATGTGTATCAGTCAGCTTTGACATCTTTACTAGATCTCCAACAAACTGAAGAAATCATTTTACTAAACTTAGTGATTTTATAGGGAGTAACAAACATTTTGTATATATATTTCCACATAAATCCTTTCTGCTATAAACTAGACGTTTGACTGACTGGTTTAAGTAAAAATGTTTTATTGTTACCATCTGCTGAGTCACTCAATCCACTACTATATAAAATGCTCCCCAAACAAAATTATTATTATTATTATTATTATTACTATTATTATTCGTAATTAACTTGGACAAGCATCCTATGTAGGTCATTCTATCTTTAATAGCATTTATATTTTCATATAGTGGGTGGAATAGTGATCTGTTCCTCCTCACTCATATTATCCACAAATTAATTTAATTTCTTACTGATGGATAATATTAACTAGTTAGCAGATTCATCCAACTTATATTTTTTTATTAACTGTTCTGGTGACATAGTTTTCCCTTTTTCAAAACAATCAGATCATAATAGCAATCTGTTCTCTTTTAGTAAATTAATTTTGCCATTTTTCTGAGTGTGTAGAGGTGTGTGCAATGGGAAAGCACAACAAATTCCATTTTGATATTAATGGAGTTTTAAAAACATATTTCTTAACTGTTGTAAGAATTGGTTTCCTTTATGCAGAGCCTAAAGATTGCAATGAATTGTCTTCTAAGGTCAATTTTGTTAACCAGATGAAAGGACTATTAGATATTTCTAATTTATCATATTTAATAAACTTAAAAGAATTTAGTATAATCTGCTCCTGGATGGTATCCCATTGACTAGTGTAAGTGGAGTCTATCCCGAGTATAATAGAGTTAAAGCTTGCTGTAATAGAATAATATTCTACATCTGGGAAGCTAATACCAACATATTCCCATAATCTTATATGATTTCTAAAAACAATTGTCTTTTTAGCTTAACATAAGAATGAAGTTAACATTGTTTTCCATTTTCTTTAAAACTGTTCTTATCAGGTATTAAAACTATTGAATATATATGATCTCAGGTAATACAATCATTTTAATAAGTACCATCCTATCCTCAAAAGTAAAAAAAAAAAAAAAATCATTCCATTTTTAATAAGTAAGACTTCCTCAATTACTTTGTCAAAATTGTTATTAATAATTTTATTTACATCTTGTTATATTTGTATTCTTAAATATTTTAGTTTCTTCCTTACCAATTATATTTATATTTATCGTTAAACGTACCATCTAGTAATTGATTTAATACTAAAATTTCAGTTGTATTATTATTAAATTTTAGCAGTAATACTTCTTAAAACTTTTCAATTTCCCATCTATTTCTTTGAATATTTTAAATCTGCTACATTTAGTAAAATGTCATCTGCAAAAAGTTGTATTTTAGATTGACAATCTGTGTTAATCGAGAATCCATCATCTTTTTCATTACTTCTTGTACTAGGCATAGTTTTTATTCAATGGGTGTGAAAGCCACACATAACTACGGGCTAAAAAAAGCCACATAAACTATGGCTAGGCTTATAAATGCCCTTAGGCAGATAGCCTAGTATGAACCTATGAACCTATGAACCTATTAGCTAATGGTTTAATAACTAATGCATTCAGCAGAGGAGACAAATGACTCCCTTGATTTGTGCCTTTGTTTAAAGCGAGTTCTTGAAAAATGTAATATGCAATATATGCTTTGGAGTCTCTATGCATTTTTTAAATATTGCAATAAACTGTTCTGGAAATGCATACACTTCTAAAGGTTTAAACAAATAATTCCAGTCTACAGAATAAAAAGCTCTCTTGCTATCTAAGCTAATTCAGGCCAATTTGTAGTTCATTCCCTTTGCTAAATCTAAGATAGTTATTCGCCTTTTTATAGTATTGTACAATAATCTTTTGACATTAACTCCTGCTTGATCTTTATTAATTATCTACTATATGTCTTAATCTTGTAGTGAAGATGGCAGTGAATATTTTATAGTCTACATATAATAATGAAATAATGAGGAAACTAACTTATTACCATTTCCTTGTTTACGTGTAAGTGAGCTCACAGAAAATTTCCATGTGGTAGGAATTATTTTGCCTCTGTGAGTTATTCTGAAAATGCTACTTGGTAATTCTACAAAATTTAATGGAAGCAGACTATATAATTTCATACTCAAATCATCTTTCCTTTTTTATAAAGCTTCTTTAACTTCTATCAGGGTAATATGCTTATTTTGTTGGGCATGAAATTTATTAGTAACATTTTCTTTAAATAATTGTTGATTTTGTAATCAGGATTATTGTTTTAATGTTGGTTAAGATCCTTGTGGAATTTTTAAAAATATTAAGGATTTCTTCTATGTCTAAAGTAAGCTTATAAGTGTGAAGATTTTTGGATATTATTGATCTGTGCCTTTTTGCTTAACATCTTACTTATATTAATTAATCTGTGTAAACATTTGGAAGTCATTGCACAACTGTGCAATTTTCTTTTTCTAAAACTATCTCCAACTTATGCATTAAAACTGTTTTGATATTTTGTCATTAATTTTTATGACTTCAGTATTATCTAATTTCTTTTTTTGTTTGTTTAAATCTCGCTTTGTGCATTTCATCTTATAATTCTAAAAGCTCTTTATTCCACTCTTTTATTTTATTACAAGCCAGTCTTCTCATTCTATCTTTAATATATATTTTTAAGGAGTCCCCTAGTATGAATTTACTAACCTGATCATTATCATTCAAAGATAAAAAGAAAAATCTCAATTTGTTTCTTACGGTAGCTCTTAAATGCTTTTGATTTCTTCATATCTACTAGGATTCTAGAAATCTAAAATTTCCTTATATTCATTACTATATTAATACTTAATGCATTATGATCAGGAAAAGGACAAGAAATAGTTTTAAAAATAATTAACTTATTAAGTAAATCTATAGAGACATAAATCATATTGGTTCTAGTTTGTGCCCCACATGCATAAGAGTAATAAGTGAAGTACAATGACTTACCTTCTGCTTTTACTAGTAAAGCAACTAAATCAGTATTATTAATCAAGATATTTAGTGCTTAAGCTGATGACAGTATTATTTCTATCTTCTGTTCATTTACATCTTCTATACTAGATATGCAGTTAAATCCCCCATTAAAATAAATCTACCCTCCCAATGACTTTGTAATCATTTTAAGTGATCATAGCCACTCCTGCACCTATTCCAGGGATCCAGTAAAAAATATCTAGTGTATAGAGTTTATTATATTTAATTATTACAAATGTATACATTAATTTGGGCTCATTAATGGATTCCATGACCTTAGGTATTACAGTAGATTTTCTCTAAAGTATAGCAGTTCCTCTCCTCTTTTTATTAAAAGAAGCACATGATAACATTTCATAACCTAAGTTATTTAAATATTGTATATCTTTATCTATCAACTGAGTTTCATATATTTAATTTGAGATATCTTGTTAATGATTTCTTTTTGTTGCCATTATTTAATCTATTTGCATTAATAGATAACAGATTAATGCTATCCATACTGTATATTTACAATGATTACTTAAGGCAATATGTCACGTTTATCCACATATTAATTTAATTATATAAAAGAATCTAATGCATTTCTCCAACAATATCTTAACATTACACATATTTTTAATTCTTCCTTTTCTGCAGTCTAAACTACTAAAACCCATAAATAACAAAAACAAAGACAGATTTACAGCTAAAACTATATATATTGCTGGTAATACATGACCTACCATGGATAACAAAGTTCCTAGTTATCCTATCAAATAGATAAACTAGTGTATTATCTGTCGACCTACCAATACCTAAAACTTCATCAAAAACTAGCCAAATGTTAGTTTGACTTACAAATAATTAATATAATAGTATATATATGTCATAAATAAGAGACTATTAATTTAGTTATATATTTTGCCATTTAAAACTATTCAACCATTACTACATAAAAGTTTAATAATCCTAAATAGTATATACCAATTTATGTAATAGTAGTATAAATTATCCATTAAATATCCCTACATTATTTGCTCATTCAACATTATTATAAATACCTCTCTAAATAAATATGTATAACAGACTGGGACCTTAAGATTTAAAGCTACCAGTAAACTTACAGGTGACAGGTAATCTTATCATACTAAACTATATTAATCAATATATATATATATATATATATATATATATATATATATATATATATATATATATATCAATTGTGCAAAAATACACATGCATATTTTATAGATCTAACAAAACCTCTGAAATATTTTTTAAATCTCAAGTATCAGAAAATTGTATAAGACAAATATGAAACTATTTAAAAACTATTTTTGCTTGATAAACTATATCATAAAAATACGGGCATTACTGACGTCAAAAAGAATGTCTTACTATTTTTATGGAGTCTAAAAAAAGATTTGCAGTCTATATTGTATTCAAAAGCCAAAATGTGTTCAATTCAAATTCCATTTTACCTTCCCATTTTCAAAAATATTGAAAAGCCTACTTGACTTTCTATCAAAATGGGTTCACTGATTCAGCAATAAAATAGTCAAATTTCAGTTTTGACTTATGAAATGAGTCATTTCAGGTAGTCCTAGCAAATGTGATAACATACATGTAAAAGGCTTCACAGTTCACATAACTAAGCTTCAAATTTAAGCTTTCAGATTATTTTCAAATATTTTTGTGATTTCTATGTAAATTACATGAGATCTTGTACATTTACATTTCTGACATATGTAGGTATAGGTAATAGACGTCTTTCTTAAAAGCAGTTTATTTAAATATATTTTTCTGTCTAATTTTCACATTACTTCTACCTTATATTATATATGCTGTAGTTCTAAAATATCCCATCAAAGAGCTATTTAATCATCAAGATTATAATATGTACATGTATTTCTTAAATTATTGAAACTGCTCTTTTATTAATCTTACATAGTAGATATGGAATTCCTTGTGCATATGCGTAATATTCATAAAAGGTTTACTTTTATTAACTCTAGTATTACAAGCAATGCCAAAGATATACAAAAGAATTCCTGCTTGTTTAATTTCAAAGTCTGTTTTAAGCCTTTGTGAACTGCTGCTCTGATGTAAGTTTCACATACTGACATCAGAATTTGACTATAGCATGTGAAAATGACAACTCAACACACAGCAGTTGCTAATTTCCTCTGTAAGTTTCTCCTTCCTCTTAGTTCTTTTAAGCTGTTCTATTCAGTAACAAACATTTAACTTTATTTCTTTTAATTAATATGTATATGTAATATGTATACTTAGACTTAACAGCATAAGCTATTAACATGTGAAATGTAAGCAAATTATAAGTTACAATATCTCAATATAAAACATTACTATAGTTTTTGTCTTACCGATTCTTTCGTTAAACGGAGCAAGAAATGGACTTCCACCAAAGCAGGCAGCCTTAAATAAAAGTAACCTTAAGTAAAACCAAAATATTTATTGGAATGTAAGTTAAAAGCATCCTTTGGCAATGTCATCTATTTAAGATTTTAATTGGATAAAATGCATTTTAAATAGGTTTACTCAGGTTTCTTGTAATTAGGATCTGAAGAAGGTTATTTACCAAAATCACTTATCCTACCATACAGCCTGAGGGCATCTGTTTTTAACTTGCATTCCAATAAATATTTTGATTTTACTTAAGGTTACTTTTATTTAAGGCTGCCTGCTTTGGTGGAAGTCCATTTCTTGCTCCATTTTAGTTTTTAATTGGACTTCCTTTGGCGGTACTACTATCTTGTTTCTTTGATCCTTTAGTTAAAGGACAAGTAAAAAAGTGTTATTTTGAGTACATTTCTCACATATATACTTGAAAAATTAAAGAAAAAGAAAATTATTTTCTTTTTTCACAGACCATATGGATGAGCTTTGACACAGATTTTCTTCAGGAAAGCACAAGGCAGAAAGAATCCAGCATTCTGACAGAAGTGTACCATTCTTTTGTTCTCAGTCTTTCTCTAATAAGTGTCAGTTGCTTCATAAATGACCCATGAAATGAAAATCACCAGTGGGCATATTCATTAAAGTCTAAATGGTCCACAAACACCATGTGTGCATTGTAGCATAAATTCTCACTGTTTTGAATTCAGTAAGTGTTCCTGGATAATGCCGAAATCTGAGCACTAGAAAATGTACACTGATGAAATCAAGAGCTTATACATTCCCTGATGCCTGGCCAGCCTTTTAGATTTCCTTAGACTGTCCATACTGTTGAAAGAAATCTTTTCATCTCCTGTAAAAGAAAAATGACACTTGTCAATACAATGTGCCTCTGCCAATAAAAGCCAAGAAAAGCAAGAGATAATACTGGGATAATACACTGTCAAAATGTTATACAGTGCTTTACTTTAAAATGCTGCCTCACTCTTCCTACACTTTGCCTCCCATTGGTTTAGCAGGCTTGAGACATTTTTCTGCTGGTCACTGTACTGAGAACTGGACTGCTAAAGGGCACATCTCTAAACTGGAAGAATGCAAAGTTCCTGTAATCACAGCTACACAGGTAAAAAACACACTCTCCAAAGCCAAGAACACAGCACCCATGGGACCTGAAAACATCCCAGGCTGTGTTCTACATGAACTACAGAACAAATTGGCACCCCTCCTAAGTACCACGGACCCTGGGAACTTCTGCCCCATTAGCCTGACGAGCCTGGTCTGCAAGGCTATGGAATGTATCATCATGGACCGTATAAGCAATGACATTGGTAATCGCCAAACTCTGTACCCTGCCCAGTTCAGGTTTGTAAAAGGCAGATCATGTCTCCTAAACCTGATAGACTTCTTTAAAGCGGTCACCAAAGCCATAGTTGAGGGTAAGGTGGTTCACACAGCCTAGCTAGATCTTGCCAAGGCTTTCAGTACCATCCCCCTCTCTGGAATTAAAGATAAAATCACTAAACTAGCTATAAATCACTATGTCACAAGATGGGTTGCCAACTGGCTCACTGACAAAACCCACACTGTGAAAGTAGCAGACTCCAAATCCAACTTCAGACCAGTGACAAGTGGAGTACCACAGGGTTCAGTCCTGGGTCCTCTCCTGTTTGGTATCCATTTCTCTGAAGTACAGGCTAACACAGAAAGTTTTGGCTAACGAAGTTCACAGATTACTGCAGACTAGGAGCCATAATCAAAACTCCTAATGATGTGGACATCCTACAAAAGGGCCTTACTAAGACAGATGCCTGGTGTCAAAGCCATGGCCTCAAGCTCAATGCCAAATAGTGCATTGTCATCCCTTTTGGTAAAAACTCTGTACCCATGAACTACCACATAGGCAGTAGTCTACTTAACACTGAAAGTGTGATAAGAGACCTTGGGACACAGGTGGACAGTAGTCTCTCCTTTGATAATCATATTGCCATGGTAGTCATGAAATCTTTCAACTTGGCTCATCTCATCACAAAAGGTTTCTCATTCAGGAAAAAAGAAGTCATTGTTCCCCTCTACTCATCACTCATTGGACCCATTATATGGTATGTACCTCACAAGACATCTACAACAACTGGAAAGGCCGCAGAAATACCTCACAAAGAAGATTACCAGCCTCAAACAGATGCCCTATGCAGACCGTCTCAAAAAGCTCCAGCTTTACTCCATCATGTATCGCCTACTCAGAGGCGACCTCTGCCTAACATACAAAGCTATGTCCAACCCAGAGCTGTTGGACATGCTCCACTTAAAGAAATCCCAATCCCTCTGAGCTACACGCTCTAGGGATCTAAACCCTGTCACCACAATAAACAGAACATGGTGGAGGGATAGATTCCTGTCCTAGAGACTTCCCATACTCTGAGACAAACTACCTATCTATATCAAACAAAGCTCCTCATTAGCACTCTTCAAGAAAAATCTTGATGATTGGATGGGAGATAGGAAATTCACCCTGGGGATACCTTCTGTGGCTCTGCTCGACAGAGGTACAGGAAAATGATTTTCTTGGGTGGCGAATGCAAGAGTACCATTTGGCTAGGCTTATATAGGCCCTAGGGCCAATAGCCTAGTACCTACCTATGAACCTATGATAACATGACCACTCACCATCTGGTCAAGCTGGTGCCAAGCATTAGTGTTACATAAAATCCTACCATAATTGCCTGGCAGACACTCCTAATAGTCACTACACAGCTTAGAGAATAAGACTTTTATCTTTTGGAAACACCAGAGAGAAGGCCTGCTAAATCATGCACCTGGAGAGGCTATACTCAGACAGGTCAGAATAAGAAAAAATGGTAGTTCATACATGTAGGTACACATTAAGGACACTATGCAATGTGCAATATTGGGCAGCATGAGATTTCTCTGTAAACTATCACTGCAGCACACTGCTGGTATTAGGAGCTTCATAGTGTCTGTGTACAAGCATGTGTTGCCCATGACCTTATAACCTACATGGGCAATCATGGTAGCACTGGATGTGGATGACAGTGCAACATGTTATGACAGTGACTCACAGATAATGATACTAAGTTAAATCATTATCATAATTACCATACTATACTTTGCATAAAAATAATGGTCACATTATTATGGGAGATAGTATAGGGTAGGTAATTGAGTAAAAAGAATTCCAAGGAAAACGTTTGTGCTGCAATATAGTACAGTAAAAGAAAAATAACAAGATGGCTGATAATAAACCTCAGTGCATACATGGTAAAATGAAGCAACAAAAGCATACACTAAACAGAGACTGAGGTAACTTAGCACAAGGACATGACAGGTTACAGTTCAGATGAAAGGGTTTATCCTGAATCCTAACAGGGAACAGAGCAGAAGGGCATCAGAGATTATGGATCACTTGTAGGGGGCTCACCCTGAAGTAAACCTTAGTACATGGACATGAACGTTTACTGTCTGATGGGGCACACTTTATCCTACATGCACAGACTGGAAGCCAAGATACAGGGAGACACTACCTCCTGTATATAGTCAAAGGAATGGCACACATAGTGAAGGGAGTACCAGATCTGCACTGTAGCACTAGTCAGCAGCAGAGAACTTTTAGACTTTAAGCAGTGGTAATGCATTCACCAGTATGGCACAGGATGGTAATGGCACATTTAAGGAGAGGTGTGTGTCTACCAAATGAATGCACTGGAACAGTGCTGAAACATGAGTGTTTGCCTGGGATAGTTATGCTCAGTGACCCACACATGTAGCCCACAGATGTATATTTTTTTTTCATTGGAACAAAAAGAACTGCAATGGCAAGAAAAGTTTATCACACAGGATGCAAAGGTGTCACTTAAGCCCATATAAACACAAGGCATATGTATCCATGTAAAGGGGAAAATGGACATAGCTTTCCAGGACTGGTTGTGGCAGAGAATAGAGCAGAAATTCAGTGAATTGGGTCACCATAATAAAACAGTAGTATAGGTGCACTGCTGGGTTACTAAAATATGGTATGACAGAGTGATATGGCACATGACATTTCCAGGGACAAGAACATGAGTGGACTACCAACACAGAAACCACCATAGAAACTGGAAAACCTCCTAGTTAATCTTGTAACCTTTTTTTGGGCAGGAAAAACCTCATACTTGGCAGAGGATTAGCTGTGGAAGCTGACCTGTGGATGATGTTCATTTCCAGTTGTAATAGACCCATACGTGCAAGAGGGTTATTAAGCAGAACACTTGCATATACGTTTCCAACTTCACTGGACCTGTAACAGAAATGCACACCACAAGGACTGTATGTGCCCACCTGCTATTCACTAAAAAAGCCTCTGGTTATCTGTGTACCCTAGGGGGTAGGGATGAGGCACATGCATTTGTACTACAAAAAAGACGGCAAAGGGATCCAGTCTACAGAAATTTAATATGTTAGCGTTTTCGTCCACTTATTTAAATGAACTTTAACAGACAAATCATAACATACTATTACATACTTAAATAGTTGCGTAAGTATGCTTGTTCTGGTCATACTACGGTGCGGTAAGGGAAAATTCCCTTTTCCCCAATGTAGACCAACCACGGAGTGAGAATATTAAAGTAAGGGGTGTGTGGGGATGCAGCCCCCCACATCAGGGGTGCAGGAGAGCTTGCTCCCCTGCATTCAAGTAGATTTTGTGTTTTTTTAACATAATTTAACGAAAGCGCTTTTTCCATGAAAGTGCTTTTGGTAAAGTGTGTTCGGTGGTAATGGATTCGGGCTTGTGATATTTCAATCAAATGTCTAAGAAATATATATATATATATATAGTTCCACTTCATATCATCAAATTTCATTTCATCGAATTTGAAAACATCCAGACCAAATCGTTGAAAACCCATGTCATCGAATCTCATATAATTGAAAACTAAAAATCAACTAGAAATAACACCCCAAACACTAGTTACTACATTTATGCAGGGGGGAACCCCCTGCACCCCCCCATTTGGGGGGGCTCTGCCCCCCACACCCCCCATAATTAAATATACCAACTCCAAGGTCGCACTACAGTGGGGTTAAGAAATTAAATTTTTCCCCCACTGTAGTGCAACCTTGGAGTTGGTATATTTATTTACGGGGGGTGTGGGGGGTGCAGGGGGCCTTTCCCCCTGCATAAATGCAGTACTAAGTCTGTGGAATGTTATTTCTAGTTGCTTTCTAGTTTTCAATGATTTGAGATTCAATGATATGGGTTTTTGACGATGTGGTCTCGATGTTTTGGGATTCGATGAAATGAAATTCGATGATATGAAGTGGAACCATATATATATATATATATATATATATATATATATATATATATATATTTTTTTTTTTTATAAAAACTAAAAACACTTATTAAAAAGTGTGAATGCAGTTTTTTCACCTTTCCAGTGATTTCAATTTCAAAACACATTTTATAGAACAGTAGTCATTTAAAGCAGGGGGAACATGGGCATTCAACTTCACCTGCCACAGCAGCTCCCTTTCCTCCAATTTCAAAGCCCATGGTCCATGTCTCAACATCTTTACTAACCCGTTCAATGACTAAATAATGAATAAAATGCCCTGGATTTCCTATAATTTGTTTTCAAGTGCATTTATACTGTTTTGTTTACCAATATTATACTGATGCTCATAAATACATTGTTTAAAGTGTCACTCTGTTTTGCCTACATAATCATTCATACAAAATTGGCACTTTGCCAAACTACACCTTTGGTGTCACAATTGTATTTACCGTTGATGTTGTAAGTGCTATTGTGTACCTGCAACTTTTTAGTGACCTCAATGAATTTACAAAAGTGACACAGTTCACACTTTAACATACCAGTATTGGGAGTAATAGGCTTCATTTTTACCTCCAAAAGGCCTTTAAGATTCCAACCTCTTTTAAAGGTTAGCTTGGATTTCTCGCCCAACTTCTGCCTCATGGATATATCTTCACTGATTAATGCCCGGTTCTTTATAAAAATGTCTCTCAAAGTTTTTGAGTCGCTAGAATTGGGTGTAATAAAGCTTCAATTATATGTGGAACATGCATATTCAACGAAAGTCCCAGTCACTCCACATTCCCCCATTTGCCGACCAAGTTTGCAACATTGTAACCTTTTATTCAAAATACATTGTAAGTGTCCTGATTTTCTTCTCCTTCCACTATTACTTCAACCATTTGTGAAGGGTAAGTCCTTTTTAAAAACATATTTCTGAGAAGATTACATTCACCTTGGAACTCTTTGTCCAAGGATGTCATCCTCTCAGCCCTTACAAGTTGACCTTTAATTACACCTTTTTTCTGATGATAAGGGTGGGAAATTTTGAAGTGCAGGAAGGTATCAGAGTATGTTGATTTACTGAAAAATGTTGCTGTATATCTCTTATTCAGCCTATCTTTAGACAACTGGACGTCCAAATAGGGGATCAAATCCATCTCAAAATGGAATGCAATTTGTAAAAATGTTGTAAAATTAGTGATGTTATCTACAAACTTCTCTCCTGTATTAAAATCCCCTTTCCAAATTATAAAAATGTCACCCAGATAATGTGTATACCAATGTACCATATCCCTAAACATTCTATTTTGGTACAAAAGTTCTTTTTCCCAATGGGCCATCATACAATTGGTGAAGCTCCCCCCCACAAGGTGACCCCATTGCAACTCCAGTTTTTTTGCAAATAATCATTATCAAACAAAATGAAGTTGTTAGACAAGATAATACCTAAGAGACATTTTGTCAGATTTATCTCTTTGGTTTCTGCCCCTCTTTGGAACAAAAACTCTCTTACCCACCTTATGCCAACTTCCTGGGGAATTACTGTATATAAATCCCTAATATCTATAGTTAGGAAATGATATGCCTCATTAAACTCCAGGGTATTAATTGCCTCTAAAAAATTCCAAGAATCCCAACAAATTTGGGATTTGAGTTCAAGATACCTTTTCAATTTAATGTCCACAATTTTGGCACAAGCGTATGTAATTGACTTCCTCCCATCCACAATCGGACGAAGGGGTGAGTTTTCCAAATCTTTATTTATTTTAGGTATTCCAAATATGACTGGAATAGCAGGAGTGACCGTATTTAAATAATTATACGTGTCATTATCAACACTGGCATCTGTAAATAAATCGGTAAGCAGTGATCTCACTCATTGGTAAGCTTCGTTCACCTAGATAATAGAAACCCTGTCTTATGCTTCACTTTCCAAGAAAGATCTCATCCTTATTTTCTCTTATTTTCTTTTATTCGGCACAAGGACACACGCGTTGATGGAGGATATACCTGCTGAGATACCCCTTGATGGTCATCACCAAAGTTTTCTGAGGATCCTGGAAGTACCAATTAATCCACTTTTAAATGTGGACTCACAGGCTTTTCAACAGGATGCAAATGGCACTCAAAATCTACCGGAATTTTTTTCACATTACAAGAACTTAGAGAATCTTATGTATAAATACAAGAGACTGCAATGGCAGCGCTTGCACCTGCAAGCCTCCCTGGATTCCAAAATCAGCCCTCGAGGCCTGAGAGTGCTAAATATGCCTACCTATGGAAATACCTATCCGGTCCTTTTACGTAAATGGCAGGAACTGAACCTACAATTCAGTGCTAAGTACATGGAATTACTGCTTGAATTTTTTTCTCCCTTAGAACTTGAGATTAAGACTGAAATAATTGCTTTGGAATCAAGAATTAATGAGAATTTCTCCAATGATTTTACTTTTCTTAAAATGAATGAACTACAAGAAAACATTCTAATATATGAGAAAAAATTACAAGCAACAAAGTTATCCAAACTGAACAGGGATAAATGGGACTTTGCAGCCAATAATGTACTTTCGTGGCCAAAGGAACAGGTAAATCGACAAACTGCAGTTTCTAATGTGGCTAGAAATATGCACACTGTTTCTTTAACTGAACATTCTACTAGTTCAAATGAACATGCCCAACAGGAAACTGCTAAAAACAGCACTTCTGGTTTTTCAGCTACAGAAGTTGCTGATACAATAAGAGTTTGCAACGCTGGCACTTTTATGCCTATCTCTCCTACTCTGACTAATAAACCAAATGGTTCTAAGGTTATTTCAACTGAAACTGGGGCTATTCCTAAGAGAAGTTGTTCTACAGCACCCTCAACTACATCGCTAGTCCCATTAAATCCTTCTATAACAGCCAGTGCTGAGAGACAAGCAGGAAAAAATACTGACAGTGTTTTTTTAGACTCTTTGAAGAAAGGAGATTTCTCCCTGAAAGCAACTTTGCCCTACAAGACTTTTACAAAGAACCAGCAATACAGAGGACAGCCAGCCAGGCTGAATCAGCAAGAGGGAGCAGGCCAAACACCCAAAAGGAGAAGAACTTAGATACAGGTTTGATCATAAACATTTCTTCTTTTGAACTTAATACTGACCAAATTAATTTATTAAACAAAGGTTTGTCCTTTATACCAGCAAAAAAAGCCAATGTAACAGAAATGATTAAAGACTTAAAGCTACTAGGCAGAAATTTATCATTGAAATCTATGTTTCCTAATGAGTCAGAAACAAGGACTAATGTATACAGGCAGCCTAGTAGTTTTATCCCGAATACCCCACCAGGTGTTCAAAAGTTTTTAGATATCTGTGAACTATCTTTCAGGGACATAGGTGAGCATGATTCTAGTGACTATCACTTTAGTAATCTCACTCCTAACGAACAAAGAGCCTTACAAGAGTTAAAGAATTTGCAGTCATTAGTTATTAAACAGGCTGATAAAGGAGGAGGCATTGTTTTATTAGATAAACAATTGTATCTACAATAAATGTATAAACTTTTACTTAACAATGAAACTTATAAATCAGTCTCTAAAATTATGGTCAATGCTATTATTGATAAAGTGTTATTTCTTATGTTTGATCTTCTTATTACTGGATTGATAGACGGACCATTATTTAAGTATTTTAATGTTCTCAAACCTACTATACCTAGAATTTATGGTTTACCTAAGGTACATAAAGACCTGGTCTCACCACCAATGCGTCCCATAGTGTCAGGGGCTGGGTGGTGCACCGAGCCCCTATCTTTCTTTGTTGAAGGCACAATACATGGATTATTAGAGAATTGTCATACCATTCTAAGAGATACTAAAATGTTCCTTGAAAGGTTACATAACAGGATGGACACTATTACCAATGACACTGATTTTGTATTGGTTACAATGGACATTGAGTCATTATTTACCAGTATCCCTAATACTTGGGGTATTGAAATGGTTAGAAATTTCCTGTCAACAAATAGATGTTTTTCAAATAGTAAGATACAACTTATATGCAGTCTCTTAGAAATTATATTAGAGAATAATGTTGTTATGTTTGAAGATATTTTTTTCCTGCAACAGGTTGGCGTGGCTAAGAGCACTCCTTGTGCAAATAGCTATGCCAACCTTGCGCTAGTCTGCTGGGAAGAAACACATATACTTTCCAGTTTGAATCCCTTCTTACATCAAGTGTTATGGTATGTATGTTTTGTGGATGATGTTTTTATTTTATGGAATGGCAATGGTTTCGATTTTGCATCCTTTGTTGATTATCTGCACACCACCACTGACTTTTTAAAATTCACATACCGGCTATCTGCAGCTGAGATTAATTTTCTTGATGTACATCTAGCTAAAGCTGAATTTAACTGCTTCAAGAGTAGCATCTTCCACAAACCAACCAGAAAGAACACATACCTACACAAAACTAGTATGCATCCCAGGCACATCCCAAGAAATGTATTAAAAGGACAAGTTTATAGGACATTAAGATTACATGATGATGATGAGGATGCATTACTAGCATTAAATAATTTAAAATTTGAGTTTATAGCTAGAGGATACCAACCTGATGAAATTGATAAAACTATATCTGATGCATGGCATATGAGATCAAGTAAATGTAGACCTTATTTTAACAACAACGAGGTAGTTCCATGTAATAATCCATCTAACATAAATTCTAGGCCACATAATGAATTTAGAGTAGTGTTACAGTTTGCGAGTGACGTCAACCAATATGTTGACATAATTAAGAAACATTGGCACCTATTACAAGAGGTACCACAGTTGCAGGTTATTACCTGTAAAGATCCACTATTCTGTTTCAAGAACAATATGTCACTCAAGAAGCAGTTATGTAACAAGGATGTGCTTAAGAAAGCCATCCCTTCTTTATGTCAGGGGACATTTCCTTGCAGGTCATGCAGTGCCTGCCCCTATATTTACAGTATAAATACCTATGTCCACCCCACCAAGCATTTTCAGTCACAGCTTAATACTTATGCTGATTGCAAGAGCATTGATGTTGTCTATTATTGTTTTTGTCAGAAATGTCCGGTGTTTTATGTAGGTAAAACAAATAGATTTCTTAAAGACAGAATTCTAGAACATCTTTGTGATGTCAAAAATAAGAAACCAACTAATGCACTCGCCCAGCATATTATTAATACAGATAATTCACATTCTTTTAAGTTCTTTTTGCTACAGCGCATACACAAAAACATTAGAGGAGGGGGATATAGAAAATCTTACTGAAAGCTGTGAACAGAGATGGATCATTAAATTGAATGCAGATAAATATCCAGGCCTTAATGGCTCTACTTCCCTGGTTCCTTTCTTGAAAGCAAGACGCCTCAAACATGTTTAATTTTAGGCACCTCATACACTTTATTTATTCATATTTTAGAGACATAGACTACTTTCAGTTATACATACATATTGTAGATAGATTTTATGACTAGATCTAGATTTTTATCCTTTTTCATAGCTACAGTATTTATGGAGTTTATATCTATGCACATTACTTAGGTCTTTTACCAACAGTTTTGTATATAGATTTTGTATGCAGTTTTTATATGCATTTACATGCAGTTTTTTATATGTAGTTTTCTCTATATGTAGCCTTTTCTACATTTATACATTTATAAGTTTTATGTAGCATTAATGCCTTAATTGACCTATGACATCAGTGATTGAGTCAATGGTTCCATCTGTATATAAGCAATTGAGTGTTTTATTTTCTTTTCTAATGAAGCAATTAGTTTTGCGAAAGCGCTCACCACTGTTCTTATTTTTTGTGTAATTAAAGATGCTATTGTGTGGTACCTCGGTGTATTTCTGGTTATTTAAAGATATCATCTTATGCTTAAAGTCATCTTCATCCATAATTTTTTTACTAACCGAGTATGTCCTTAAATGTTAAGGGATGTTTGTGATGACATTAATTTAAGCAACTATTTAAGTATGTAATAGTATGTTGTGATTTGTCTGATAAAGTTAATTTAAATAAGTGGACAAAAGCACTAACATATTAAATTTCTGTGGAGTGGAACCCTTTGCCATCTTTTTTGTTTTTCTGAATCTAGTTGGTTTGTTTTTAGTTACATGTATCAGTACTGCCATACATATGTTATCTTTCTGCTTTCACAGGTTGAACTGGTAGGCCAGTAGGTCAAGACATAACTGAGATCAGGAAGGCCGTCAGTTGCTAATTACGACACCATGCTCATGGCACAGTCCAGTAATGCCAGCAAACTGTCAACAATGCTAATGATGTGGTGCTGCAGTGGCTGGGCTGGCCAAACAATGGCATCAACTGTGCTTCACATTGTATGTCCTTTCCATGTTAAGCCCACCCAGGCTACACAAGAGTCACCACCATAGGAGTAATCTGTGTGCTGCCACATTCCATGGGAGATCCATGTAGGTGGCTATCAACTTCATGACTCCAGGTGGTCTTTCCTGACCTGGTGAACACCTGGTGTCAGTCAACAGGTACTGTATACAGATCAGTGATCCATGCATAGACAGCAGCAGACCATGGCAGATGCGGTTAGTGTTGCATGGCCTTTTTGAGGAAATGCAATCACAGCAGTGACTTGGGACAGCTAAAACCTCATGCAGAGTGTGATGGCATATAGGGATATAGAGCAAACACACCTGCTGAGGGCAGCTGTGGCCTAATGGATAACCATTTGTTCATTTTTGTGGATTCTGACAAATGTCTACTGTGTCCAAGCAAGTGACTGGCCACTAGCTTGGCTGCTCCAAAGACTGCATAACTGTTACTCCAGCCCACATCATCATTTACCCTTAAGCATAGCCATTCAAATTTTGTTCTATGTCAGAGATATCTCTCTTGACCAGCTACACTGATTCCTACAGTTGTACTGCATTCCTATCTCGTACAGGTCTACTGACTGAAACACCCTGTTATGGCTGTCTTCAAGGTCACGAACATCGTATATCTGTTGTTCCCCTCCTAGAGAGGCCGGATGAGGTTCCTGTACACATTACCAAATTGCCACAATATGCTTCCCACATGATGTATCCAACTGCAACTCTGTTGGCCCTATTAATACACCTAACCAATGTTCACAAAATTGGTGCTCCATGCCAGCTCTGGGGGATATGATCTCTGACTCCCTCTGATTTGCTACTCAGCTGTGTGGCTACCACATCCACTTTCCATTACCCTTACACATATGTTAGCATTAGTGCCATCTGATACTGTGCCCCACAACACCAGTGTATATGATGACGATGGTACCCAACCCACTTTTTTGGTTTACGTGTGTAAGATAACGTCTGATGCAAGGTGTGGTCATTGCACTGTAATGCATAACTTGGGTGTCACCTGTCACTGTGCCCCACAACACCAGTGTATATGATGATGATGGTACCCAGCCCACCTTTTTGGTCTATGTGCATAAGATAACATCTGATACAAGATGTGGTCATTGCACTGCAATGCATAACTTGGGTGTTTTAATTGCATACATGAATGTTATTCTGTGTTGACCATATCAGATTAGATGCTGCCTCTTTGAAAATGTCTCAAAATATTGCACATGCCTTTGCCATGAATAGGCAACCATTGTAACTGGTTTCTCTATCGACTCAGTGACTGACTCCTCCTCTGCTGCAGCAGCAGGTTCTGCAGGCAACACTTCAATATAGTAACCTTTTCTGTGCCACCATACTGTGTGAAATTGTGCACGTTATGATTAACATACTGAGAGTCTCAGATCATTGCTGCAGTCCACCATCAGATGTACCCATATGATGGAAGCATGCAATTAGGAATCTAAAGACAGATTTGATGGCATTCTGTGTATGTAAATCCTTGTCATTGTACATATCATCAGACATGGTCTGGGGTGTTTTAAGTGAGGATCATCATCCACGGTTCTAAGTCATGAAGTGCATCAACAGTACCATGCAACACTGGGCACCAGTATGAGTGGCTGATGGCCTCCAGCAGTGGAATCTGCCTGCCCAGCCACTATATCCAGCAATGAGTGCACCTATCAACTAGATAACACCAGGAAATGTCTGCTGGCATGAATGTGTACTGAGACCTCACCAAGCCATTAGAGGTTGAGCCAGATGAGGGAATCACAGGAAATTCTTGGATGATACATTGTCATAGTGTATATAATAAAAAGTTAAAAAGTTCACTGTCTGTTAACTTCCACAAATTCTTATATTTCTAAACAGCAAAAACAAGAGAGAACAGATGGAAAACACTCTTTTTATTAAATAGATAATAAAGCTTTCGGGAATATCCCTTCTTCAGAGTACTATTAGCTTTAACACTGAAGAAGGGATATTTCCGAAAGCTTTGTTATCTATTTAATAAAGAGAGAGTTTTCCATCTGTTCTATCTTGTTTTTGCTGTAGAGTGTATATAATACCCTGTGCATTGCACACCACCTAGCATTTGATGTAGAGGAGCTTATCCATTTCATGGATACTTGATTCGTTTGGAGCATGACAGACATAGGCAGCAATGTCTATTATTACTATATCAGGGAGTGGTTGCAGTGAGAGAAAGACATTTTTGCATGTAACATGGATGGATGTCATCTAAACTGGGGTGTAAAAGTTGATTAGCATGGCAGGATCATATGGTGAGTTTACAGACAATGCAAACCATCTTTCCTCTTGTTCTGGTGTTCTTATTGTGGGAGCGTATCTGTGTTTCTCTTTAGTATCTTGTAAAAGGGCAAACTGCATCTAACTCTGAGTCATCTTGGTGAAATAAGGGATACCGTTGCTATTAAGGATAATTAAGGTTCTTTGAGTAATAATAATTAAAAAAAAACATCTGATTTAGAGAGCAAAAAACATTCATTTAAGAAAACTGACTGATTTGCAACTCTGTCAAAGTACAAAAGGAGAGGCCAGGCTGCATGCTTGGGTATCATCATGAACCCCATCACCACATTTTCAATGAGCATGCAAATGCGTTGAGCATACAGCTTGCCCTAGTTCCATAGCATTACATTGTCAGGCTGCTCATTAAGGGGGTTTGAATGTGTACTGGATAATTTCCTTACTTCACTGCAGCTGTTGGTAGAGCTATTTCTATTTACACATTTTTGTCAAATATGCCTTGTGTTTCCAAATCTACGGTGATGCCCAAGGTTTATGAAATGTATACTAGCTCACTTCAAGAAAATGACAGTCTATGGGAATACTTAATGTGAGCTTTCTCTTACACATTTTAGGGCCATAAAAATAGACTTCCACTCTCTGCACTTTTCCAACAGATGAGAGCAGTAGTAATTATCAAAAGCCAGAATAACATCTTTGAACAAAATAAATGTTGGTTGCAGCAAAAAGGAGCATCTCATATCTTTAGTGGAAATGCTATAAAGGGCTTGGACCTATCTATAGATGTGGAAAGTTTCAGAGGAAATAAGTTTAACATACAAAAAAGTCCAAAACAGATTGTATGGCAAAAATGTTTACCTAGAGAAGCTAGCACTATATCAGCTGTCTTGCAATACAGAGTGGATTATAAAAATAAATTTAAGCTTAGCATTTATCTTAATTTATAAATTCTTAGCATTAGCATTTATTCTGGATTCCAAAACTGTTTATGGTAACATCCAATTCATCTATAATATTCATACATTAATCATTCTTAAAGAAGTCCTATGTGTCTCTCCATGGTCTATGACAAGGAAAAGACATGCAGACATTCACGAGAAGAGTCATTCTATACCCCTGACATGTCTGTGTGTGTGTGTGTGTGTGTGTGTGTGTGTGTGTGTGCGTGTGCATGTGCTGCAGCAGACCATGGAACATATATAAATTAGTAGAATATGCCTGAAAATGCAGGCATTCTCAGTTAGAGGCCCTAGTTTCTGTCTATATGCTAGCTATAGCAAAGCTAAATGTGTATCTGAACTATTCAAATCACATTTGAAATTAAATACTCCTTCAAGGCAGACTGTAATGCTTATTTATCTGGGGGTACGCTGCCACAATAACTTATCTTCAGACAGTGGGTACCCCTCAGTGGTACAGTATGACAAAATATGGACCTTACTCCTCTTCCACATACTTGATATTCAGAAACTATTGGCTTGTATGCTAGCGGACCATTCACTACACTGTGTCCATAATTCCTGGATACTTGTCCATAATGAATCATCTGAGTATGCTTCCATCTAGATAGTGTAGCAGTGCAGCTGCAAATCAGTTGTATAAAGTACCTTTAATAAATTATGTAAATGCATGTTATGGACTCAGATTGCATTGGAATAGCTTAAACAGATCATTTTAGTACCCTAAATTATAAAGTGTGCGGCTGCTGGATACTTGCATTTAGGTAACTATATTGTATACACCTATATATTCCAAGCCTGTGGAGCCAGGTCTCCTTCCGCAGGTTCATCTTTATTCGAGTCATGCACTTTCATACAGTTGCACTTTCTCAATGGAAGAAATATTCTGAAATGTGCCAAAATAATGAACTCTTCCTACTAGGTAATTTATAATTTTTCATAATTTGCACATGCATGGCAACATTTGTTTTCAGATTATTAGAAGTAATGCTATCAAAACATATGGGTCCAAGAACTGAAGCACAAGTTTTCAGAATACAAAATGTTTATTCAACCTTTTTAAATACTGAAGTTTCCTGCTCTGGTTGTGAAATATTTTTCAGGTACTCATGAATGAGTCTGTTTTATTAAATCTAAGCTGATGTTATAATTGTAGAATATATATAATATCTATATATGTACAGTCTGGAAATGAAGTGTTAATCAGCATACCTGCAGCAAACATTTGACAGAAAGTCTCAAAAATTATATCTAAATTGTCAAGCATGACTGATTCTCAATAGAGTCGTGTTGAAATAGGTCATGCATATCAGGCTCATTAAATGTTTCTATTAATATTTCTGACTTCAAGTTCTTGAACTTCAGAAGCATTAGAAGCAAGACTGATGGACCTGTAATTATTAAGATGAGACTGATTACCTGTTTCAATTTTTATTATTACTCTGAAAAGTTTCAAATATTTAGGAATATTACCTTTAGCTGGGGGATGCTTTCAATCCACAGAGAATCCTAACCTTAACTTATCAGCATTTCTTGATACATTTATCTGACTGGTTTATCCTGGCTCAGGCAACTACTGATATTTAATCTCTTTTCGGTATTTATAGTCCCTTCAAGAGTAACATTAGCAGAACTGTATTTATCAGTCACTCATATCTTTAGATGTCTAATTAATTAAACTTGGTAGAAAAATGTGTTTGCAAAATGCACTTGGATACATTTACTAGATAAATGATTTTCCATATTTATATTTAGAAAATGGTTTGGGATCTTAAATTATATGATATATGCTTTTTATTTTGATGGATGAAAGTTTTAGGCATCTTTTTACAACTTTTTTAACTTTATCTCTTATATCAATTTAATTCATATAGCATTAGCATTTACATATAAACCTTAAATTCTTTTAAGTCTTGGTTTATTATAGTTCTCCTTCCTGATTTTAATTTTATTTCAACAATTGGGAGAAATAAGGTTCATTAGTACTGGATAATTTAGCTTAAGCACTAAATTAACTAAACAGAAAATGTCTGTTTTACACTAAAACATGGCTATATTTGTTTCTAACACCATATCTGCTGACATTGAATGCCTGCTGCATTCATGGGACCTGGTCCTTAATACCACAACAAAAGCTGATTACAATGCTGCCATTGTCCAACCAGACAGTGAAGTTGTTCCTCTTTGTGGTTCATACCCCATCCATGATAACTTGAGATACATGCATACAGATGTGATTGTCTGCTATCCCTTCTGCTGTGAGTGTACACATTTTTGTATATACTCCATGAAGGATTTGACAGGGATATGACTCATCAGACCTGTGCAGCAATCCCTAATCTATATGCTTCATCCAAGATGTTTTTGATTATTTATTACATTTTTAGTTTGTGTTTCATTTCCAAATGAATTATCTTTACTTTTGGGTCTATATTTGACACTTTGCAGCATGTGAACAATATACAAGGAAAAATGTTTTGTATATTTAATATAGACCAAAACCATACTTGAGTGGTGCTAGAGGCGGCACTTAACATTTAATGCTTAGCATGACTTTAGAGAGGTTACATCCCAGTGTTGCACAGGATCAATGAATAGAGGTTTGTGGCATGGCAGAGCAGTGTGTGAGGTTGCAGAGCTGGATATGAAGGTAGGAAGCTGAGACAGCATACTGTGCTAGACACCATACACTCTAACAGTGACATGACTATCTGTGCAACAATCATTTAGTTATATCAGTATTTGTTCTACCATAGCACCATTGGCAGAAAGGCACTGCATACCATGCATGTATGATAGAGAAATACTAGATGTGGTATGCAGTGGTTAAGAACTAGTAGGCTGTGCAAAATAAATAAAGAATCTAACTATTATTGTGTAGGTTTCAAGGGTTTACTATGGTATATTCAAAAGGGGTCCAGTCGAATAGTTGCAACATCGAAAAATAATGTTACATTTCAAAACAGAGGAAGACCGGAATGTCAAAACTGGAAAACATGGAAATGTGTATTCATCATTTTCGACATTCCTGCCTTCCACCCGTGTTACTCACCTTACCCCCTGCATATTAAATATATCAACACTGAGATTGCACTACAGTGAGGAAATGGCCTACTTCCCTGTTCCTCACTGAAGCACGACCTCCCTCCACAGTTTTTGCACGTAAATTGCTGAAAGGTGGAATGCTCCATGCAACTCGACTGAATGTGATTGATCACCTTTGGTTCGGTTTCCTGTTGCTTGGAGACCATGATTTCATACATCAGCCATTCGAATTACTGCAGTTCACGTAAGTCATAGTAAACCAGTTGCAAATATATGACAGCTTCACTGATATTGGCTGTAATGGTTTACATGTCAAAGCCTTCACCAGACTGGGGCAGCCTACTCCTTGCCTATGAAGTACATGTCTTGACAAGACTAGCTGTGCATCTCAGTATAGTGCTCAATGGCTAAACTCAATATCTGGTCCAGCATGCAAGCCTTGGTGAAGAAGTGCTGCATACAAACTGAAGTGCTCAACAGTAAAACATGGATGAAGGAGGCAGTATGACTATGACAAATTGACAGGGAAATGCTACCAGTTGGGAAGGCTAACACAGCTTCATAGACCCTGAAAAGGCATGGTATCAGGATTGGTGGTTACTCCAGTAGTTAAGGAGGTTATGGGCTTAAGAAGTAGTAGAACCCAAACAGGCTTACCACTTATAGCTAGGTGAGGAAGTGTATATGCTTTTACATCATTGACATCGACCTAGTCAAAGAGGATCTTATCCTAGAAGCATGGTCTGGGCTCTTGGCAGGGTAATACCATTAGAATGTCTGCCACTGATATTAGGTTAGTTTAAGAGGAAGGGATGGCAGCTGCCGGGATCTTGTGTATGAAGTCTGAGTTATGAAGGTGTTCCTTTCATTTACAGGCTGCCATGGGGATATTAGCTCTTAGTGGAGAGTAACAGTTAACCTCTAACAGTTGTCATAATCAAGAATTGCATATGTAATTTTTTGCATATTCTTAAGAGCATTTAGAATATCCAGAGAGTAGTGGCAGTGGTGACCTTCAGAATGATGCAGATTTCTCCATATTTTCCCTTAAGTCTTGTACAGCCTTACAGAAGAGATTTGCACTCTGCATTATGGACTTGGGAATCCATGTTATTTTTAAAAGAATGTTCTGCTTTCACTTGCTTGCAGTTCAAATGGATTAGACCTAAAATCGGTCATTTATTTCTGTCCATTTACAAAAATTTGTAGCAGTGAGCTGCAGATGCATACATTGCACTTATATGACTGTTGTATGACTGTAAGTGTGCAATGACAGAAAATAAGTATTGTTTAAAAATATTTGTTTTTCTGAAAGTCATAGGGATTACATTAATTCTTCATATTTTCTGTTGCATTAGTCTCTGCAATTGTACTTACAGAATGATGTAGAATGGTACTGAAGTTCTCAAAATAACTGTCTAATGCCTGCCACTGAAAAATGTTTCAGCTACTAAGGCATATACTGAGCTGCAAAGAAATAGTTTTGCTTCTTTGTGTGCTAAATTATATTAATGATGATGGATAGTAAAACATATTATACTGCTGCTGCAGCTACCAGTATGACTGCATGTGTGTGTGTGTGTGTGTGTCTGAGTGAGTGAGCATGTGCACATGTCTGCACACTTGCAAATAAACACTGGCAAATGAATGTGTCCAAAGACTCTTCTTTTTAGATATGACCTAGTCTCAAAGAAGCGCAATATAATAAGTTAACCTGGTATAGTTTATTGATTTCCATGCATAACAGCAAGAGTGGTGCAGTCAGTCATAGATATTTCATAGATATTTCAAGGCAGTTTAGTCTTGGGACCATATACACCTTACCCAGAACAACCTTGGGGGGGTTTCCCAGGTCAACACCAGGATAAATAAAACGAAAACAATTTTGGTATACAACCACTAAAAAAAAACATTTAATACAAACGTTAAGCACTTTCTTCCCTTAAATCAGGACGTCATCATAACTAACAAGGAATCATTACATTAGTGTATATACATACAATTTAAACATGACATGTCCAGCAAACAGAATGAAAACATCAATAAAATCATTTAAAATCAGGCACTTAAAGTTATATAAGAACCATTAAATAAGATCTTAAATGTTTAACAAATTACTCCTATCTATAATCAAAGACAGTTCAAAAATAACAAGTTTAAAGTTCTTATTAATACTTAGATGCCCGCGTTTTTAACACAGTAGATATAGAGAACATTTCATTTAAACCTAGGGGGGTGCTGGCTTCATGATTTAGTTGCCAGTGCACCTTATGGTATTCAAGTCTATTTTCCCATGCCTCTCACCTTAGGTTTAGTAATACTTGTTCTAAAACAAAGAAAGACAATATTTTGTTATCAGAACAAAGTGACTTATGTTTAGCCAAGGCATTATTCATATTACACTTAAGTCATAATAGTGTCTGTAGATTTTTCAATGCTCATTTGTTTTAGCCATATAAAAATAGTGACAAAACTCGCAGAAAGTCAGGTATACCACCCAAGGTGAGTTAAAGTTGCAAGCTCGTACCATGTAGCTTAAACTCTAATTGACAACATTTTAATATTACTTTGTCCTACATAAATATGCTTGCATTGTGGGAACACTCCACATTTTAACATACCTTTATGGGTAATAGAGCTGAGGATGTCATAACTATTGTATCTTTCTAACTTGTCTTTAAGATATAAATGTCTCAAATACAAACTGGGGCTCACTACCTAGAATTTTGTGAATCTTATTTGCATATTCAATAAGTTTCTAATTATTACAGATAATTTTCTTTATGGAAGTGCTGCCTTGATCATACTTAATAACCATCATTTGTTCAAAGTTATTTGTCACTGTTGGGGGTATGGATTCATGGGATTCATTCTGTAAAGTACAGTCAGACCTCTGCACGTACGGCTACTGCACGGCTCAAAAGCATCAAAGAATTACAAAAACATGATAGAGCCAGCAAACAGTGGACCAAAATCCCTTTATTGAGGGAAGAAGGAAAAAAACATACTGGTTTTGGCCGTTAGGCCTACCTCAGTGTTTGTCGACAAACACTGAGGAAGGCCTAATGGCTGAAACCAGTATGTTTTTTTCCTTCTTCCTCAATAAATGGATTTTGGTCCACTGTTTGCTGGCTCTATCATGTTTTTGTAATTCATTCTGTAAACACTTGCCCAAAAACAGGGTAACTATATCTTTTTTATTTATTTATTTTTTTGCGAACTTCATCTTTAATTTAATTTCATACATTTCCGGTAGATAGCCTCTCTTCAGAAACATCTTAATTAGTCAGTTTTGAGCAGATAATGTTAATCTTCTGACACTATTCTTGAAAATCCACACCATTTGACTTTTCACAAGGCTTTTTCTGAAAATAAGCATAATTGCTTGTATAGTCTAGATAGTTTTTAGAATGTGTGGGCTTCCTACATAGCCTAGAAATAAAGTTTTGCTTATTAACATTGTTAGCCAAAGTAGTATCCAAATAACTGATACTTTCACTGGAAAAAGCAAAGGTGAATTTTAAAAATGTTATGGTAGAATTTAAATAAGTAACAAAGTATTTAAGTTGTGGTATACTACTCTTCCATATCAGAAATACATCATTTGAAAAGAGTAGATACTGTATATACGTATGAGGCCTTAATTCATCTTACAGGACAGTTGATTCAGCTCATCACTTTGCTTTCACCAGTAGTGGATAATTTGCCACATGCAACCCCCCCAAGAAAGAGATGCCACTTATAAAAATAGAGCACATAGATCTGTACAGGCCTGAAAACAGCCTTCTATTAACCTTTGTTTGGTATCACCTGGGACTATGCTTGCTTGAACTTATGAATGAAATGCAGCCGATTTCACACGGTATTAGAACTGTCATATTTCTGAACACTATCATGACATAAGTAACTGTAATATGAATAATGCCTTGTAGAAACATTAGTCACTTTGTCCAGATATTAATTTATTTTTGTCTTAGAACATGTATTACCAAAACCAAAGGGAGGGATGTGGGAAAACAGACATGAATACCGTGAGGTGCTCTGGCAGATAAGACTTGAAGCCAGCTCCCCTCCAGGTTAAAGGAAGCTTTAATAAAAATTTTAAAGTTTTTATTCTTGAACTGACTATATTTTATTATAAATGGGGGTAATTTGTTAAATATTTATGATCTTATTTAAAGGTTCTAATATAACTTTAAGAACTGCATGTTTTTAAACGTTTTTATTGATGTGTTCAATCTTTTTGCTGGAGATGTCATGTGATTGATCTAAATTGTGTACATATACACTAATTTAATGATTACTTGTTAGTTTTGATGAATTCCTGATTTAAGGGAAGAAAGGTTATACACCAAAATTGTTTCGGTTTTATTTATCCTGGTGCTGACCAGGGACCCCCCCCCCCCGAGGTTGTTCTGGTTTTGGAACATTTTTGCATTTTTGGACCATGCCCTACTTGCCAGTACCCACCCTTGGATCATAGTAATTTTCTTGTATGGAGAGAGGCCAGTGAATCCTGGCGTAAATTTGAGAGGACCAATTCAATAATTCAGGTTCCCTTTTAAGGATGATAGTGAATCACACTATTTAACCTACAGGGAAAGTCTCTCCATAAGTGTGGAAGGCACTCTGTTACAAATTTGTCTCTCCACCTTATTTTTTTTTCTGTCTCTTGAAGAGTTTAGGTACCTGTTTCTGGTGTTAGTTGAAATATTTGACTTGCAGGGATACAGGGGATCAAAGACAACCGGGTCTCTAGTGTCAGGGTAGGTTAGATATAGTGATTTCAGTCTCTCCTGTTATCTCAGGATCTTTAATTGCATGCTCTGCTTTGTTAGGAGCCTTCATGGCCTTTCTAGTTGTTTGAAGCATCTAGTGAGGTATAGTTCAATGCAGTGTTGTACTAAATAATTGGTCTACTCAATGACGAATCTAAGTTAATGATGACCTGATTAATTCTTTGTGATATTCCTTCCATGATTAGTTGTGGTAAGTAGAAGGATTTCTTGACTCCTCTTGTTACATAATGACCAAAATATAGGGAGATATTCACCCAAATTCCAATGTTCTTAACTGTTTTCATTTTGTACTGGTGTTCTGGCAATAAATACAGTATGCTGAGCAGATGTTTTGTCTACTTAATATGATGATGCAGTATTTATAACATTTAATTTAGCTCATTTTCAGTATACCAAGAATTTACAAAGTAGAGGTCTTACTATATGGTTTGAGTATCACAGGGGGACTCAGAAAATAATTTGCAGTTTGGAGGTTCTGGCTCCATGCTTGGAGATCAAAAAAGTAAGTGTCAAAAAGGAGGGGTTCCAAAAGTGAAAGCTGAGGGACACCATTTTCTGAAGAGGCACCGATGACTCATACTGAGTGGATTCTGTCTTTTAACCAGTTTATCCTTCCTAATACATAAAGATCTATTTTTCAATCATTTAGCTTTCTTATGATGCTGGCATGGGGTAGGATGTTGAATGACTTGATCAGGTCTAGTTAAGCTGTATGTACTGCATGGACACTGTCATGCTTGGGTGACCACACTAAAGAAGTTAACCCAATTTAGAAGGCAAGATCTTTCCCTGAGAATGCCAAACTGTTGAAGGTGAAGTATAATAAATATTTTGATAGTCATACTTTATGAGATTAGTTGTAATATGTTCAATAGCCTTGCAAATTAAGCTTGTCAAGCCAAAGGCTCTTTAATTCTGTGATTCAACAGTAGTGACACATTTATGTAGGGGGATCACAACTGCAATGCACCACTCTTCATGGGCAAAACCTGTAGCTAATCTTAAAATATTTGTGGATTGGGTTATTAAGGGCATGCATTACACTACTTACTAAGTATCCAGATATCTTATCTGGCCTCATGGATTTCACACAGTGAAAAGTATAGAAATAAGAGTTATACAGTCAGTTTGTGCCCATACTACTGCAAACAGTAAACAAAGTCATGCTAAAACATATGCACTCATAGTAGGCCTAGCCACCTGGTGGTGTAAACCTTAGTTCTAGATGATTGTCACTGATGAAATGACACCCCGACACTATGTGCAAAAGATGGGAAAGAGGTTGTGAATGAATGGATGGATAGATAGAGGAATTCATAGATGGGTTCATAGGTATATACTAGGCTAACAATCACCAGGGCCTTTTTAAGCCGAGCCATGCAACCTGACCCAGTTGTATCCCCTGGTAACATATGTGTCTTAATCAGGGGGTATGTTTGGCAGCAGGTGTATGTTATATATTTGTGTGTGTGTGTATATATACATATATATATATATATATATATATATATATATATATATATATGTATATATGGATCTACCTTAGTAGATCGACAAGTTAAAAAAGCGAAAACGAATTCACCAACGCCAGAAGATCGCAAATCACTTCACCGACACCAGAAGATCGACAGTGCACAAACACGACATCGCATACACCCGACACATCATACCAACAAACAAAACAAATCCCCTATCCAAAACCCACACATACAACACAAGCACACCAAAATCCTTACAAACGAACACTAACCCATACATACACAACTATCTACAACCCTAACCCAAACCCTTACCCTAAGGTCCGTCACTATCGCACACTCATCTAACCCGCGCCCTAACCCTAACTCACTTATCCCACCCCTACCCATACAGACCACCAACACCGCACACTTACCTTACTCGCACCCTTACCTAACCTGCGCCCTAACCCTAACTCACTTATCCCACCCCTACCCCTACAGACCACCAACATCGCACACTTACCTTACTCGCACCCTTACCTAACCCGCGCCCTAACCCTAACTCACTTATCCCACCCCTACCCCTACACACCGTCAACGTCGCACACTTACCTTACTCGCACCCTATCGTCCATCACTAGCGCATACTTACACATCCTTTCCCCATCACAGTGTTCTCAGCGTCGGTGTCTTCCTCCGTCGGTCTTCTGCCTTGTCGATCTTCTGGCGTCGGTGAAGTGATTTGCGATCTTCTGGCGTCGGTGAATTCGTTTTCGCTTTTTTAACTTGTCGATCTACTAAGGTAGATCCATATATATATATATATATATATATATATATATATATATATATATATATATATATATATATATATATATATATACATATATAATATATATAAGATGTCATAGTATAATATAGTAAAATAAAAATGTAAAGTGTTAATTTGTTATAACATTTTGTATACACAAATTAACAGACATTACATGAGAGCTTGTCAACTTACTGAACTGCAAAATTCAAAACTGCAAGGTGAACTACATTATGTAAGGCTGTGTTATTGGTTATCACTGAAGCATTTGAATTCAGATACTTAAAATAAAAAATCTTTCTGTATGGTTTGTAATTCAAAAAGAATTTTCAGATTTTTGATTTACCAAGGGTGTTGGTTCATGTACGGTAGCTCCAAGAATGTTGTCTCATGAACGGTGAGTCCTATGAAGGGATGATTTAGATAGATACTGTTGTCAGAGCTGCCTCTTATCAAATAGATCTTTGAATTGATTCCAATTTTAGCACATCGTCTTTCAGCTAGACGTAGCACTGATTTACTGATAAGTGATTGCTGGATATAATTACTGATGCTATAAATAGTAATGATTACAACAGCATCTTTAAAGCTGTTCTGATGATTTCTTTTAGAGCTGCACCTGATCTCAAACGTGAGTTAAACCCGTATGTTGTTAATTACAGCCAGATCTGGTAGCCCTTTGATAAACACTGCTACAACATCTTTCCTTTTTCTGTCTGAAATACTAAAACCAGGAACTGCTGCAGCTAGCATTGTCAATATGATAGATATGAAATACATGACATCTGGGTAGTAGAATTTTCATTATATACACCTCCACACGCATATACTTGTTAGTGACGGCTAACTGTATATTCCATTAATTCTGTCTGCAAGGTGGGGCTGATGCACATTTTTCTGTTTTCTATCTGAAATATGGTAATCTAAAAACTTATGTATCTTGTGGTTTTAATATGTGTATTCTTATAGCTTCAAGAAATGTGACATTTTAGCATATTATTGTGAAACCTGCCCTCACATCTGTGGTAGCTAGCTATACTTTCTATTAATTCTGTTTGTAAGGTGGGGTTAAGACTCCCATTTAATATCCAGCCTTATAGGACTAGGTAAGGGTTAAGGGAGTTGCAGCCTTCTCTTTATAAATAGATTTAATGGAAAATATAGTTTGACAGTGTCGTTGTGTCATGTGTCCCAATTTTTTTTTTTTCTCACTGAAGCAGGTATAGTAAAATAACACTATTCATTTTGGTTTGCATTAATAATTTAGAAATAATAAATGCTAGCTACTAATAATTATTTTCAAGGCAGGCAAGACTGCTTTAACTGCTGCCATGTGAAATGAACTTTTCAAGTTATATGAATTTTTGGCAGGAAGTGGTTGTCCTCAGACCTCTGTTCTCTGACAACAAAACACGACAGGCACAATGGAGTCATTGCAATCCATTTATTAGCTGACAAAATGCCTAAATTAAATAATTAACATCAAGATAAACATCAGATAATTGATTTATAAAACAATTTTAAATAATCTCTAAGGTTATTGTATGATGAACAGCCCGTGACCAGTCTGGATGGCAGATAGCTCACATTGCACAGCTTGTACAAATGCAAACCAAGTGGCATACCCTTATTGTCCCCTCTGGTAGCATCACCATCTAGTCAAGTATATTATTATAAAGCACGGATCCACCAACTCATCAACCTTGATAGACTGGCCCAGGAAAGAGAAGGGGAAAATTTGAAAGAGGTGAAGGCCACACAGTGGAGACCCACCAGTCTGCCAACATAAGCAACCTGCCCCCCACCCCCACCCCAACACACATGCACTTTTCTTGGCTGTGACCATACTGAAGGCAAAAAATTACCAAGTGGGAGGTTGAGGTACCAGACCAAACTTCAGATTAGGGTTACAACCTAAATAAATAGAACACAACACGGTATAACTGTTCTTCCAAACTCTCTTGTCAGTTATTTAAACAAACCACCTCTTTCCAGTCCTTATAATTTTATTCTAAATAACTACTAAAGATACTAAGCTAGTTTAAAACAAGTATTTAAAAAATGATGCTAAATGGAAATTAAACAAATGCCATCTGATATCAGAAACATGTACACCGTCCATGCTAAACCAAACAAGTGGTCAGATTCCAAAAGACTTTCTCTCAGTGTGACTTACTCCAGTAAAAGGCCTATCTATAAAGTAGGCTTACCCTGAAGTAAGCCACTTACACTGAGAGCAAGTCTTTTGAAATATGGCACAGGATCTTTGTCCATGAATATTCTATGTTTGAGAATGAGAAGACTGAAAGTTGAGGCTGACTTGGCCATATTATGGATGATGAAGTTGTGTGTTCATTCCAGGGCTACCACCAAATGGCCTACCAAATCACCACTGTATTAGGATATGACTGTTTTACTATGATCCTAGATACCAGCTTATGCTTTGGAACTTAGTCAGTGTTACTGTACCAAAGGTGTATTAATAAAACATGAAGCTGGTCTACCTCCTGAATGGGTTGCTGAAAGGCTCATAATAAATGATGCCATAACATTTCCTCAAAAAAACCTCTTCTAAGCTATATCCAAGGGCAGGGAACAAGATCCAAATTGATAATACCTCATCAAGCCACCATTCACTTTGCGGGTCTCCATGCAGATTTGTGGTCAATGGTTAAAACACGCTGAAAGTATGTAAAGAATGCTTTAGAGGGCCATCTACCCAGCTTTTTGATTATGTCAACTAATTGGCCATCCCTGACTATATCTGAGACTCTCCCAATATGAAAGGAGTGAGATGAGTAAGCACTGCTTGCAGGCACTAATTTCTCAACACCTTTTGTAGCTAAATATCTAGGTATTTAGGAGTCACAAGTTCCCTGACAGGAGCATACATACAAATTGTCTTGCTAAAACAGTATAAGTAATCCTCTGAAAAGTAGCAATACACCAAACTGGGAAGAGGATTTATCCAAGATAATCTAATGGCCAAAACCCTGTTGATCAGTCTTGGCATGCAAATCAAAACTAAAATTGCATAATTAGCACATATATCCCCTCATTTTAGACGAACCAAAACTTCACTAACATGGAAAACACCTTTGTACAACCTGTTTAATAAAGTGGACAACAAGACATATATTGCAACCACCAACCACTTAATGAAAATCCTCAAAATGGTTCACAGTAAATTCCTACTAATGGGGCACTGGGAGCCTCTTAATAAACCCCTTAATCTTTCCTAGCTCTGCAGTCTATCCAGTATTTAGATTTATCTTGCAGGCCAGCAAATCTGGCTAGCAGCATAAGAGCCACCAGATGGACTCTAATTGACTTGGTTACTTCTTTTGTCATCCATTGTAACACTATGTAATGAACAAGGAGCCCAGGTGACCATTCCCTTTCTTCTTATAGTAAACTCATGTAAAAAACAAAAAACTATGAAGGGTCAGCCTTGTATCCTTTTTATAGTATTATTAGCCCAGGAGTTCCACCATAATAGGTGCGTTATTCTTTACTAATCATTCATAACTCCATAGGAATTGAAGTTAGATATCATGGACCTTCAGAGCAAGATGATAAAACCTGGGAATTAAGAAGTCAGGAAGATTGTCAAAAAGGCATTACTACTACCAGGAATATGGTTAACAGAGAATAACAAATTATTTTTAAAGCTGTGTGAAACTAGTTACTTTAATAAAGACTATATCCATCTTGATCTCAAAGTTTTCTTAGCTATGCCTTTCTCCACCACCTAGTTATCTGAGGAAAATGGCTTTCCTGTTGTGAAACTCCTCCTGCTACACAATCACAGCCACCCATATGGACATAAGTTCCAAATATGTAGCAGTCTTTCTTTTGGATATGGACAATGTGCATGGCCAAGGTGCAGAAAAACACCGCCTTCCAAAAGAGTCCCACATACTGTATCCCGCTGCCTTGTCTGCCAACAACTATAAAGAGTTTAATGCTACCCATTCCTCTTTCACAGGGAAAACCCCATTGTAATATGCAAGGAAAGGAACCATTACTTAAGCTCTCCCTTCATTCATTGGATAACCTTCACTCTGTGATGTTGCTGACATCCCTCATTTAGTGGCTTATCAAGGACTGTAGTGAAGGTCTTGCAAAGTCAAGAAGGCCAAGGATCTGCATGACATCCTAGATCATCATGTTCTTAGCTGCTGAGAATTCTCTGACTGCCTTCTTCAGTCAATCAACTTAGACTGCAGCAGCTTGAAAGGCAAAGAGCTGATATCAGTATCCTGACTCAGCGGCAAAAGTGCCTTGACTGGTCCCTTCAATCTTGTCAATAGCAAGAGGCACTGCAAACTCCAGATAGAATTCCATGAACCACTCCCTGCCTTTCTGCATGTCCATTGTACCACTTCCTATGATAAAAAAGTCATCAAGATAATGAACCACTCTCTGATTAGGGGCTTTCTACTGCTAACACCAATAAAGGGTTGTGCTGAACTTTTCAAAAGCAGCATATTCCACCAAGCAGCCAATTTGCATAACTATGTAAAAGTAAAACTGACCTTGAAATCGCATGCCCAGTAACAGACAGTCTTGTTCACAGCTTGGCAGCAAATGAAAAACTGCCTCACTATCTAGCTTTTCCAACCGCTGTTCAATGAACTGCCGATTAACCCTAATAGTATCATCTCACGATGCCTATTGGAATTGAGGCTGTTTATCAATACTGTCATTTGTATAAGAACAAAGGGTAAAGACACATGATGAATCAGCTGATATTCAACTTCTTTTTAAGGATTAGAAACAGTGGAGAAATTCTGAATGTCTCAAAAGAAGGAAGGTAGATGGAGTCAGCTACTCTACTCACATGCACACCAGGTTAAGCAAGTCCCTTACAATATCCTCATTACCAGCAAATGACCTTAAGGTTTTGCAGGTTTACTTTGCAAGGAAGTCTCTCATCTGATGGAACAGCATAGTGAAAAAAACTTGTAATAGTTCTTGTGCCATTTGCCTATCATGATAATCTTTTAATATGACAGCCAGCACTTTTGGTTGAATGGGCAAAGGCGTGCTTCTATTTCTAACGACTGTCATGAAAGGAATTTGTTTTTCAAAATCTCCAAAAGGAGTCATCCCATCTTCTTAGATGGTCTGCCAAAAAATATGACTACTTCAGGATTACACCACAAGTAAACTCCCTGAATTGGGCTCATCCTTGATCCAAGACTTAGCAAATGGGTGCGTTCATGATGAAAACAGACATGGACAAATCAACAAGATGGCCAGACACACTTGCCTATATCTGATATATCTATGATGTGAAACAAACCTCATTCCAAACTTCTAGCGTAGTGACTGGTTTATCAGTTATGACACCTAACCAAGTATCAGAGTGGTGCTCATTTCTTCTTAGGGTCTTATTGACTGCATTTAACTTACAAAACATCTGAATTAGCACGGACATACATACCCACCTCTAAGACTGTGAGCTTCCAACAGTTTTAAAAATATGTTTATAACGGTGATATATGATGCGAGTCCTCCTCTCTTACAACCACCGCCATTTTATATATGAAAACTACTGCCCAGTTATCCCAGTTTCTTGCTGTAAATAGGCCCAGTTGCCCTTTTCTAAGGACAACTAAAGCCAGCAATGAATCATTAGTCCCTCACAGTATAAAATATGTAGATCACTGTCAACATCAAATACATCAAAAGTATCCTTTCTTTCCTGACAAGCTGTTTGATAGCAGCAGGAGTATGGGCAATAATGGACACCCCTGACTTCTTATGAATGCCACACCATGCATCTAATACCCCAGCATCATTACCTTTAACTTGTATCCCTAGTACCATTTACATCTGTCTGCTGGTAGACAATAGGAAATGATGGCAATGTAAACCGCTGTTACCAGCTACGTTGGTAATCTATCCAGCAACACTTAAACTAGCTACCCGGTTAGTACTGCTCTGCCTCTTCTCTATAGCTAATTAAAACAGCTTAAGCCTACCTTCCTGAGACAAGGTATCTATAAAATCCCCTCCAAGTGTTCATCTGCTGATTGGTTCTTCTTCTAAACAGTTATGTCAGGATTGGACTGAAGTACCACCAGCTTTCCTTCAACCTGGGGATTTAGAGCATTTTTTTAAGACTTCCTTTTTGCTTCTTCACCAGTTCTCTCTCCTGGCACATCGCATTTGTAGAATTACACTGAGTTCTTTTATGCTAACTCCTAATAGAGCATTCTGCCTGTTGATATCTCTCAGGTGTGAGATCTTCAAACAGTGCTGTGTCCTGTGAGGAAATTTACTGCAGTACTATTCAAGTCCCTCAACACTTCCACGATCCCTGTAAAGAGGGAAAAAAATGTTTAACTAAACGTTCAGATAAGGTTTTACTGAAAAGCCACATAATGAAAGATCATATGGTCCTTAGAATAAAGAAAACAAAGAGGAGGGAATTAACCTGGTTAACCAAATAACCACATGCAGCAAAGGAAAAAAGATGATGATCAGCAGCTTGGCTATTATAAAAGCTCATTCAAGTCTACGCCCTAAAGTGTGCATATTAACTATTGAATGTACGACTGAAACACGTAGAAATGGAAGCCCTCTTCTTACAAATATGTCATCTAGGAACCTTGTATAGAAGATTCATTTGGAATTGAGAGCACCTTCATTCAACACAAAAGATCTCTCCCAAGATGCCATAACTAGGTTTGCGATACTCCCACCACATGGGGAGCCCATGGCTACCCCAATTCTCTGGTGGTACAATTCTTCGTTAAACTTCAAGTAGTTGTATGAAAGGACCACATCAATTAACTCCCCTACCAATTGGATTTCTTCGTTTGATGCTCCCAATAGCCTTAACATTGCAGATACCCAATCTATTGCTGTATTGTGGGGGATAGAAGAGTAAAGGTCCTTCACATCAATAGTTACTAGTAGGCAATCATGGTTGAATGAAGGTGCTCTCAATTCCAAATGAATCTTCTATACAAGGTTCCTAGATGACATATTTGTAATGTTTCATGGAACCGAAATGGAAATCAAGGAATTCATGGAATTCCTTAACAACTCCACTGATTTTCTCTCCTTTACATTTAAATATAACAAGGATAGAATAGATTATTTGGATGTAGATCTTAGGAAAGACTATAACAAAAAAGCATGGGTGTCTAAAATCTACCGGAAAGAAACGTATTCTAATTCCTTTCTACACTTTTCCAGCTGCCATCCGAAACATCACAAGAAATCAGTGGTAAAAGGCCAATTGGTTAGGGCGGCTAGGATGACAACTAATGACACGGAATTTCTGGAGGAATGTGACACCTTAATACAGTTTTTCCTGAGAAGGGGATACCCTTATGAGTTCTTGCATGAGATCATGGTAGAGGTTAAACTTAAAAGAACCCTAAAAGTATATGTCCCTTTGTTGAATAATGAAAGTAACAATCAGACCGGGACAATAATACAAGAACCTAGGGAAACCTATGATTTTAGTCTCTCCTGTAGTTTTTGTTGCACATTCAATTTAGATTCCCATCAAATATACAACATTATTTTAAAAAACTGGGACTTTTTATCTAATGATGGTGACCTTCAGTTCAAACTACCGAATAAACCTAAGGTAGTCTATAAAAGGGGCAGCAATTTAAAAGAACTACTGGAGAGTAGTAGGCAACCCTACACAACCAAAAAAGGTATGTTTAAGTGCAACATGTGCAGGTACTGTAAGTTTATTGATGAAGGTTGTAACTTTGAAATTGGAGAATTAAAGTTTAAGACACACTCCAAGTTCAATTGTAACAGCAAACAAGTGGTGTACTTAGCAAAGTGTTCCCAATGTCCGGCCTTTTACATTGGGAAGACGGATAGAAAGTTGAATGAAAGGATTTACGAACATCTATACAGTATTAGGAGTAAAAAACTGTCTAACGCTTTGGCAAGGCATAATAATGACAATAGAGGACATGAGTTTAAGTTTAGGGTTATTGACCAACAAGTTAGGGATGCAAGGGGAGGACATGATTCATTAAAATTGGAAAGGAAAGAACTCCTTTGGCAACTGAGGGTTAATGCAAACCAGAGGCCAGGTATTAATGAAATGAGTTCTATAGTATGCATCTTGAGACTGAAAAATTTGGAGAGGTAAATACCATAAGTTTTCTATATATTAAACCTTGGTCTATTTTTGATTTACTTTCGACCCATTTTTGATATATTTTCCACATATTTTACATTTCACATACATTTTTTACAACTATCCATTGGTGGGAGTGTTTGGGGCCCTACGGTCAGGCTTGTTAGAGATTATTATTAGACCCGTAGGTACCTCCACATTAAAATATATTAAAGGACTAAATTTATAATATACATATGTTACAACTAATATAACATAATATTCACATTGTTGACCCATCATTAGTGTTCAACTGTTATTGGCAGTGTGGTTTTGACTTACTTCTCAAAACCAGTTTTTGTGTTGATTTAGCTCAGATTATGTACTTAATTAGCATCACACTGTTTTTAATAGAACTATATTTTTGTTATAAGTACATCATGTTTAAGCATATGTTTTAAATATTAACACTTTTTTACTAGTGCTTTGTTTTAAAGGCAGCGTGTTTCTTGCATTTTATTTGTTTACATTTATACAGAGCACCTGAATTGGACATATACTTTGGAACAACTTTTGGTCTATTTGCTTTGTGTTGAAGAACAGTCACACATACTGTAAAGGGTTCATGTTGTAGAATTTGTAAAATTTGTAGAACAAAAGTGGCTTTTGGCTATCTGCTTTTTTGTTCAGATTTTGATTAACTTGAACCAAGACAATTTTAATATATTAGGTTTTAGAGAAGTATTTGTGTGAATTTGTCAATTAGCCTTAATTGGCTGAGGTATGTAATTAATGAACTAGTATAAAATAAGAGTTACACCAGGGTTTCACTGTTTGCTAGCTTCTGATGAAGTCAGGAATCTTCTTGTCAAAAGTGTACTGATATTGAACGCACTTTAAGTTTAATAAACTATCTTTGTGAAGAGGGCTTCCGTTTCTACGTGTTTCAGTCGTTGGTTGTTTTTCCTTATAACTTCTTAACTATTGAATGTAGCCATTGTTTATATTTAGTCTATTATTCAGTCTTCATTTCCTTTTGTTGTTCTTTTTTAATTATGTCCAGTGCCAGACAGCCTGCAGTGAATCAACCTGATGAATGGACAGTCTAGTTTTCTTGACCCCACAAAGAGAGGGAATCTCTTCAACAATATCAGCAGCACAAGCTGCTGAGAAAGTCACAAAGTTATTACAGAAAGCACCAACCCAGCTATCCTGTCTCTTCAACAGTCTTGTGCCAATACATTAGCATGCAAACTCACTTCAAACCACGAGGAACAAATAAAATGTCCCTGAGATATAAAACCCAAGAGCAAGGATGAACCCTAACCATGTCCAAGAGCTACCACTCCCATTGTACCTACAAAGCCAGACCAATCTATACCAGAAACATCTAGGGATACTGCTGACTGTGTAAAAGAATGTAAATTAACATGTATTTCATATAACTCCTAAATATTTCCATTCATTACTGAGAATAATCTGCTAACTTCAAGTACCAAAAAAAATGGGGGTTGGACCAGGAGGAACAAAGCAAAACCAAAAACTGAGATGTCCATGGATATCCATGAAAATCAAGTCAAATGAGATGTACTTGCTAAGCAGCACAAAGCCAAGCTTGACACAACACTATATAGAAAGGATTTCCACTTAGTAACAAGACCCAGAACACTGACAAATAGGGCACCCCATCTTCTCAAAAAACATAGATCCTAAGTGTAAAGGTAAAACATAAATCAACCATGTGCAATGTGCAAAATCAGTGATAGCAGGGAGGTATGCAGTAGCTACAAACTGACCACAACCCTGAAGACTGGTACATCATCTCACAATGCCAACACAATAACAGCAAAAATCACCTGGCTGCTGTCCAATAAGAGTTGATCCAGTAGTCAAGGACCTGGCAACACACACAGACAGTAATCTACCATTTGACCATCATGTGTCTACAGTAGTCAGGAAATCATTCTGTGCTGTGCAACTTATAACCAAAGGTATGACATTTTGGTCCAAGGAAGTAAGTTTCTACTGTATTCACCATTCACCAGACCTACCATTGAGTATAATACCACCTTTGGTATGTATCTAACCAGGCATATCCACCAATTGGAAAGTTCACAATGGTTCCTCACTAAAGGAATGCAGGGCATATGTAACATGTCCTATGCAAACCACCTCCCTGTATCCTGTCACCTACAGGCTGTTGAGGTGAGATCTATGCCTGGCATACAAAGCATTGTCAGACCCCCTCCCCCCACACTCTGATGGAACTCCTGCATATCTGCGAAACAATCAGCAAAGGAATTACCCATTCTAAAGACTTAAACCTTGCCTGTGTTATAAATAGGAACTGCTGGTGAGACAGGTATGTATCCCAGAGACTACCCATTCTCTGGAGCAGGCACCCCATCCATGTGAATCAGCGTTCCTCCCAACTTGAATTCAAGTGTAACTTGGACAGTTGGGAAGGGGAGCAGGAAATTCATCCCTGATTTGGTACCTGTGTCTCTAATGGACACAGGCAGCCTGTAAATGGTTCATCTCCTATGCCTCTTCTTGTAAATGTTTCACCTCCAAGTCCCTTTTTACACTTATCAAGGGTACCCGAACTTGTCAGAGATTTGGGATGCGTGGGTTGACTTGAAAGGTCCTTGTGGTCATTAGCCTAGTAAACACCTATGAAAATATAATGCAAGCAGAAATTATACCTCAGGTGCCCAGCCCACCCATTGTTACAAGACAATGACATGAAGGAGACAAAAAGACCCAACCAGGACAATGCAGAACTCAAATAATATTCACGTTGAAAAGGAAAGAACCTGTCACTGGATAAACCTATTAGTAGCCTCCAAAAATTTTATTTAACTCCATGTCTGACACTGTTCTGAGTGAGCCTAAGTGAGTAAAGAAATCAAACATATGAGGAGCAGGGCAGAATGTAAATTAAAGCATGAAGTAAAGCACAAAATACCTGCACTTCACTTTCTTAATAAATAAAACCTACAACCAGTAAACCAGGATAAGTTCACTTGTTAGCAAAGCAGTGATAATAGTGTAAGAAATTCGTCAAAATTCACAAGCTGTTCTGCCAGTTCTGATGAAACAGACCCCTTGATCCCCAATAAGTACTGGAAGCCAAATCTGGCTAGGGATGTCACACCCTGAAACTAATCAACAGAGAAAATTAAACTTATAATAAAAATGTACAAACATGGTCTAATATTATCTTGTTCTTTGGAAACGGTTGGCATGCACGTACAGTCTAGAATTATAAGCTTGCAGAAATACCAACACTAATATAAATCTAAAAGAGAAAAATTCCAGCAGTAATAAAATTCCAAGTCGATTATAGAAGAAGATACAACTAAGAACTTCACCATTTAAATATGGAAACTGTTACCAATTATCCAATCAGTCTAGATGTCCCCATATTAAAGAAGCAGAACACTTATGTTACGCAATACAAATGCAATTAAAAATAAAATATTAACAACATTAAAAGTAATCACTATATTATATAGTATAAATGGTTAAAATTTACATTTGATGAAGCAGCGCTCCTGTGAAAGTGCTCATGTTTGTTTAAAGGAATAAAGGACGTTTTTTATTTATACACTGGTTTGCCTGGCCATTTCTGAGTCTACTTTGTTTTTTAAAGACTAATATAAATCTACTATCCACTGGCTTATCTTCAGCCATATATATTTAGATGATCAAAATTGCTCATGTTTAATGCTTCATATGCTACTAATACAAAATATATGTGCAAAGATAACTACACATAAAAAGGGGTCTTAGCATGTTGTAATATGTTTGTCACTTTGTGCATTATAGCCATAGAAGATTATAAGCTTGAGTATTTACTCCTGTTACTAAGAAACACAGCTGAAATTATGGCCCAAGATAAATTTTCAGACAGACAGATAAAACACATTATAAAAGCTATTCACAAAGGACATTTTCTCCTCAAACACCAGCTTAACATAAAAGTCATAGTATCTGAAGGGCATAACAAATCCTTGTAAAAGGTATGCACAAAATGGCAGATCAGGTCAGGTTATCCTATCCTAAAAGAATTGACTAACATGAAAAGCATAGTGTCTGAAGGTCACAACAAATTCTAGTGTTGGATACCACAACTCCCCCATTCCCCCTGTCTATGCTTTCCAGCAGGTACTGGGACCTGAACATCAGTCAATCATAAACACTAGAATCCTATACTCAAGATATAGAACTGCATGTTGGGCAAACTGTTTTAAAGTCTTCTCTCAAAGCAAGTTAGTACCTCAACAGATATAAAACAATTCCCATTCCACCTCCTCTGATTTGTGTTACTACTGACTAGTTTTGCAGCTCGTGTTTTCTTCACATTGAACATACTCAGTTTTGCTTTAAAAGATTAGAACACTTCTAGGTGCATGTTCTACACTTTTGGGCTACAGCTGTTAAGAATTTAAGAATCACTTGATCTCTTAAGTGCTGTACTTTCATTAATTCTTATAAAAAGCGCCAATACCTTATTTGACCTAAATGAAGATGGACAAATAAGCTGCATAACAACCTCCCAAAATGCTTCTAACACACCATGTAACAAGAAGACACAGTTGCAGCAACTAACATAATTCCCCTGGCAGTCAGCAGACTTATGAGGATGCACAAAACATGCATATTTCTTTTTTAGTGTCAAAATACTGATTTAAACTTTTCCAGGTGAATAACAGAAGCTAAACCAGTCACTGAAAGGCTACAGCCGTGCTCATTATTCTTCCTTCCACTCTGTGATGCAAGGCTCTCTCCCATACAAAGGTTTTGCTAGCTAATAATACACCTGATGCTGTTCCTCAATATGGAGAAAAACAACAATTTTTTTACATTTTTGTTTCAAGCAGTTGCTACAGTTTATATCACACATGTAGTGCTACAGTTTCAAAAAAATGGTCGTTTCTACTTTTTAACTGTAGCAAACTGCTTGCTCCCACTCACAACACATGCAAAGTACTGCAGTACTCAGTTCTGACCACAAATGCCATACCAGCATTAAGGCCAGCATACACAGAAGAGACCATCAGGATCAGCCAATCACACTCCATATCACTGTGCCCTAAACTAGCTACACCAGTGTTTCCATAAGTAACAGAAAAACTGATTCGGATCATGATGTTATCTGCAAAGTCAAATGCCAAGTTCTACAGCAGTTTTTTTATTCATTTATTTTTTTAATGGACTTGTTGCTTAATGGAATTGTTGCTTAAAGTTTTAATATTTTGTGAGATCCTCAGCTTCAGTGCCTTGGCAACTGTATACATCATAAAGGGAGTCCAGAATCAAAAAATGCTGCGTATCTCTTGGTGGGATAGGAGCATGAGTTTTATAATACTGTGAATTCATTTTAGATCCTCGACTGCTGCTAGAACATCTTTGGTGTAAAGACGCATCCTGTGCCTATCCTTAACACAATCATGGTTTTATATTTTGTCCTTATTTTCTGTGTTATAAGGGTAACTCATCACCTTTCCAAGTCATATCCCAGGAAATCTGAATGATATTGTAAGCAAATTAAGTCCACAAAGCTGGCAGAAATGATCAAAAAGGATACTAGCAGTGATAAAATGACTTGTTTTGAAGGTACTCCGGGCATATTCAGGTAACTCACTAAAGGTTTTCACAACTTGCCAGAGATGAGATATTGAAGCTTGGGCTCAATTATAAAGAGCACCATATCTTCAGAAATATTATATTCATCTGCCTGACCTTTAACTTATCATCTTTCACCATTGCTGCTATAGCAACCACAACAGATGGACATTCCTTGATTTGTGTGTCTCCCTGTTGTAATTGTAGGGGAAATGCAGCACTGAAACTTTAATGGCTGAGTCATGCTATATTTCCTGAAACATTCAAGTAAAATGAGAAATCGATTTTGTCTTCCCAGCTTTAAATCTAATTCATCATATCTCTATAAGAATAACAGAGGACCATAGGGATTTTAATAAAGTGTGGGCAAAATAAAGAAAGTTAAAGGCACTTGCTAGTGAGTCATACATTTAATGAAGTGGTAGGTGGGTCACACTGATATACTTGATCCACTTATTACTATACTGATGTATATACGCGTATATGTAAGTTAAATGGCTGAAAGCTGAGAAGTCAGATTAATATGTCATGTGTACTTCTTATTCCCACTTTTACATATTTCTCACACTAATTGCAAGCACCCACTTGAAACTAGTATACATTAATGCGTACTAACAATGAAAACAATTTTCTAAATGAGGTTGCATTTAAGTAGTATATATAGGAACAGGAAATATGATCCCATAATCCTGTGCAAGTTCCCCTTATTTCTGTAAGTGTACATAGCTATCTATCTATATGAATGTGTTACTCAGACCACCAAGGCTTATGCATAAAATAAAATTCCTCCCTCTTGTTTATCTATCTGATCCATACTAATGGCATTCCTTGTCCACATTTCTGACTAGGTAAGAGTTAGGCAATAATTATGTATAATGAACACTTTCTAATGTATCACATCTTGTAAAAATAGAGAAAACATCACATCCATTATTAAAATGCATACCTCTCAACCTGCAGACATTGACAATAAGTGCAAAGGCTCTTGAAAAATAGGTACACAATGTAAATCTGAACATATTAATAAAAGATCATGAAAATATCAGCCCCCAAAGTAATATATTTTTGTTTTTAAAAAGGGATATGTAAAATGTGAGTTGTGTGTGTGTGTGTGTGTGTGTCAGTGTGTGTCATGTAGTGAAAATCTTTAAAATCATATACAATGGTGAGTAAGATTGAGAACATTTTGTGAAGGGATATAGGTGAAGCTGAGACATAAATTATCCTGGATTTGCCTCAGCATGGTAACAGTATTACATGACAATCCATGAATGTCTAACACTTGTATGTATTGAAATCTAGAGATAAAAATGCATTATAAATATTCAGTTGGACTGCCCTATAAAATAGCTTCAACATCCAACTGGTTGGAGTGCCTGTTAGCTTGAGGCATGGGTCAGTTTAACAAGCACCGCATCTAAAATTTCAGTGATCCACTGTGGCAGTTCTAGTATTCCATGCTCACATGAACATTACTGAGTAGGAAAGATATTTTGCCTCTACTCTAGTGTATTCCAGATTCAGAGATATAGATAATGAACTATTATACATATTGTATTCTGGACTGGAAGACATAGAAGCCAAAAGAGACAGTCCACACCTTTGAATCATTTGTTTCAACATGATGGTAGAAGCTAAAAGCTAAAAAATGACCCTGTGAAAAAGGTATGAAACAACACAAGGAGATCATCAACATCATGCCACCACTTGTCATTGTGCAGATCTATCATCCTGCATTTGTCATTTATTTTATTAAATAATCTTTCAACATAATGAATAAAATATCTGGAATGAACTCACACTCTATGCAAGGAAGCAGTCTAGTGAACACAGCTTAAGCTATCAAAGATCTATACTTACAAAGACATTTTATGGGGAGGTATCATCTTATAGTAGAACTTGTATTCCAGATAAATTTGCAAAGTTGAACTCTGCTTACGTGTGTTTGTCAATATGTATGCTTTTCGCATGTGTGTTCATGTATGGAATATCCAGAGTCTATTCAGTTCTCTGAAATAAAGTGTCTCATCACTCAATTGCTTTCTTCAATAATTATTTGTTTGTTTAATTAATTAATTAATTAATTAATTAATTAATGTAGTCATTTGTTAACCAGGGTGACTGGCCCAAAGACATTTTAGCCAAGATCTGGAGTTAAGAAAATAATAGCGAAAAAAAATTCAAGCTTTATATTACAGTCATTATTATAAAGTTCGACAGCACAGATGTCTAGTCTAAAACCCCTACATATTACATTACTAGACAAAGGTTCAATGCAGACATATATTTAAATTGCAGTTTATTCACACTGGAAAAATAATTACATAAAGTGTACATCTATCTAACATTCCTGAAGCTGTTACATTCTAATTCAAAGCTATTTTCTGACTTAACTCTTACTCTAACCCTAACCCGCCAACATTTGCACAAACTCACTAAACTTTGTCAGCATTCTGAACCGGCTGGATTTTTAACCATGTGTGTATTTATTGGTGTCATTCATTCCATTATTGCCTGCTGATCGATGGAATGAATGACTATGAAATACGATCAACTATTGTGCTCACTGAAATTTTAACATTTTGAATGAACAGAACATCAAATGTTTGTAGGCGAGGTAAGTAATGCAGAAACCTTTAGATATTCTGAAGGTTTTTGCATTAGAGGATAGGAATGCGTTTGTGTGTGTGTGTGTGTGTGTGTGTGTGTGTGTGTGTAGATTAGGTTTAAATTAGGATTAAGTGAAGACTTAGTTATAGTGATGTTGTGTGTGTCTGTGTATCCAAGCTCTACACAGTGTTATGGAAAGGGATTTTGGAAGGTAAGGTGCAGGGTTAGGGTAAGCCATTATGCCCTGCTCCATCTTACTAATACCTGATAACTCTCACCCTGCCCCTATCCTAATGTTAATCCTGCACCTTACCTTTTTAAATAACTTCCCATAACACTACCACTAGTTAGACAAATTTGATCTGAACGTGTGCTGGGTTTTGGTGTTTAGATCACAAAAGAAAACTGTATGTTTCCTGTTGTGATTACTTTTAGATTAGCTATTTTTAGTTTTGTATTATGTTAAATTTCAGAATGCAAGCATCATGACTGGAGTTTTGGTGCATTTGTATTGTGATAATTCAGCATATATTCATGTATACCAATATGTATTTGTGTGTATGTGTAAATATATGTACATATGCATAAAATAAATGTATATATTGTATGGATATGCTTAAATCTATTTAATCTTGGAAATATTGACAAATATCAATCCGCTTATGTGGATGCGCCATGGCTAATTCTTGGAGCATGCAAATCTTAAAACATTGTTTTTGTAGTGGGCAAGCCCAAATGTGCCCCGTTCACCCTCTGCTAATTATTTATTCTGACCCTGTGACTTACAATCCCCAAAGAAATTTTTTCAATCTTGCACACTTGCCAAACATGTTTTTTTTTAATATTTTTTTATTAATTTAACGTATTTATAATAAATATATACAAATTAAGAAATTCAACATCACATACTGTTATACAGTGTTAGGAATACACTTAATCATCGAGGTAATCTTATACAATTAAAATAGTAAGAATCTTGGTATTTCAATAGCAACATTTCAAAGCTATCCCAACCACTAAAAGTTTTCAAGCAGCTACCAAAAGACTCCAGCATATTGTTTTTATTGTTTGGCTTTTACAGATATAGAAAGTGTTATTGATCTAGGTAAAGAACAACTAACTATATATATAATATTGGGTAATATGATCATTTTAATAAGTACTAACCTATCCGGAAAAGGAAAAAAAAAATAATATGTAACACTTTTCAATTATTTTTAAAAAATTATTGATAATAATTTTACTCGCATCTTGATATATTTTTATTCCTAAATAGTTTAGATCTTTTCCTTCTCAATTATATTCATATTTATCTTTAAACTTATTATCTAGTAACTGATTTAACATTAAAGTTTCGGTTTTATTATTATTAAATTTAGCACAGATGGTTCTTGAAAGTTTTCAATTTCCTCATCTATTTCATTAATTGAATAATTCAAATTTCCTATACTTGATAAAATATAATTTACAAAAAGTTGTATTTTGGATGGACAATCCTTGTTAATTGAGAACTAATGACTTTTTTCAATGTTTCTTATACTATTAGATAACAGTTCGACAACTACAGCAAACAGCAGAGGGAAGAAGGGACACCCTTGTATTGTGCCTATGTTTAAAGTAAATCCTTGAGAAATGTAACAAACTGCATTGAAACTACTAGATTAAAAGACCTACATTTTGCATGTGACATAAATAGGACATATTGGAAGGATAGATATGTTCCTTAAGAATTCCCATTCTCTCCCATCTGTATGAAGCAGATTTCCTCCGTATACCAATTTTAGCACAACTTGGACCAATGGGTGAGTAATCTGAAATTCACCCGTGGACTGAGTGTTATGTTTTGGGGAAGGGATACAGTCAGTAAACCACCCTCTATACACAAATCAGATATGAGGGGTCACATTTGGGTTGTATGGCTAAACTTGTAAGGGTCCTAGTGGTCGTCAGTATAGCCCTATGAACCTATGGACCTATTAAAATCACCAAAAATAACTTCCATTTTTGTCTTTACATACGTTTCCAATTCACTATACATTTCTTCTCTCGCTCTCTCCCCATCTTATCATCAAGAAAACATTTGGTTATTATCATCCCCCTCTTTCTCTCAAATATTATATCACACAAATATATCAGAAGATGACATCATGATTACAACCCCTAAACACTTGTAATTGCCAATATTCCATATTATTTCCATTCTGCATGTAAGCATAAACACACCGCTTTCCTGTTTTATCAAAGCTCTGATGTCAATAAACATGTTGAACCTTTCTGAACATTTTGCATCAGTCTAACATACAATCTCTTTTAACACAATTCATAAAGCTAATGAATGAAACACAACCTCCACAAATTATCCGGCAAATGGCAAGAAAACGGTAATGAAGGTAATCGCAGTAACCACAGCTGACTCAGCGACCACAGAAAATCCGTTTATTGCACACTGACCAACACAAGACAACGAAAAACGAATATCCACTGTTGAAAATATCCACAAAAGTTAAGCGCTTTCATCTACAAATTGCAGACTTCATCAGAACAATTAACACAAGCATCAACATAATTATTTATACTACTTTTGGCGCCAAAGCTTTTGAATTTTCTTAAAGATACATCACTATAATGTGTACATATGGTTTCTGATCATTTGTTAAAAACTATTGAGCATACCCTGTTATGCTTCATCATATTATTACCTATTTATTAAATTAATGATAGAATTCATAATTATCTATCTAATAAATTAATTCTAAAAAATATAAATAATTAAAAAGTATAAATATATATATAACAAACATAATGTAATATAATATAATAGAGCCGTCATTAACGCCAATGCCATACCGGTAACTGAGATCTACTAACAAAAAATCATCAGTAACACAGTACCTGCTTCACAAAAAATCTGTAAACAAATATATTCTATAAGATACTGAATTAAGGGACATTCCAGGCTTTACTGGTAGCTTAGGGTTTTTAAGCCAGTAATGATCTTAGCAGTTTCTGGGGCTTTCTACTTGTTTGATATTTCTAGTGAGGTACATCCCAAAGGTGACATTGTGCTTAGTAATTGTCCTATCAGTGCTGAATGTAACTGGATAATGACCTCTTGTATATGGAAGTTATCCACCTATTTATTAGATGAGCTACGTAGAAGGACTTCCTAATAACAGTTACTGTATGACAATTAAAGCAGAGGGAATTATTAACCAGTTTTTATGACGTAATATTATACATATGCTTTGACACATTATTTACTGTCTTTTTCACTGAAGCTGGTGTCATAAACGTAAGTTTGGCCAGGCTACTATGGGTTAGGTCTCGATATAGTTATTCACACACACACACACACACACACACACACACACACACACACACACACACACACACAAACACACACTGCAGTATCTCATATGGGAGTATCTCAACAGTTCAGTCTTTAAACATGAGGCTTCAGGTCCAGGTACATAATTTTATTTTCTCTTTGACAAAATGAACTGAGAATATTCTGCATCCAGCCAGCTAAAATACAGTTTGAAAAGCAAATTAGTCATGTGGAAATTAACCAGTATTTGGCTTACAGCTCTAGCCCAAGAATAAACCATTAATTAAATCAGCCAGTACCTTGGTTAGTATGTCTTCAACAAATGTATTTTAGCTGATAGCTTTCTCTCTCTCTCTCTCTCATCCCATGTGCCCCTGGACTACAATAAATCCCAAGTTATTTTTCAGCCTGGCTGCAGTATTCACTCACAGGGGAACTTACATTTTACTTACAAACTTACAAAAACACACACCACAGGGACTTCTCATATTTTAGAATTTCCAGCTTTAGGCACTTTCTCTGCCTCTTGTTGATTCTGTTTTTGCCATATTCATGAAATATAGGGGAGCTGCAGGTAATCCTTCCTATCCCAGGTGTCAAAAATCTGTTTCCTCAAGAGTTTTAGCTTGGATACAGCTCTAGAGACAGCTGCTGACTGTTAATTGCAAAACAGATTTGCTGCCTGATTATGACCTTCTCCCATACCCTTTTCTGCATTCAGCAGTCTGCTACCATGGCTCAGTGGACTCTGCTATGCCACCTTATACATAAATGCGTGTCTCTGTGTGTGTTTATCTGTGTATATGTGTATTTATGTGAGACATAGTTGGAGTAGTGAGTATTGGCTTTGCCTCCCATACTTAAATTTCAATTCAAACCACTGACAAATGCCTGTGTAGAGTTTGCACATTTTTCCTGTGTCATTGTGAGGTTCCTCTCACATACTAAAAACATGTTCTTCCCATCTAGAGAGTACTAGATTAGTGTGGCTATTAGCAACTGGGGATGCCATTGCTACACCTAACAGGACATCAAAGACTTCAGACTACAGGATATATAATGGAATTAAAAAGATCCACAAAGTCATCCTTATATCTCTAGGCAATTACCAGTGCAGACTTCAGTGCTTTCCAACTCATAATTATCACAGCCTATTTGATGGCTTAGCTTCCTGTCCTAGGGCAAATAACATTTGCAAGAAGATCCTTGAAACCATTTGATTGTGTTTCCCCATAGCTTCTCCATATGCCTCTCATACCTTCACAGTCTTTATCAGTCATTGTTACTGAGGACATCTTGGCTAGCTGTTACTTCTCAGATGAAACAGGTGGGCCATTGCTGAGAAGTGCTCATGAGTCCTCTTCCTCATAGCTATCACGATGACAGTAAATGACCATATTATAGAAACAGCTCCTTGCAGCCACCAAAAAACACTGTCAGTGGTATCACCAAATACATTCACATTCTTTTTGAAGTGTTAGTGGACAAGAACAGACTGCTGACAGTATTTTCCTTTCAGTGTTTTGCTACTGAACTTGTATAACTCTCACACCTTCCTAAAGAATCCACGTTCACTTCTCTTGCCTAGTGACGTATGATTATTAAAGCCTAAGAAATTTACCTCACTGGGGGCAATACTACAGTAGGAGGAGAGAAATTTGATTTAGGAATCCATACTGTGAGCAGAGCTGAGTCCGTCTATAAATAGCCTGTGCCTTGCCATGTCTTGTAGCAGCTCTGGTTCATTCTGCACTTTTAAGGGGGTGTCCATATAACTATAGTTTATTTGCCATTACTAAGGTACAGTTTTTCTGAATGTGTCCTGAAAATCCCTGCCACCATCCTGGCACTTCACCCAGTCCTTGCTTGTTTGTTTATTTATTTATTTATTTGACATTTGTTAACCGGGTTAGTCCAACTGGGCAGATGCCCTTTTTCAGTGGAGACCAGAGGAGAAAAGCTCCAGTTGTTATAGATACTATAAAAGATGAAGTATAACAAAAAGCACATACATTTGCACTCTAAACTTAAATACCATATAATAACTAACAAATATATAGTATGAAATACTTTTGGTCAAGACTTTATAAAGAATAACACTAATCATATAACTGCATTGTAAGCATAAATGCAATACAAAACTTACAAATTTAAAACATGAGGTAAGATCAGTATAAAATATCACATTGGGGCCACAGGTCTCATTTATGGTAAAGGTGCAGGCTTGAAATAAAGTAAGATTAAGGGGGTGTTAGTTGCAGTGGAGGAAGAGGTAGTTTAAGTAGGATCAGTGCAAGAGCAAGTCCAGGAGTTTAGTAGGTGGTCCTTTAATGTCTTTTTGAAACAAAGTGTTGGGAATTATTCTAACTTGTAGGGGCAGTTTGTTCCATGCATTGCCAACTGAGTGATTATAGAGAAGTTTACCAATGTTTTTTGGGGATTTGCAAATCTTCAGGAGGTGTTAGAGCTGTAGAGTGTGCAGTTAGGAGTGTACAGAGATGTGAGCTGGACTGGAGCTGGGCCCAATTAAGATAGAGTGAGTCAGGTGTAGCAAAGGCAGAAAACATTGATAGTGGAATTCTAGCCACTGAAGGTTTCTAAGAGAGAGGCAATGATGTGAGCGATAGTGTTGATTTGAAGCAAATCTAGCTAAATGAGTTCTACCTTAGTCAAGAGATTAGTCTGTAGGGTAGTACGAATATTTATTTATTTGTTTTATTTCACTTTTGTTTACAGGGAAAGTCCAACTTGGAATGAGCCAATTTTCAGCAGAGGCCAGGGGAGAAACACTCCAGATGCATGTCTTTGTAATGTGGGAGGAAAATGGAGAACCCAGAGGAAACCCATACAAATGCATGGAGACATGCAGACTCCACACGGAAAGCATCCCAGCCAAGAATCAAATCAGAGAACTACTTGCTGAGAGGCAACAATGCATACCCCTGCACCACTACGCTGTACAGTGGAGAGGGGCAGCATATAATAGTGGGTGGTAGATAGGCTTGTGCAAAGGAGATTTTAGATTAATTTGTGAGGAAATGTTTATTTCTGTAGAGCAGGCCAAGTTTTTGATGGGACTTTTTAGTGCAGTGCTGCATGTGAAGATCAAATTTTAGTTGGTCTATTATGACCCCTAGTTGTTTAGTGTGGTGTTCAACCTTGATAGTTGTGTTGTTGAGGGAAGAGATGGTGAAAGTAGCTTTTATGTGTTGGACAGAATTTAAGGATGGAAAGAAAAAATTTGTTTTTGTTAGGATTTAAAAGGAGCTGGTTGGAAGTTAGCCTTGTTTCAACTGAGTGGATAGATTCTTGAGTAAGGGTGAGGAGGTAAGAAAGATTGTCAGAGGAGGAAAGTATTGTAGAGTCATCAGCATACTATATTAGTGAAGCGTGAGGACAGGAAATGTAGAGGTTGTTAATGAAAATGTTAGAGTAGGGGTCCAAGAATAGAACCTTGGGGAACCCCGGTGTTGGCTGGTAGGAAGGGGGAGGTTTCAGAGACACATTTTACAAACTATAGTCTGTTTGAGGTGTAGCTAGCAAACCAGGAAATAGCAGAGTTGTAAAGATTTAAGCTAGAAGGTTTTGATAGAAGAATGTTGTGGGAGACAGTGTCAAAGGCTTTTGAGAGGTCAAGGAAAAGACAGCAGACAAATTTGTTGTTCTCTTGCAATTTGCAGCTAATCTGGATGAAAGCTTCTAGTGCTGTGGAGGTCCTGTGGTAGGGGCAAAAGCCATGTTGGGTAGGGGTTAGGAGATCATCTTGTAGAAGATGATCTAGCAGCTGCTTATGAATGCACTTCTCAAGGATTTTAGATAGAGGAGACAGAATAGCAGTAGGCCTGAAGTTGTAGGGGTCAGTGAAGTTTCCTCCTTTATGTAATGGTGTAAAATAGAATTTCTTCCAGATTTCAGAGACAATGTTTTCTTGGATAGATCAATTGATTAGTATGGAAATGGGATATGCTATGAATTATGCAGCAAGTTTAGGGAAAAGAGGTGGTAAGTTGTCAGCAGAAGGGAAGCATGTCTTGTGTTTGCTGAGAAGAGCTCTGATATAAGGTTTGGGGACAGGCTTAAGAGAGAAAGGTGGTTTGTGGGTGGATGGAGAGGTAGAGGGGTAGGTGGATGGAGAGGTAGAGGTAGAGGGGTAGGTACTTGTATCTTTTCTAGTAAGTTTCTGAATGGAGTCAATAAAGGAGTAGTTAAGAAGGGCAGCAGCATCTAAGGCAGAGCTATTGGGGAAGGAGAAGGAGTAGGGGGTCTACCTGGGTGTAGAAGTTTGTTTGCTGTGCTCCAGAATTTTTTGAGGTTGGAGTGCGGGTTGTTATGTGGCTTTAGGTGAAAGTGTCTTATCATTATTGATTTGCTTTTTTGTTAAGTTACAGAGTTCTAAGTAAGATTGAAGATCGGAAAGAGATTTCTTCCAGGTTTTCCAGTAGTTGTCTCTTTTGTACATGAGGGAACGAGTCTCTTGGGTTATCCAAGATACAGAGTTAGATTTAGTTCTAATTTTCCTGGCTGAAGCTAGGACATTTATGATATTTAGGAATATAATGTTGAATTTCAGAACAGCATCTTTAGGGTAAGGTCATAGAGGAAGTACCAGTTGATTGAGGATATCAAATGATTGAAGGTGGCTTGGCTGAAGTTAGAAGGTTTTCAACAATCTTTGTATCAATGGGATTTACTAAATTGGAGGAGGTGTCTTTGAATATGGATAGGAAGGTGGGCACTTAAGGTATCAGGCAGTGTGGTGGGTTGATAAAGGTTAGGGGTGGAGATAAGGAACCAGTCAAGTGTAACCAAACTTAGTACGTTTATTCAGAGGAGTGGGTGAAGTGATTAGTTGCGAGAAGCCAAAGAGGTTTATACTGGCACTGGGAGAGTTGTTGTTTAGAGAATTCCAATCAGTGTTAACATCACGCAATATAATAGTTTCGTAGGAGATAGTTTGTGATATTCGGGAAAGAAAGTGTTCGAGGACGGGGATGTTGTTTCCTGGAAGAATATAGATGGAATCGACAGCTATTTTTTTTGTGCCTTACCTTGCAGTTTTTCAGACTGTCAGACAATATGAGGTGGATATTCTGGAATGAAGCAAATGTGATTTCATGTAAGGCTCAGTCAGTCGTCATTTGTTGGTGGACACTACCTACAGATCTTTTGCGAGGTGATACAGGTTATCCAGGGACTGTCACTTAAAATGTTGGAGGAACTTTTGAATCTAAGTAAACTTCAGCCATATGCTGGCTGGAGCATTATAATCCCTTTTGGATGCACCAAGGAAAATGCATCTGTCTGGCAAATCAACATAATCTAAAAATAAAAGTAAAAGATTGTGCTCCAAAATTAGAGTTATCACAAACATAATGCACTTATAGTCTACTAATATATCATATGGTGTTAATACCCTCAAATGGCCTTAACATTTTAATTGTAGATTTGAGATCCCACCTGTCTGCATATACTGTATAAATTAACGAGTTATGTATCCGAACCATTGTTTGTGAATAGTCCATAAATTAGGTCCTTCATCATAGGAGGTTATTGTAGAATTTAAAAGTTTAGATAGTCAGATGGGTGGATATATAGGCAGCAATTTAATGGAGTGGCATTAGATGTAATATTACAGCACGAGGACCCATATTACTGTTTGCTGATATCTTTCCCATTCTTCTGTCATTTTTCTATATTTGGTTTAACAATGTGCCTGTTTCCAGTGTATGTATATTTCATGTATATCTGCTCACCTCTACTACTAGTTGTTTTTATCACTCTTTCATATTGCTCTACTATTTTTCTGTATTTTGCTTTAAGAATGTGTCTCTTTCTTGTGCTGCATAGATTTTATACTATATGTTTAATGTTTAACATAAGGTTGTTGTTATTAAGGGATGAACTTTTTTTCTGTTATACATATTTCACACTCAGGTTTTGATTATATATTCTGTGCTTTATTTTTCTATTTTCCTTTAAACATATTTATGTACCATACATCCAAAACAAGCATTGCCTTCGGCATCCTTGCTGAAAACTCCAGTTCTTACTGTTTAATTTTCTCCTATTCATCTGCATTTGGAGCAGATAATTGCATCAACAATGACAATTGTCAAGTGTTTGTAGATTTAACAATGCATGACGTTCCCTCTCATTGAGACACCACTCTAACTGAGAACAGAAATCATAGTACATAAAATAATTGATATACAAAAACATGCCAGCATTTAAAGCTAAATATTCCTTTAAATTAAATTGTGCCTTGAGCACTTATGTTTATCTTTGTGAGCTGTCTTACATAATTGCACATTCAGCTCTACTTTTGAGTTTTACTATGTTTACAAATGATAGTTAACAGAATGACTTCATAGCGATGCAAAGGGCCCTTTCTAGTGAGTGCAACAAAAATATAATCAAATTCATAAAAGCAATTAGCAGATGTTTTAAAATTATATTTGAGAGGAAAAGAAAACTTTCCTTTTAGGATTGCAGTGACTGGAAATGCTGGTATGCAGATAACAGCAAATTGCTTCAATTTGAATATATCACAGCTTATAAAATTAAGCAGAGAGCATAAAGAAGCCCCATAACTGCAGAAGATTGCAGTGGTAATGGGTTCATTATTAAAATAGCCTGTCATGACTAAAGATCTTTAATGTTTAATTTTAATTATCAAAAAAGGACTACTGTTAGCAACTAGATGTTAGCATATTCATTTCCAGTATTGAAACACATTGCATATTTTTTTTTATATATGGAATATTCTCAATAGTACAACTGGTAATTGTAGACAGCTGTCAGGAGACAAGTACTTGAACCTACTGTCCCCAGTGGGCCTACTGAAATATTTGTTTCTTAATTTTATGAAGCAGAAGCTCAGCTTGAAAACCAGTGATCTTATATTTAAAATGCCATATTAATATTCAACATCCACAGCATTTATGGCAGATATTGTGCATCTTAGTCAGCTTTAATAATTGCCCATCATCTGCAGATGTAAAATTAAAAAAAAGAGTTAATGAATTTTCTGATGTCAAAGCAGAAGAGAATGTCAGTTTCCTCATTCTCACCTTTTAATTAGTTTTATGATAAAAGATCTTTAAAATTGTTGCTCCAGCAGAAAATCCAGTTTTCTGCTTCACCGGGTGGCTCTTCTAATTATGCTAAACAAAGCTGTATACCTTGCTTTTAATCCTAGGAACCCATGCCCTTGTAGTTCAAGCATGTGGATAGTTTCTTCTTTTGTTTCATCAGTGATCAAGAAAACAACAAATAAGTTTACTTTTTAAGTGTTGTGCCACGGTAGATACAATAAGCTGACATTATTTATATATTTCATACATAACCCATCTCTCACAAACACAATGCATACATCTCTGTCTCTATATTTATATATCTATATATACACACACATTATTCTGGTGAAAGTACGTAATAATTACAAATGTGTTTTAACATAGGTTTCTCAGGAAATGTAGTTTGTTTCTATCAGCCAAGTCATCTCAGTTGTTTTTGTCTGCTAACACTACACTCATTGCATATTTCAACACCAAAGTAGTCAATGAGATGGACTTAATTCAAATCCAGGTTTATCAAAGTACCTAGTAGTTAGGTATTGTACAAAGTTTAAATGGAAACTGTAAGAGAAGACAAAACAATTATTAAAAAAATAGCTACACTACTGATTGATGAGTCCCAACAACATGTGCCTCATCTCCCCGAAACTTTATTCTACGACAACATGGCTTCTGTCCAGGACACAGTACCAACTCCGCCCTTCTCTCCTTCTTACATTCTGTCAATTTAGCTCGTGACTGTGGTAATATGATATCCTCTGTTCTGCTAGACTTATCTAAAGCCTTCGATACCATCTCCCATAGTCACCTACTAAATCATCTGTCTAACCTCAACCTCTCCCATAAAATTCTTTCCTGGTTCTCCAGCTACCTTTCTGATAGATCCAAGCCATGAAATGGGGCCAGGCCACCTCCACTTTCCTCCTTACCCCCACTGGAGCACCCCAAGGTTCGATTCTTTGCCCATTGTTATTCAATATCTTTATTAACAACTTCCACAAAGCCATACATAATACCAAAATTGTGCAATACGCTGATGATTCCACTTTGATCTGTTATGCCTCTAACCTAAAAGATCTCCAACTTCTAACTCAAACTGCCTTCCCTACCACCGAAAATTGGATGCTCCAAAATCACCTCTCACTAACCGCCAACAAAACTAAGATCCTTCTATTCTCTCCCTCAAAATCCTTCCCTATTGACAAAAACTTACTCCAAATCACCAGTCTTAACAACTCCATTATTGAGGTCATACCCTCTGCCAAACTTCTTGTTGTAACTATTGATGAACACCTAAAATTTAACAATCACATCCAGCTAAATATCAAGCAAAGCCACATAAAACTAGGCCTACTTTACAAAAACAATCACTTCCTCTCTCCTTCCACTAGACTAACTCTCACCACAACCTATCTACTTCCCTCTCTACTGTATGGCGCTCCTCTGCTCACTAATTTATCTTCCACACTCACCTCCAAATTGGAAGTATGTTATAATAAAATAGCCAGATTCGCCACGAATGCCAAATCCTCGTCTCATCACTGCACCTCCCTACACTCACTAAACTGGCTTGAACTCCCCAATCTACTTGACCTTCACCAAATCACCACAGCCCACAAATTATTGTTCCAACCTACTAACTGCCCTGCACTATCCAATATTCTGCAACCTTATAATCCCCTCAGACCACTTATATCTACCCACCAAAACTTGATCACTATCCATAAACCCAAGCGCCCTGCTGGGCAGCTCCTGCTATCTTATTCTTTAGTTAAAAAATGGAATGCTCTGCCCTCCACACTGAGGTCCTGTGACAACCTTAATAACTTCAAAACTCAACTTCATTTTTACCTCTATCTAAACAGGAAATGCAACTGTACTCTTCCACCCATTCCTCTCAAGCTGTCCTCTTCCTTTACCCCAGGCTAACCTTCTTACCTTCCTAACCTCACTTTAAATTGCTGATTATATATGTAACCAAACAGCAAAATCTAGCCATGATACTATATGCCTGTTTTTACTCCTGAACTAAACTGTATATTTTTTTCTCACTCCTTTGAATGCTACCTGTTGCTTACAACCCTAACTTCCTTTGTAATTAATCGTGTAATTCAACTTTGTATTGTGGAGCTTTTCTCCCCGAGCCTCCACTGAAAGCATTCATGTAATTAAACGTTGTATTGTGTTGCTTTTTCTCCCCGAGCCTCCACTGAAAGTAGGCTCCCTAAGCCTAGTGGAACTAAACTGTAAATATATTTTTTTCTCTTTTTCTCTTTAGAATGCTACCTGTTGTTTGTAATCCTAACTTTCTTTGTAATTAATCATGTAATTAAACTTTGTATTGTGGAGTTTTTCTCCCTGGGCCTCCACTGAAAACGGGCTGCCCAAGCCCAGTGGACCTCCCCGGTCATCAAACTGGAATAAATAAATAAACACTTCCCAGTGGAGATGCTGACACTGGTGTGCAGTCTTGCAGGCACGAAGTGCCATTTCCTGGTACTTGGCACTTTTTCTTTCACAGCACAATGGTGAAATTGATTATATTATTCAGGGTATGGGCAGCTACACTACATTGTGGGATGTAGGGGGGGGAGTTTCTGGGAGATGGCTTTTTGGAAGTTAGCAAATTGCTGTCCCTCCACTCACAATGGAAGCATAAAAGACAAGCTGTCAAAGCTAAAAAACAGCAAATGGCAAAAACTGTGCTGTTTATTTAATGTTCTGTGAGGTGAGTGGGAGGAATCTTACATACTGGGTAGGCAGCAGGGACAGTTTAGCCATCATAGGGTAGGTCAGAAATAGAATATTTTTTCTTAAAGATAAACATGTTTTGAAGTCATAAAAATTGTTCATCCAGTATTTATCAAATAAATCAGTTCTAATAACAATGGAAACATTATATTATTAATTTAGTATAATTTACTGCTTACATTGGACTTGTACTAGTGGCTAAATTCAGTTATACTTAACAAGTGATACAAGGCATTATAGCATCTATCTTATTACAAACTCGTGTACTTGTTATGGATTAATGTCTTTAAACACATACAGTGTTAAAGCAGCCTGAACATATTTTAGAAGAAATACTAGGTATGTCAAAGGATACAATGACCTGCATGTACCTCTTACTTATCTGTGAACCATCCACACCAGCTACACCTTGTATTTCCTTTCCCTTACTGACCATCCAACACCATACTTACAACTTACCATCTTATAAATCAGCCTCTTATAATCAATAGATAAATCACACCCTAAACATTAAGGTCATTAAACATCCTCACAGCC